>NW_028167587.1:1200000-1591000 GCF_963513975.1 Fringilla coelebs | reverse complement strand
GAAGGAGAATGGGAGGAGGGATGTTTAATCCCTGTTTAATTCAATTTTGACCAAAAGTGGGGGCATTGGGGGAAAAAATATTTTGCCCCAAAGTGGGAGGATTTGGGAAGAAAAATAATTTTGATCCAAACTTGGGGAAATTTGGACAAAATTTTTAGAGTTTGGAATGTTTGGGGTGGATTAGGGGGCTAGTGGGGGCCAAAACAAGCCCCAGAAGGTTTCTGTGAGGTGAAAAAAGGCAATTTGGAGTATTAAAAGATATTTTGGGGTAATTTTGGGGTTACTTGAGGCTTCTGGAGCCTCAGAGCTCACATGGATTTTTCCCATAAAACAACAGTTCTTAGTGATTTTTGGTGATTTTCACAGGGGCGGCACAAGATGGGATATGGTGGCTCTTCCTTCCCTTCTGTGGTAAATAAACCCCCTGTTTTTCACACAAAATCCCCAAATTTCTTGGATTTTGTACTTCTTTCCAGGCTTTTTAGCACAGAAGATGAAATCCTGAATCCCTGGGCTTGTTTTTGCCTGAAAATTCCCTTCTTCCCTCATTTTGCATTTTTTTCCAACAATCTCTCAGCTGCAGATTTATTATTTTTAACCAAAACCTCATTTTGAAATATTCTTTTTAATCTAAACGTCTTTATAATCTTCTTCTTTTTTCATTAATGCCTCATTAATTTTCATGGAAAAAATTCCCTTTTTCCTCATTTTCTACAGAAAACAAAAAAAAAGTGCACTATGTCCTGGTTATTTTGGTTTACTTTTTGGTTGGGTTTTTTGTGTTTGTTTTTTTTTTTGTTTGTTTGTTTATTTTTTCTTTTTGCTAAAATTCTAATTATCAGTTTTAGAGTTTTACCAGGACAAAACCCCAAGATCTATTTGCTGGAATTGTATTTTTTTCCAGGGAAAAAAGATCTCTTTTTAAAAGTTTTTTTTTTAATGAAAAAAGTCCTTTTATTTGCTCTTTTTAGATAAAAGCAGTTGGTTCTTAAGGAAAAAAACCCCTTTTATTCCTTATTTTCCTGCCTTTTTTTCTAATTTTCATTAAAACCCTTTTATCCAATCAATATTACCTAGTCTTTTAAATTAAAAACCCCTTTTAATTGCCTTTATATTTTCTTTTTTATTCCTTTTTTTTGTTTGTTTAATTTTATTTAAAAAATTTATTCATTAATGAAAAAAGCCTTCTTGAACTCTGTTTTACGTTTCAGGTATTTTTAAAGAAAAAAACCTCATTCTGTTCAAATTCTTAAAATCCCAATTGCTCATTTTCCTCTTGATTTTTCTTCAAAATCCTCTTTTTTTAAAAAAGCAACTCTTCTTCATGTATTATTTCAGAAAGCCCCCTTTAATCCTATTTTCTATTCACAATCAAACCTCATTATTCCCTATTTTTCCCCAAAAACACTCAAATTCAAGTTTTTTCAGAAAAAAAATCAGCAGATTTTTTTTTTGTCCACCATCCCCAATTCCCGATGTTTTAAATTAAAACACCATTTATGATGGGCTTTTATGCATACACTGAGATTTAATAAATTTATATCTAATTTTATCTGGGTTTTTTTTCCCTGACAATCTCAAGAGTTTTTTTTTTCTCTTTTTTTACTACTTTTAATTAAGAGAAGATACCCATTCTTTTTAACCTGTTTTGGGGAAAAAAAGAGCTATTTTGTTGTTTTGTAGCATTAAAAAAGATCTGAAAATATTTTAAATCCTTTTAAAATACTTTTTGTTTAGTTTTTCTTTTAGATATTTCTATGTATTTTATATATTTTTATATATACATTTTCTCTTATACCAAATATGTATTATTTTAATTGGCTAATAATAATATTAAATAGTGTAATTGAATATCATAATATTGATTAATAGGACATTAATTTCTTATTAATAATTATTAATCTTTTTATATGTTGCAGATAAATTAATACTATACATACGCTACAATAGTTCTATGAAGTACTCTGCTGTTATTATGTTGTTAGTATCATTGTTCTTGATTTGCATTTCTTAGTAAAAATTTATGTGAAAATTCAGTATAAATTTATTTAAAAGTTTATATGGATATACAAAAGATGTGAACTATAAAAACATGTAATATATTTTCTATTCAGCTAATAGTGCATTTATTAATATAGCACACTATATATTGCTATTATATAGAACTATATCTAGTTATTAAGAGATCATTTTATACTATAGATATAAATTACTATTAATATAATAATATAATGCAGTAAAGAATATTTTACCACGTAATATGGCATAAAGTTGCATAATATATGAATATATTATGTTATTGTATTATATAATATAATGTATTATAACTGTATGTAATTTATGGATATTATATTTAATAACATATATATGGATATAATATTTTGTGTTACAATGTAACATCCACTATCACAATTGTCATATTAATTACATATAATGATATATTATATTGCAATATAGTATAATATAATGGTATATTGAGTCTATTCTAGTCTCTAGTATACTCTCTGCCTTTGTAATTTTGCTCCTTACTACTTAATTTTGCTTGATTTTTACCATTTTTTCCCCAACCGTTTCTATGAAAACAAGAAACAAAATTATTTAAAATCATTATCTGCATAATTTTATAGAGAAAATATAAATCATCTACTGTTGTATATAAGTATAAAAGGAAATTTATTTTCTATTATGATTAATACTGAAATAAGTTCAATAGCTGCAGCATTTATTATTATATTACTTTATTTTTAATATTTATGGATTTGGATTAAATCTTTGCTGCTATTTCTATCAAAATTAAGTACAAAATAATAGAAAAAATACTACTATGTATTTAAATTTAAGTAAGGTTCATCACAGTGTTACACTATTAGATCTCTGTAATAATAACGAAGAAAACTATATAACTAAGTTATATAATGGATAACAAGTATAATAATACAGTAACAGGCTAAAATGTAACTGACATATTTTTACTGATATATGAGCCCTGTACTAGTAATATTTTATCAATGTGGTAGTAAGTAGTAATATACTAAAGTATATTTCATAATACCATTAATATATGATGAACACAGGGTATAATAATATAAATATCTAGTAATATTTTTGTATTAAGTAATAGTCTTTTTTTTCATTATTATTAGTTAATAATACAATATTATTTTGTGTTATTAGCACACTGATATATTTTAATGATTTGTTAATAGACTACAAATCTTGTTTATGAACCTAAACTGTAAATAGAATTTCTATTATGATTCTATATAAAAATAACTATAAATTGGATAGTGCAGTCATATCGTTGATGTAATTTCAGTACAATTCCTACTGTAAAATAGGAAAATTGACATATAAACACATATAGAATTGATATAAAAATAAAAAAGCCCCCTTTATATAACCCTTTTGGTTTATAAAAAAATTAACCAAGGCCCCCTTTTTCCCCGTCTTCCCAGCACTCTCCAGTGGCAGCTACCGGGGCCGGGAGTTCCTGGCTGCGTTCCCAGAGAACGATGATGAGTCCCCCAGTTCGTACCTGCAGCTGCTGCTCACCTCCTATGGGCCTGCTGACACCCAGGTGTCAGTGACGCTCCACGGCAGCTCTGTCACCCAGAACAGAGGCCTTGATGTCACTGTGCCCTTGCCCCTCCCTGCTAGCCTGGAACTCCCTGGAAGCCACACTTCCCGTAAAACCTTGGTGGTCCAGGCCAGTGCTGACATCTCTGTGATGTCTGTCAGCACCAAGGACTACACTGTGGCACTGTGGGTGCCACTGCCCTTCTACCTATGGAGAGCCTGGGCACCAGATACTATGTAGTGACACTAGTTGGCAACTACACTTATGGCCTGACTGAGTTGGTGGCCACCGACCCCACCACCATCACTATTAGCATCACCACCAGCACCACTTTACTGTACTGGGACCACGTACGTCCCTGGCGCCATGCTCCACCTATTCCTGCAGCCCTACCACAGCCTACAGCTCCAGAGCAGCCAGGACTTCACTGACACAGTTGTGGTGGCCGACACCCCTGTGGCCATCCTTAGTGGCCGCACCTGTGTCAAGGTATCTGCTGGCTTTGACTTTGTGGTGGAGCAGCTCCTCCCAATGACAGTGTGGGAGAGGAGCTATGTGGTGCCACCCAACCCACTGCAGACAGATATTGACTTCATTTATGTGGTGACCAATGAAGACAACACCATCACCTACAACACCAGGAGCGGGAATGCCACTGTGGCCATGGTGGCAGGGGAGGTGTAGACGTTTGTGGTGAACCATAACTCCCACCTGTACATCAGTGCAGTGGTGGCAGTGCAGGTGGTGTTTTTCTTTAGCAGGTCGTCTTGGCAAGATCCCTTCCTCCTTGTTGTCCTACCTGTCACCGCCCATTGCACTGCGTTCTGCTTCAGCAGTGTGCCCAGCCAGTACAACCATGCCATCCTCATTGCATCCGTCACTGCCACCACCACCCTCAACCATCGGCCAGACAACACCATGGCATGGCAGGCCATTCCTGGCACAGATTTCTCTTGGGCCAGCATCACTGTGAGTGCAATGATGCAGAGCGCTGAGAACTCACATGTGCCCATTGGGCCCTGATGTTTGGGTTCCAGACTCACACTGGATATGACTTCCCAGGGCTCTGTGCCGCCAGTGAGTACAGTCAGTCCATTGTTGTGTCACCCCAATGGCTGGGTGTTGTGCAGTTGACCATTCATGGGTTTTCCCCTTTTTTTCAGTCCCCACACCAGTCTCCTGTGAGGATTTGGTATTCGAGGAAAGGTGTGAGATGGTAGATAGACAACCAGAGTGCATCCAGGAGACTTTCTCCACCTGTTGGCTTGCTAGTGGGCCACACTACTGCAGTTTTGATGGAAAAACCTTTGATTTCATGGGAGCACACGCCAATACCTTGACCACCATCTGCAATCCCGATGCCACCCTTCCTGCCTTCTCTGTTGAGGTCAAAAAGGAGGAAAAGGAGAACTGCAAAGTTTCCTCCATCAACTCTATCACCATCCATGTTGACAATGTCACTGTCACTGCTGTCCAGTCAGAGAATGGGATGGTGAGGGTAAGCAAAAACCATCATAATTTCCCAATTTTTAAAATTTTTGCTGAAATTGCATATTTAGCAATGATCTTGAGGGTCTTTTCCTAAATATTTCCCGGATTTGCTGGTATGCAGGTAACCCTTGCATGAAAACACTTCTAGTCTTCTTGAACTCCATGCCCAGTTTTGATGGATTTTGGTTGTTTTGATGGTTGTTGTTGTCCTACAGGTGAGCAACCACCGCTTGCGCCTCCCCATCTTCCTCTCCCAAGGGAAGGTCCGCATCCACCAGAAGGGTAAATCCATGTTGATCCAATCAAATTTCAAGCTGAAGGTCCTCTACAACTGGGATGAAAATGTAGTGATCAAACTTCTGGCTGCTATTTCTAGAAAAGTCTGCAGAATCTGTGGGAATAACAATGGGGAGCCCCAAGATGACGCTCTGTCTCCTGATGGAAAACAAGTGTGGGATATTGTGGAGTTTGGGTGGAGCTGAAAAGCCACTGAAACCAGTGAGAGTGGCCACTGCCAGGACACCTGCGATGGTGACTGTGGGCGGTGCAGATGGGACCAGGTGGTGACATACAAGGCAGAGTCCTGGTGTGGGAAGTTATCTCAACATTCTGGGCCATTCCGGCCATGTCGTGACACTATCAGTCCCAATATCTATGTGAAGAACTGTATCTACAACCTGTGTGGCAATGAGAGGCATCACAATGCACTGTGCCATGCCTTTGAGATCTATGCTGATGACTGCCAGGAGGAGAGGACCAATGTTTCCCATTGGAGGAAACAGTTGGGATGTCGTGAGTAGAGGATGGTTGGGTGAACACCTTCCCTAATTGATGTGGGAATAGAGATCCATGGGATCATGGGTTGGGAAAGGGTATGGCAGCAGATCCAAGCAGGAAATCCATGGAACTCCAGGGAGATTCCAGAAAGTTCATGTAGAAAGTCCACAAAGTCCATGGAGTCTCTAGTAAGTCTGAGCAGGAAGTCCGCAGGGACTCCAGAAAATTCAGGTATAAGGCCTAGAAAGTCCATGGAGACTCCATAAAATCCATGGTGACTCCAGGGTATCTGTGCAGATAGTCAAAGAAGTCTGTCCCGCTATGTGCTGCCCCACCCTGACCGCTGTCTCCCTCCTTGTCCAGCTCTCACTTGCCCACCCAACAGCACCTACAGCACCTGTGGCCTCGCCCGCCTCCCTACCTGCAAGATCCCCGCTGTGTTATCCAGCTGTGCCACTGTCACCATCTGCATGGACACCTGTGTGTGCCACAAGGGCCTTGTCCTTGATGCCAACACCTGAATCGCTCCCTCTGAATGTGGCTGTGTCTTTCGGAGTCTCTTCTATGGCCTTGGCGAGGAATTGTGGGGTGACCTCACTTGCATCCAACACTGTGTGTGTGACGCGAAGCAGCGGCAGGCAGTGTGCCAGGATTCTGGTTATGGCAGTGAGGAGGAATGCTGGATGGAGGAGGGGATCCAAGATTGTTACCCTAAAATTTTTGGTGTCTGGACTGCTGTTGGCGCCACTCACTATGAGACCTTTGATGAAAGGAGGTTCATCTTCCAGGGGATGCGTGTCTTACCTGTTGGTAGGGTTGTGTGAGGACAGCCAAAATTTGGTGGGATGCCAGGTGTTGGAGCAGAATGGCCACCTTAGTGACAACCTCATATCATCCATTGCTGTGGTGACAGTCAAAGTCTACAACAAAACCCTCAGCATCAGCAGGGAACATCCTGGAAAAATCATGGTGAGTTTAGGAAATGATCCCTTATCTTTTCACCACATTCTCCACCTCATCCCTAATCTCATCCCATGAACATCTGAAATGTAATTAAATCAACATCATTTGTTCCAGAACAATGAGTGGTTGATCAACCTCCTCTTGGGACTTGGTCCTTCTCATTCTCTTAAATTCAAAGTTTAATTCAATTCAAAATTTAATTTAATTTAATTGACACTTTTTGTTGTTCTGGCTGTTGAAAATAGTTTACCATCAGTCTGCCAATTTGATCAATTTCTATGGTTTTCTCCCCAGATTGATGAGCAGTTGGTGAATCTCCCATAGCACTACAGTGAAAGAAAGATTGTTGTCTATCGTCACGGGCAGGACACGGTGGAAGTGACCAATTTTGGCCTTGTTATCACCTATGACTGGTACAGCCACGTCACCACCATGGTGCCCATTGGCTTCACCAATGCCCTGTGTGAGCTCTGAGGGAACTACAATGGCACTGCAAGCGATGATATGATGATGAGGAGCAACCATGTGATTTCAGACCCAGATGCCTTCGGGAGCAGGTGGAAGGTCACAGTTGTCTCAGGATGTAGTGAGAGGTCAACAGTGGAATGTTCCAGCACTCTTGCACCTCCCTGGCTGCAGCAGGAAGTCTGTGGGATGGAATGTGAAATTATTTTAGAAGTGGATGGACTCTTTAGAGCATGTCATGGTTATGTTGATGGCCATCAGTACTTCTAGAGCTGCATTCATGACTCCTGCCTGTTCCCTGATGGGAAGAAGAGATGTGTCCAGTCATTGCCCTTTACACCACCACATGCCAGGCTGCTGGTGTGTCCATTGGGAGGTGGAGGACGGATAATTTCTGCTGTAACTTGGGACAATGGGAGGGCTTTTCCTTCAGCAGTATCCAAAGGATCCTGAAGTCTGCTCCAAATCCATGTATGAACAACCCAGAGGTGCAAATCCCAGACAAAGTCTTGGTTGATCCCATTATCCACCCAAAACAAACCCTTCCTAAGGAAGAAGTTATCTCGTCTGGAATAATTTACCCCTCAGAATCTCCAATTTCCTGGTGTTGGCTACAAAGTGGATAATTTAGAGGGAGAACCACCAAAAATGTACCAAAAATAGTGGAATTGGGTTAAAGGGATCCAGCATGGAGGTCAGTTGAGGACCCAGTGTGGAGCAATCCCATTCTTTGAGTGAATGTTACTTTTTTCTCCATAAAAATGTGAGAAATCAGGTGGTTTAGTGGAAGAATTCCTATTGTAATGGGCTGGAATATTCTTTATGGGTGATCACTGGATCATCATCAGATAATCATTTGATCGTTATTTGACAATGCCTTGTCATGTATACAGGGATGAAAATTGAGAGTTTGCTGTGGGCTAGAAAGCTCTGTATGTGGTGAAGCTTGCACTTGAATTCCAGGAAACTTCTAGGATTTGGCTTGGAATTTCCTGATTCCTCATGAATCCCATTGTTTCCCAGGAGATATGCCCTGTTCTTCCAACAGCTCCTATGAGCTCTGCTCCCACACCTGCCAGCACACCTGCGGTGCTGACTGTCACATGCCAAGGGCAGTGCCACGAGGGCTTTATGCTAAGTGGCGACAAGTGTGTCCCCATGTCCCACTGTGGCTGCAGCCACCATAGAGTCTACTACAAAGAGGGGGAGACATTCTACCCCACAGAACAGGAGATGTGCCAGTGCCTCTCTGGTGGCACTATGGAGTGCCAAAATACTTCCTGTCCTGATGGTGGCCATGGGAAAGTCATCAGTGGTGTCTTCCAGTGTCCCTTGCAGGTCTCCAGCACCTGTGGGGCCATAGGTGATGACACCTATGTTATCTTTGATGGGACAGCCTTCAATATCACTGGTACTTGCTCCTACATTCTCACCCAGACCTGGACAGGTGACAACATGACATCATTTATTGTCACAATCTAGAAGGAGGAGCAGCAGAAGGGGAAGGTCTCTAGGATCCAAGCATTGTCTGTGGAAGTCTATGGGGTCACCTTGACCTTGAAACACGAAAACGGCAGACATCGTGGTAAGGCACTTTATGTTCCAAATCTCATGGGATCCCCCAAACTGGATTTCTTTGATGTAAGGGACTCCTCAGCCCATCTCCTATGCCAGTCCAACTTTTCTTTCTAAGCAAGATCTGTAAATGCATTAAAACCTTGGTTGGAAGTTGTTTTCCCTTCATTTTCCCCCCTATTTTTATGTATTTGCTTCCTTTTTCCTTCTTCTCCTTCTTCCTTCTTTTATTTTTATGTCCTTACCTATATTTTTCCTGCATCTGTTTTTCTTTCTCTCATATTCCTCTGCATTTACCTCTTTTTTCATCGTGTTTACTTTTTTTTTTCCTGGCTAAATGTATTTATATTTAAAAAATGTATTTCCCCCCATTTTCCCTATTTCCTATGCATTTACACCTTTATTTCTTGTATTTTTCCCTATTTTTCTTTCTCATTTTCCCAGAATTTTTCCCCTTTCTATGCTCCTATTTTTGTGTCATATTTCCCCTACATTTCCTTTCTTCCCCCCTATTTTTAGGCAGTATGTATTTTTCTTGCCTGTATTTTTCTCTGTATTATGCATTTGTATTTTTCTGCATTTTCTCTCATTTTTCTTATATTTATACTTTTCCCCAGCATTTCCCCCCTATCTTTTTGCATTTATGTCCTTTTCTCTTGCATTTCTCCTTTTTTTTCCTATTTATAGGGAAGGTATGCATGTACATCCCTTTGCCTTGCAATTTGTTCACTATTTTCCCTATTCTTCCGCATTTTTGGCCTTTTTTCTGCATTTTTTTCTTTTATCTCCTATTTTCATGTATTCTCCTTGGGACCACCCACCCCAAAGAGGGGATTGATTCCAGGAGACACTTACTGACCCCAGATGACCCCCTAGTAGCCCCACTGCCCCCCATTGACTCCCTTTTTTTCTTCCCTCCCTTTCCCAGCTCTCACCTGCCCCTCCAAGAGCCACTACCAGCTGTGTGCCTGCACCTGTGAGCACACTTGTGCAGGTGTGTCAGCCCTGCCCTCTGTAGCAAGCGCTGCTTTGAGGGGTGTCAATGTGCCGAGGGGCTGCTGTTCCACGGGGCCGCTGCGTCCTCCCGGGACCTGTGGCTGCCTCCACCAGGGGCACTACTTCCAGGTGGGTGTGGCCCCAGTGCCTCCCAGTACAGCCCAGTTCCAGCCCTAGCTCCTTCCAGGCTCCCCGTGGTGATCCCAGGTCACAGAATCACAGAATAATGGGGTTGGAAGAGACCTCCTAGATTATCAAGTCCAACCTATGCCCTAACACCTCAACTAGACTTTAGCACCAAGTGCCATGTCCAGTATTTTTTTAAACACATCCAGAGATGGTGATTCTACCACCTCCCTGGGAAGAGCATTCCAGTACTTTATTACTCTTTCGGTGAAAAATTTCTTCCTAATATCCAACCTATACTTTCCCTGACGTAGCTTGAGACTGTGTCGTCTTGTTCTGTCTGTCAGTTGCTGCCCAGTGGAAGAGACCGATCCCCACCTGTCTACAACCTCTCTTCAGGAAGTTTGTAGAGAGCAATAAGGTCACCTCTAAGCTGCTTCTTCTCCAGGCTAAGCAGCCCCAGCTCCTTCAAATGTTCTTGTGTTCCAAGCCCCTCACCAGCCTTGTTACCCTCCTCTGGACGCGCTCAAGCATCTCAACATCCTTCCTAAACTGAGGGGCCAGAACTGGATACAGCACTCAAGATGTGGTCTCACCAGTGCCAAGTACAGGAGAAGAATCACCTCCCTGCTCCTGCTGGCTACACCATTCCTAATGCAGGCCAGGATGTCATTGGCCTTCTTGGCCGCCAAGGCACATTGCTGGCTCATATTCAACCGGCTGTCGACCAGCACCCCCAGGTCCCTTTCTGCCTGAACACTGTCCAGCCACACCATCCCTAGCTTGTAATGTTGTAGGGGCTTTTTGTGGCCAAAATGTAGAAGTTGGCAGTTAGACTTATTAAACTTCATGCTGTTGGACTCTGCCCATCCATCCAACCAATCTAAGTCTCTCTGCAGCGCCATTCTTCCTTCCAATAGATCAACACAAGCTCCCAGCTTAGTGTCGTCTGCAAATTTACTAATGAAAGACTCAATCCCCTCGTCCATGTCATCTATAAAAATATTAAATACAACTGGTACCAGTACAGACTCCTGAGGGGCACCATTGGTGACTGGCTGCCAGCTGGATGGAGGACCATTCACCAACCCTCTCTGGGCCAACCATCCAGCCAGTTCCTAACCCATCGAAGAGTGCTGCTGTCCAAGCCGTGGGCTGCCAGCTTCTCCAGGAGTATGCTGTGGGAGACAGTATCAAAGGCCTTGCTGAACTCTAAATAGACAACATCCGCAGCCTTTCCTGCATCCACCAGGAGGGGGCCCATGGTTCCCATATCCCCTGTGTGTCTTCATATCCCTAATGGGTGCCCATGGGGACCACCAGCATGTCCCCAGAACATGCCCATGTCCCCATAGATCTCCATGTCTCCCATGCGAGGCACACTGTAGGGACTGGGACCTGCTGGGAGACACTGGGAACACTGGTGAAGACAGAGGGAGACACTGGGACATGCTGGGGGATACTGGGAAGGACATTAAATTTCCCCACTAAGAAACTGGGGTGCATTGGGAGGCACTGTGGGGGGACACTGGGGGAAGGGGGATTGGGGGGATTTGGGTGTCTTGGGGGTGACGCTAGGGGGAACAGTGCCAAAAAAAGGGGAGAAAATAGCCTAAAAAAGAGGGAAAGAATCCTCCAAAAAGGGGAAAGAAAACCCAAAAGGTGGAAAAGAGACCAAAAAGGGGAAAAAGAGTTCCCCAAAAGGCAGAAAAGAGCCTCAGAAAGATGGGAAAGGAAACCAAAAAGAGGGGGAAGAGCCAAAACTGGGGAAAGGACCCCAAAATTCAGGAGAAAAGACGAAAAAAGGAGCAAGAACACGGGGGGGGGAGGGGGGCGGAAAATAACCCCAAAAGATGAGAAAAGAGACCTGTAAATGAGGAAAGGAGCCAACAGAGGAAAAGAACTGAAACAATTGGAAAAGGGATCAAAAAAGAGAAAAGAGGGTGGGAAAAGGTGGGAATAAACATGAGAATTAACACTCAAAGGGATGGGAAAAGACACCAAAAATGGGTGAAGGACCCAAAAATGAGGGAAAGTAATATTAAAAAAAGAGCAAGAGCACCAAAAACAGGGGAAAAGAGAGACAAAAAAGGGAGACACCAGAAATGGGGGAAAGAGCCCCCCCCCCACAAAGTGGAGAAGAGGAGTGGCAGAGAAGCACAAGAAAAAGGGGGGA
This sequence comes from Fringilla coelebs, assembly GCF_963513975.1. Classification (NCBI taxonomy): domain Eukaryota; kingdom Metazoa; phylum Chordata; class Aves; order Passeriformes; family Fringillidae; genus Fringilla; species Fringilla coelebs. The sequence goes on along the minus strand of NW_028167587.1, from coordinate 1,578,854 downwards.
AAAGAGTCCAAAAGAAAGGAAAAGTGAACAAAAAAAAGGGGGAAGAGCCTCTCAAATTGGGGAAAGAGACCAACAACAGAGGGGAAAGAGTTCAAAAATGGGCATAACAAGTCCAGAAAAGGGGGGAAAGACCCTAAATTAGGGGAAACTGACACGAGTTCCCCCTCGATTTTGCCTTTCTTCCCACTCAGTGATGTGGAAAATTGACATTTCACCTGGGTGGCCGCGCCCTATCACTGACGTCATCCTCAAACAGCCCCAGATCCGGAAAACCCGGATTTTTATAAGTCCCAGAACTATGCTTTCGCCCCCAAAATAAAACCTGACAGAAAACGCCTTTTGCAGCTGATGTGGGATAAAATCTTGGGAATTCTGGGAAAACAGGAGTGTGGGAATATGCTAGGGGGCAGTGGGGGGCGGGGCGGGGAGGGCTGGTCCCACCCTGTCCTGCCGCGGGCGGTTCCGTGTCCCCCCTCCCCCGCCCCCCCGTCGGTCAATATTTCCCAACGCCGGAGTCCCACGGGGAGGGAAAGGCGGGGGGGGGGGGTGGCACCCGGATGTTTGGTGCCAGGGAGGGGGTTCCCGGACATTCGAGTCCACCAGGGAAGGTGTGTGCTACGGCACACTTGGAGATGACCCCTCACAAGTATCCCCAGTTCCTCCCAGTACATGCCAGTATCCACCCTGTAGTACCCCCCAGTGTGCCCCTGGTATCCCCAGTCTCCCCCAATTAAACCCCTCCTCCCCAGTCCTGGGTTGACTATATAATGCTTTTCTCTCCCAAATTTGCCCTGAACTAGGACACCCCCCAGCCTCTTCCAGCCCCCCTCAGCTGGCTCCAGTATACCCACCCTGTCCCCAGTCCCTCCCAGTGCATTCCAGCCCTCCCTCACTATTCCCCACGGTGTTCCCAAATCCCTCCCAGTTTGCCCCAGTCCCCCTCAGTCCCTCCTCCTGCATCCCAGTGTCACTCAGTGTCCCCCCAGTGCCCGTTTAAGCCTTGCAGTGTCACCCCCCCAGTATGTCCCAGCATCCCCCAGTGCCTCCGAATGCATCTCAGTCCCTCCCAGTTTCCCTCCCCAGTACCCTTCCAACATTCTCAGTGTCTTCCAGTGCCTCCCAATGCATCCTTGTCACACTCAGTGCTCCCCTCCATTGTCCCCTCCAGCTTTCCCAGTATCCCCCAGCACATCCCAGCCTCCACCCCAGCGTCCCCCCCAGTCCATCCCAGTCCATTCCAGTCCCCCCCAGTTGCAGTCTGGGCAGAGACGGAACTGCCTGGGGCCCTGGGAGGTGCCACCTGGGGGTGTCCCATGTCATCCCCCACCCCCCAGCCTGTCCCCTCCCTGGGCATAAAGTGGCTCCAGTCACAGCACTGGGACAGACTGGGACCATGGGAGTGCAGTGAGTGGGGACACTTGTGGGCATGGGGGACATGGGGACATATGGGACATGCGGGCACATGGTGGACACAGGGGAATTTGGGAGATCAGTGAGGACATGTGAGACATGGGGCACATGGGGGACATAGGGATATGGAGGGGGGACATGAAGTGGGGGCTATGAGGGACATAGGAAGGAGAAGGGGACTTGGGGGGGTCATTGGGGACACTGGGGACATTGGGGGAGACATGGAGGGGCACGGGGAGGATATGGGGACACTGGGGACATGGGGAAGATGGAGAGGTCACAGGGACCTGGGGTCATCGTTGATGGGAGATCCCTTCACACTCCCCCAGGCCTGGACACATGAAGGTCTCCCCCGTCGTCATCGTCTTCCTCCTCCTCAGCTATGCAGAGGAGTGGGGACCCCTGAAGACATTGGGGACCCCTCTGGGACCCCTGGGTGAGTTTGGGGCCCCAGGCTTATACTGGGGAGGTGCCAGCCCCCTACTGGTAGTTTCTGGAGTGATACTGTGAGTCCTAGGCCCACAGTGGGAGGTCCCAGTCCAACACCAGGAGGTCTCAGCCCATACTGGAAGGTCCCAGCTCCATATTGGGACGTCCCACTCTCCTACCAGCAGGCCCGATGCCCACACTGGGAGGTTCTGGGGTCACACTGGGGGTCCCAGACCTATATGAGGAACCCCAGGCCCATATTGGAAGGTCCCAGCTCCACACTGGGAGGTCCCAGGTGCCACTGGGTGTGTTCCCCAGGTGGCATCCTGTGTGCTACTGGATATGTGTCCCAGGTGTGTGACAGGTGTGTGTCCCCAGGTAGGGTCCTGTACCCCTTCGGACCAGGGGCGGGGGATGAGGCCACCCACCACGAGGACGACGGGACAAGCCCTGAGATCTTCCTGCAAGAAAACTTCTCCTTCTTTGGGCGTGCCCACCGCTCACTCTATGTGGGTCATGTGACCGGGGGAACACGGGGGAGGTGGCATTTGGTGGGTAACCAAGGGGAGGGTGACAAGTTGGATGCAGCCACCAGAGTTGATGTCACCTCTTCTTCCCCCTCCTCCTTGACTTCGTTGGTGAGTGGGGACCCCTGGGGACATCAGGGATACTCATGGGGGTCCCTGAAGACATTGGGGACACCTGTGGAACCCTCAGGTGGTTTTGGGGTTCTGAGCCCATAATGGTAGATTCTGGGGTGACACTGGGGCTCCCAGGCTTGTACTGAGAGCTTCTGCATTGACTAAGTGGAGGTGGGGGTCATCACAGTTGAGGCCACCATGACAGGGGTCACCATAATTGAGATCCCCATGACTAGAGACTGTACCTGGGACCACCGTGCAGGGTCACTGTGGTTGGTGCCACCCAGGTGTGTCCCATGGGTGACTTTTGCCTGCAGGTCAACAACAATGGTGTGGTGTCCTTTGGGACAATGGTCCCAGAGTTCACCCCCCAGCCCTTCCCGCTGCCAGGCCACCACCCCTTTGTGGCACCTTACTGGGCTGATGTGGACACCCGTCTGGGAGGAAATGTCTTCTACCGGCAGAGCCGGGACCCCCAGCTGCTGGCACGCCTGGCCCAGGACCTGGCACCGGCTGTGCCACCTGGGGACCCACCCCCACAGCCGACCTGGGCATTCGTGGCCACCTGGGACCGTGTGGCCTATTTTGGGGCTGCCTCAGACAAGGTGGGATATGGGGCAAGTTGGGGGGGTCAATTACCTTGACTTTCAACCATGATGTCCCTAACCATGGTGGCACCAATGGTTTAAGGACAAAGGGATGGAGACATAGCTGGGGGTAATGGTGACATGGTGACAAATGTCCCCCTGCAGGTGAACACCTTCCAGGCTGTGCTGGCCTCAGATGGTATCACGTGCTTTGTCCTGCTCAACTACGGAGACTTGCAGTGGACAACTGGCATTGCTAACCAGGGGGATCCCCACACTGGCCTGGGGGGCATCCCTGCACAGGTGGAGACACAGAGAGGGACAGGAGACACTGGGCATGGGGACATTCCTGTGCACATGAGGACAGTCCAAGGGATGGGGGACACTTGGCTAGGAGGGATTCTGGGCTTGAGGGGGGTAAAGCATTTTGAGGTGGAATGAAGGAGATTTGGGTGGAATTAAAGGGATTTAGGGTGAAATTAGCAGGACTTGAAGTAGGACTTAAGGGAATTTGGAGTAGAATTAAGGGAATTTGTAGTGGAATCAGGGAGATTTGGTCTGAAATTTTAGGTGGAATGAAGTGTATTTGGGGTGAAATGAATCTCATTTTCGGTAAAATTCAATGGGAATTTGGGCAAAATTTACCTCCCACCTTCTCCCATCCCCCTGTTCCCCTCTCTTCATGTCCTCCCTTGTTCCCTCATCTTCCCACCTGCAGGCTGGATTCAACAGTGGAGATGATGTCCACTACTACAATGTGCCAGGGTCACGTACGCCTGCAGTACAGAGCCTCAGCCACCGCAGCAACCTGGGGGTCCCGGGGCGCTGGGCTTTCCGTGTTGACCACTTCGAGGCCACTGAGGGACCCCCTGAGACTCCTGGCACCCTGTCAAAGACTCCTGAGGCCCCCTGGAGTCCATTGCCACCCCACAAGACCCTCTCAGTATCCCCCAATCCCCCCGGGACCACAGAGGAGCAGGTATATGTCTGCAGGTCATGAGCAGGTGACACCTGGGACATTTGGGGTAGGAGGGGTTGCCTAACTGCCCTCACCCCACCCCCCACAGAAGGATGTGGCCCCACAAAGGCTGCATTATGATGGAAACAGCAATAAACACCCGCTGAGCAACACCTGTATTAGCTGTGTGTACACAGATGCATGTAGGCAGCAACGCAGATGTCACATGTGAAATGTGTTCCCACCTGTTCCCATGAAGGTGACGGAATTAGCTGAGGAGGGAAATTGTCAGTGAGAGGCGACAACATCTGGGTTGGACATGGATGTGACAGACACACACCTGAGTCACAAAGAGGTGTGCCATAGATACATCTGGATAACTTCTGATGCAAAATGCACTACACCTGGACAGCACCTAGCTCACATGCTCCTACATGGACAACACCTGAGTTCCACATAGGTGTGAATCCGCTTGGATAACACCTGGTGCAATACAGCAATCCACCTGGACAACACCTGGGTTGCACAGAGTTGTAGCATGACCTGGACACCACCAGCCCAGCCAAGGGCCCCAACACTGACACCAAGGGCAGAGTAAAGGAAAGGGTTTATATTACAGTTAGGGTTAGAGGTTACAGTTAGGGGTACTGGTTAGGGTTAGGGCTGTGGTTTGGTTAGGAGTAGGTCTAGGTTTGAGTAGATTAGAGTTAGATTGGGGGTTATGGTTAGGGTCAGAGGTTTGGGATGCTTTTATTAAATAGCTGTAAGCTTTAATTTAATATTGAAGTGCCTAATTTTTCATTATTAGTATCTGTAGTTATCCTTTTGGGGGCAGGATGTCATTGATACTAATGCAGTGCTAGATTTTTAGTGAGAAATATTTTTCAGTCTAGGGTGCAGGGATGGTGCAGAGGAACTTCTAAAGTGATTCAATGTTAAGCCCTATTTTGCTTTACACCAGCCCCTTTGTCTTCACCAAAGATCTTACAGATCTTTGGTGAAGACAAAGGGGTCAGGTTTATTTTCTAAATTAGTGACATTTTCAAAGATCTGTTTATTAACTGACTCCAAGATCACTGAGGAGCAGCTTATCATTGGTATGAGGAGGAGCCCAGAAGAGAGGGGGCTGATGGAGATGTCTCAAACACTGAGAGCCATCCAAGGACTGAGGTGAAGAAGCAAGAACATTATGTGACTGTGGAAGGGGCCATGCAGGGCTATGGCACCACTTTTATGGCACTAGCATCCTTTTTCTAGTCCCTGGAGACACAAAAAACTAAAGACAGCATCAGCACAGGAAAGGGCAGGATCTGTCAACCAAAGATTGATCTAGCGGGGAGGAGAAGTGACCACTCAAGACCCCCAAAGCCTCAAACCCACGTCAAGAAATATCTGAAAGAATAGACTGAGTGTGAGAATTAATGTCCAGAGACAGTTACAGCTATCTGTCTGTAAAATGGTATCAACACCAAGCCCAGGCACTGCCTTCAGGACTGTGATTATCCCATTGCTTCCCTCGCTCCCTCCACTTGCAGCTCTGGACAGAGTTCTGTATCTGAAACTTGTCTGTGGCCTTATGGCTCAGGAGGTGGCCATACTTCACTGAGATGTCTGCAGAGGAATCCTCATGGAATGGTCTCTTTTCCATCCCTCTTGGAGGCATCCAGGCCTCATAGCGGAACCCCCGGTGCCCACCTCGGGGCAGCTGTGGTGGGAGCTGCAGGTTGTGCCGGGGTGGGGAATGGCCGGAGCCCCGGCAAGGGGTCAGGAATGGACACTTCTCCTTTGCTGACCATGGGCTCAGGGCCCTGCTGTGCTGGGCAGGGGGAGCCCAGTCACACCAGGACTGTGTGGGCACCGGGAACAGCGAGAGACCCCGGGCTAAACATTAGCACTGGGGTCGAGGAAGCCTCCCTGTCCCAAACCCTCATCTGCAGCACCGGGGCAGCTCCTGGGATCTTTACGGCAGGGAGCAGGTGGAGGTGAATGTTTAAAGTCCCTCTCTTAGGGCAGCATTTTGTCCTGATTGGGGGATTCCCTCAGGGTTGGAGTCCCTTGGGGGCCCATAAGGAGGGCCAGAAGGGGCTCTTGAGGTTTTTCAACCTAAGCAAGGCGGTTTCAAGCCCCTCTCGGTGCTTGGAGCCCTGGGACAGCTCCAGCGCGGGAAGGGCGGCTCTAGGCGAGCTGTGGGAGACGGGAGCGGCTGCCCGAGGCCGCAGCGGTGCCGCAGAAGCCGCAGGGCCGCCGTGCAGGAGGAGCGGCCGCGCTGCCCTGGACCGGAGCTGGACCCAGCGGTGGTTCGGGGCGGTGCCGAGAGAGCACAGTGATTCCCGATGCCGCGGCAGCGCCTGACGGGCGCCTTCCTGGAGCCTTCCTGAGGAACGCCGGGCTGAGAGAAGAGCGCAAATTCCTTGGGGGCCGGGAGCGGCTGCGAGGGCTGTGCTGGGCTACCCGGGCTGCGCTCGGCCCCCGGCGCAGGCGGGTTCGTGTTGCCGGGCCGGCACCGTCTCTGCAGCGGGCTCCGAGGGAAGCAGCCCGGCCCGACTGTGGCCAGGAGGAGCCTGGCGGGGCTTGGGAGGCTGGGCTGAACTGGGCTGGGAGGAAGAAGACTGATGGAGAGTTGTTGAAACATTTTCTAACACTGGGAAACTATTTTAAGACCATGTGCTGTATGGTGTGTTACAGACGGTGTTTCCTTCAAGATACTGTAATTAAGAATTGATTTAAATTAATTTTTTTTTTGTGGGTTTGTAAAAGGCTTCTGTTGCTGTGCAGGTTCCAGGCAGCCTCTGGTGCCTGGCTGGGAAGTGTCTCTGGCGCACCCACCTGCGGAGGGAGCTGAGCCTTCAGGACTGCTGGTGCTGCTCACGGAGCCTCCTCACAAGACTGTGGATCTAGGAAGATCCACAGTCAAAGTCATCTCAGCTTCACACCTTTGCGTGCACTTTGCAGCTTTTTGTTCGGGGAAAAAATGACCTTTTTGGAACCCAGATTTCACTGTAACTGTTGGAAGGGATTAACTATTGCATCATTCTAAGGCAGTTTGTTTAAGATGAAGAGTATTTGTTTAAGAGCCTCCTGGTTGTCCAGCCTGGGTGTTGTAACTTTGTGAAAAACATGTTCACTGTACCGTGAAAATTTTATAAGGTTAATAAAGGACAATAGGAGACAAGGACCATAGAGCAAAGGTTATTATGCCCAAGCGTATCTTGGCACTCAGTCAAGACCACGCTCTGAGAAATGACTGTTCACTTAAAAAATTTAAAGGGTTTATTAAACCTTAACAAAAATACAAGAAAAGGACTAAATAAGAAAAAGCAGGCCTTGAAACTGCCCTCATTGCTGCCCACCACATGGCTGGCTCCTCTTCAAGATGGATGCTTCACTTTTTATATCTCTAGCCTCTCCTAGAGCCTTGTCAGTCAACTCCTTCCTTGCTGTCCAGTGGTAGAAGTTACTTTCTTACATTCTGATTGGAGGTCAGGTGCTGCCACAGTAACAAGCCAACCTTCCCAGATCCATGGATTAGCAAAACCATCACGTGATAAAACATACTGGGGAAGAGGACATTGCAGTAACATAACTATACATTTATAAAACTTCTTTTATCATACAGACAATGAAATAAATAGGGCAAGAGATCTTTCTGGGTTTTCAGGTCTTCATTAAAAGCAATCAGCTCAGGTGGGACAGCCCAATGGGTCGGTAGTCATCCTGCCACCACTACCCAAGAGTGATGAGCAAGAGGAATGAAGCACAGCTCTGTGCATGACAAGGCAAAACTAGAAGTCCTATCCTCACAAGAGTACTGGGAAAATACTCCTTGCTTAATTTTTCCAGTTTGCCATCCAGGGTCCTGGGTCCAGCTGTCGTCTTTTTAGGTTATGGTGAGGGGCAACAAAGGTTTTCAGTATCTCTGCTGGCTCTGGACCCTGTTCCTTATGTCCAGACACCACTTTGATCTCAATTCTGTATTGGCTCGTTGTTTTAGGGGTTCCTTCTTGGGTTTGGGGGGGGGGGGGGGGGTGGCCTTCCTGTCTCATTGCATTCTGGGTCCAAGGTTACTTTGCATGTCCTCCGATGTCTCCCGCCCTCACTGTCTGAGAAGAGCCATCCATCCGCCTGGCCACAGCCGAGGTAGTACTGACAAAAAGGAGAATTCTCAACAATAGACAGAGTTAACAACTGACTCTTAACAGGTGATTACAACATGAAGCTAACAAAGAACTCTCCTCGGCCAGCAATCAGCTCCCAACTCAAATTGTAACTCTGCAACCCTTTTTCAAAAAAAGAGTAACTCTTTTTTTACTCATACAGATAATGTTTACCCCTTAATTGTGAGAGCCAACCATTTACGCATCTATTGCAACACCATCACCTTTGGGAATACCCTTTTGTCCTAGGCTGATGTTATGATGCTTGTATCCCCAATCATTGTTCTGTTTATGCTGGATATCACGTTCTGTACCTTCAAGACTGGCTCTGAAGAGCAAAGCTCTGTTTTGTTTTGTTATCAGTCTGCTCACTCCCCCAACAGCTGGCAGGACACAGATAGGGCAGTACATACAGCAGCTTTTGCTTTTTGCTCTTGCTTTTGCTTTTTGCTCTTGCTTTTGCTTTGCTCTTGCTCCTGCTTTGCTTTTGCTTTTGCTTCTGCTTTTTAGTTAGTTTAACTAGGCAGTCCAAATTTTCCCTGGACTGTTTTTCTTTCCTTTTCTTGGAACCACTCCAGCCTGCTCTGGACTGGGACCTGGGAAACACCAAGAGTTTGCACCTTGTCGCCTGCAGCAGCTATCCCCAGCGTCAGAGGGACTGATTACAGAGCAACCATTCCCAGGAGAGACTTTCTGAATTTGTCATCTTTTTCAGAGCGGTGAAAGAGTGTTGTCGTCAGGTATTGTTCATTTTGTGTTCTGGGGGATGCTTTGCCTGTTAAATAAACAGGTTCTTTCCACTTCTCTCTGAGGAATACTTCCTGTTATATATGTATGGTTAATTCATGCTATAAGTGTTATGAACAAGAAATAGGTTATCCATTTTCTTAAGTTGCAAAGCTTACAACTAGAACCCAGAATTACCAAATAAGAGCCCGATTGAAAGTTTGTAATTTCAAGTTGTTGGAATGTTCTGTAACAATGTACTTTTTGCTGCCTGTTCTCAGTGACTGCCGGGCTGGTGGGGGCCGACCCCCCCTTCGGCGCGGTCCCGCCGGAGCCGGTGATGATGTGGGAACGGCCCCTCCCCAGCGCGGGTCCCGGCGGGGCTGGGGAGGTCCCCGCGGGTGGTGTCAGCGGGGACCCGCCCGTCCCGGGAGCGTCCCGGGAGCGGCGGGCTGCCCCCCCATGGGGCACGGGTACCAACGGGGAGGGGGCACTCCGGGGGTGACAAAGGGGGGGGAAGAGACTGACCCCAGTCCCTTCCCAGCAGAGACAGCTGCAGGGCGTAGCCCACTGTCTCCTAAATGCTGGTAGATTGAGATGCTAATGTAGTCGTTAACGCTGTATTGTACCAGTATCACCTTGCCTGGGACTGTTTCTCTAAGGGGATGGGAGGGGGATATCCAGAGATATGTAAATAAATCCTAGACCCAAGGTGCAACGGGGGTGAACACCCCCAAACTCGTCTAATAAACCCCCAAAACAACGAGCCAACTCAACTAAGAGTAGAGCGGGGTCGGGATATCAGAGTTCCAAGCCTGCAGGAATACTGGAAGCCTCGGTCGCCCCTCACCCTAGCTGAAGAAGACCACAGAGCGAGTGAGGACCCCGGGACTGGCCAGCAAGAAACACGGGTAATACCCTAGCGCTCTTGTGAGGACAGGACCCCCAGCTCTGCCCCTCAGGGGACAAAGCTGCTGCACGATTCCTCCTCCTCTGAGTCACCCGGGAAACAGTGACAGGAGCTGCGGACCTGCCGAATGCCCCTATCCTGAGCTGATCACTTTAAATAAAGGCATCAATAAGAGAATTGTCTCCTGCCTATTTATTACAGTAAGTAAATATGTGTATGTATAAAATATTACATTAATCCACCACATGCCCTTGACCACTCCGACCAGGAGCATAGCCCCTTTCTATTCAATCAGTTCCCGGAACACGCTAAAGATAATATCAAGTCTTTAGCCTAAGAATGAAGCCTGCCTGGGCCATGAACGTCGTCTCCTTCGCCTATTCACAAAAGGGAGCCAGGAGCTGATTACATCAGTTGTCCCGAAACACCAGCACCACCCGAGTACATGTGAAAGAAAGCTATACAGACATCGAGGCACGCCTTTTGCATCCGTATGGACTCGGTTATCCATGTGACAAGAACATCCAGGAAGGACCTAAGGACCTAGAGGATTGTAGAAGTACCGGGACTGACTTTTGCATCCCTATGTTCTAACTCTACATATGAACAAACACAAGAGACATCCTGTGTTATTCAGGCCTCGGGGAGAAGATAGGGTATATAAGCGGGCTGTACAAGACGATCGATCGGGTGAACCTCCGGGGAAATGCTGGCACTCTGTCAGTCGGATCCAGGTTCACCCAGCGCCAAATTCCAGTTGTCACTGTCTTGGCTGTGGCGGATTTTTTTTCCAATTTGTAATTAATAAATCTTTGTCAAATTTTTTTAATTAGGCTGCGGAGTCAATCATTTATAACACTTCCCAAACCGGTTGGGGGAGGGGCTGTGTGAGTTTGCTTTCTGAAGGGGTCCTCTTTGGAGGTTTTCTCCCAAATTTGCCCTAAACCAGGACAGAGAGATAAGAGGGACCCCTTGAACTTGGAAACAGATGAAAACAAAATCTGAGACTGCGGGAGACCGGGCAAGATGACCCAGCAGTTCTTTCTGTACTTTCTGATTAAAAAACTAGGTGCAAGTGTAACAGGAAACCAGTAAAATAAATATGCATGAAGATATTGTGAAATTCTATGCATATGTACCAGTAAGTGGGATAAAAAATGATCGGGAGTTCAGGGGTGTGCCTGTCCTTTAAGGGGGAACAATCCCCACATGTGTCCAGGGCTGTAATAAACATAATGGCTTTACAACTTTTACAAAGTTGTGGTTTTTTTCCTTTCCGCAAATCAGTGGCAGGGGTTTATGTTATGAACAAAAAGAAAGATACCCATTTTTTTTAGATTGCAAAGTTTACAACTGAGGCCAATGACTGCCAAGTAGGAGTCCTAGCTGTTTGTGGTTTATAATTTCGTGTTGTATTGTTCTGTTAACAGTGTACTTTTGATTGCCGGTTTTCAGTGACTGCGAGGCTGCCCGGGAGTGGTGGGGGCCGACCCCCACCTTCGCCGAGGTCCCGCCCGGGCCGGGGATGATGTGGGAGCGGTGGAGCGGCCCCTCCCCAGCGCGGATCCCGGCGGGGCCGGGGCAGTCCCCGCGGGTAGTGTCAGCGGGGAGCAGCCCGTCCCGGGAGCGGCGGGCTGCCCCCCCCGGGGCACGGGTGCCACCTAAGCCGGGGAGGGGGCACCCCGGGGGTACCAAGGCTCGGGAAGAGACCAGCCCCGAGTCCCTTCCCTGCAAGGGAAGACAACTGCTGGGCGTAGCCTGCTGTCTCCCGAGTGCTGGCACCCGACAGATTGGTATGCTAATACAGTCGTTAACGCTGTATTGTATCAGTATTACCTTGCCTGGCAGAAGTAAACGACTGTTTCTCGGTGGGTGGGACGGGAGGGCAATATCAAGAGATATGTAAATGTATCCTATACCCAAAGTGCAACGGGGTGAAAACCCCCAAACTCGTCTAATAAACCCCCAAAAGCAACGAGCCAACTCAAAATTAGAAGAGTAGAGCGGAGTCTAGATACCAAGAACAGAGTTCTGAGCCTGCAGGGATGCTGGAAGCCTCAGTCACCCCTCACCCTAGCTGTAGAAGACCACAGCACGAGTGAGGACCCCAGGACTGGCCACGAGTACAACATTGGTTTACCCTAGCACTCCCGTGAAGATGGGGCCCCCAGCTCTGCCTCTTAAGGGACAAAGCTGCTGCACTTTCCTCCTTCTCTGAGTTACCCTCGGAGCAGTGACAGCAGAACCGTGGACCTGTCGGGTGTCCCCATTCTGAGGTGATCACTTTTATTAAAGGCATCAAAAGGAGAATGATCTCCTGTCCATTTATTACAGTTTATTCCTGCTTTCTTTCCTTCAGACACCCCCAAACCCAACATTACAACACCTGCCTCAAAACAATTCTGATTTCGACTGTCCCTGAAAATTCAAAACTATACTCAGAGCATTTCCCTGTCCCTAGGAACAGGCTCCAAGGCTGGGCTCTCACCTGAACAGAATGAAGAAGAGCTGCTGCCCTTGCCAGTGGCTCCGGGGTCTCGTGATCAGAGCTTTGAATGCAGCTTTTGTACGTACTGTGCCTCTCTGAGCCAAGCAGCAGTCCTGGGCATTGGCAGCGCCACTGCAGGCCAGCAATCTCCAGGCACATATGCAGCAGTGAGATTGCAAAAAGGTCCTGACTGAAGGAGTCTCCAGGCTGCTGCAGCCCTTCACCTGCGGCAGAATCATCTTGTGCTGCCATGGGGAGCTCTTTGCAGATGAGGGTCTCCTCCATGTGCTGCTGCTTGCTGGGCTGATACAGCTGCTGGTGACCTCCCCCACCGCTGGATCAGGAGCCTGCCTGGGAAAATAACACTGCCAGTGCCAGCCACTGATTCCTGCCAAGGCCCTGCCCACAGGGGGTCCTGCTCCAGTCATGTGATGTCAGACACCATCAAAATACATTCAAACTATGCATTTTCCACATTCTATCAAAATTATGGCCATACAGTCCACATGCTGGAGGCAGACTGCTGTTGGCAGAATGGGGAAAGCCCCAGGCACTGCTCTCCCTGTAAAATACAAAGCTGTGTTTTGGGTCAGGTACATACAGGCAACGTGTGTATTTGTGATTGTAATATGTGTGGAAAGTGACCATGGAACAGTTATAAAGATGAATTCTAACAATGACTGAGAAAAATAAAGCATGGAAGAAGGCCTTTGAACCTATCCTTTTTTTCAACTAACCTTTATAAGCCTTAAGATGATTTAGAAGCATTTGAATTAAAGCTTTAAGAATGTTACTTTTTACAGGAACTTTCTGCTTGTAGTTAAGCCTTAAAGAGTTTTGCAATAATAACCTTTTGAAGTATAATTTTAGAATATTGCTTGTAGTAAGGATCTTTTGAAACTACAGCTTCAGAATGTATAGAAAGAAAGCATGCTTATCTCACACCTTAACAAAAGAGTGAAAAGCAGCTTGAGAAAGGAAGATGGACATCAACTCAAGGATTAATAGCCTCAACCAAGGGAAGCTGGACATCACTGTTATGAGATTTATGGTCCTTGCAATCAAAATGTGGACCCACATCTGGAAGCTGGACTTCACCAGATGAAATACTCCTCCTTTCTTTTAGAAACCAGACCCCCACCACCTGGGATACTCCTTTTGGGATGTACATCCTGAGAAAAACTAAATCACAGTAGTGTATAGAATTGTGACGTAAAAATTGGGAATAGAAACTGCTGATGAGTAAAAATTTGGAATAGAAATTGCTGAGAAAGCCTATGAGTTCCCCTATAAATACCTGTAGTCCCAACCATCGGTGTGCAGTTGGAGGGAAAACTTCCTCCACTGTAACCCGTGCTGTGTTGCCCATACTTTACCATATTAATTAATAAACTGATTGCTGTTTGAATATTGGCCTAGTCAAGCTTCTTATTTATAACATCCCCATGGCTGGATGGCCGTGGCAGCAGAGGGAAGCCTCTCATCATGCTCACTGCTGTTAGACCCAGTGCTTTGGACATGTTTCCTCTGAACTCAGACTGCTGTTACAGAAGCATTATGGCTTCACACATTTGATAACAAAGAGTTGGAATGGCACACAGGACTTGCCCCAACAGCTACAAAAAAAAAACAAAAACAAAAGGGCAGGGTGGGGCAAGTGAGTTAGACTCACTCCTTTTTAATACAACCATACCTGGATTTAAGCAGGGACACTGGGCTAATCATACTGGGCACTGGTTTGTAAGCCTTGTCTCTGGCAATTCCCACCAATCTGCATACATTTTTTCAGTTGAAAGGGGTAGGTAAGATTTTACAGTGCATCCATGGGCAAGTCTGAGCTGGAACTCAAAGTACAAGACAAATATGCCCAAATCAGCCAACCATGGAAAAAGGAAGAAGAAAAGTAGGAGAAACAAGTGCCCTTGCAGCTGAATTGCCTGCATTTATACCATGGTCCAATCTTTCTGTACAAAAGCACCTCAATTCAAACACACAGATTAAGATCAAGGAATTAAAGTGTTTCAAGACCATTTAAAGTGTGATTCCTATTACTTTTAAGGAAAGGTAGAGGTTAAATTCCTTAAAAGCACAAATGTGGCTCTATTTGGGAAGGCATCCTTCAAAAACAGGAATGGAGATTTAGAATTGCAGAACTGTTTCCATTGGAAAAGACCTATAAGATCAGAGAGTCCTCCCAATAATAACCTGAGACCACTAGTACTGCCAAGGCCACCACAAAAGCATATCCCAGGAAATGTTGTCGGATGGGACAACCTTCTTGTCTCCTTTGTGTCCCTAGGAATCCCTTGCAAAGAGAAATGCCCACACACGGGCTTTATCTGACTCCTTCCCAGCTAGTCTTTTCCTCACTCCCGGGTCTCATTTGCTCCGCATCCTTCACTAGCTTGCCCAACTCAGAGGAGCCCAGGTGGGAGAAAACATTGCCTGGTGTGGGGCTGTTTGATCCCTGTCTCATCTTGTTTCCATTTACCCCACTCTATCCTCCATGAAAGACATTGAAGAATCCCCCACAACCCCACGGTACTGCACCAGATCCTGGGCACATTCCCTCCTCTGCTCCTTGGTGGCCCTGGGGAGGCTCCAGAGCCCTCCCTGTGTGCGGGACAGCTGCTGCAGCACCACTGTACGTGCGTATAAGCAGCACCCAAGCAGCAGCTGCGCCAGTTCAGAGTTGAAGTGGAATCCTCAGCGCACGCAAATGACAATTGGCATTTCAGGGGCTGGCAGGAGAAGCTAAATCCATCTGCTCGCTGCCCTTTCTAGCCATGGCCGCCCTGATGCAATTGGAAGAATTGCCCCTGCCCAGGAAGCTCTCAGGTAGAAGATAGGAGCAAAAGCCACATGTTTCTGAGGTGCTAGCTGCCAGTGCCTCAGGTTTTCCTTCCAATTTCTGAGCGGTTCTGACTATTTTTACCATTTCAACACTTTCTGTGCATCTCTGTGAGTGAGTAAACACCATAAACCCTCTCCCTCAAAGCCTTGAGGTACTGCCAAAGCAGAACTTCTTCATGCTCTTTTCTCCTGGTGATTTTATAATCCCATCCAGACTCTGATGGCAAACCCATGCTGTATACAAAACACTGACCTTGGAATCATAGGGCACTGTCTGGGTGGGTATTTTAATCCCCTTTTCCATGGCCTTTGGCTAAGCCTGGTGAGGCCGAGGCCTGGGGCCCTCCAGATAGGGCCGGGGAGCCCCCGGGGCAGTGGAGAGGGGCAGCACTGAGGGGCGGCACAGGGAGCATTTCCCCTGAGCTGGCGGGCGGGCGAGCAGCGGGGAAAGGCGCCCCGGGCACAAGGGCAGGCACAAGGGCCCCGGCTCTCTGCAATGCAGGCAGCCAATTGCCAATCGCTGCTCCTGGAGCTGCTGCCAGGGCCATTTCTCCTCCATGCCATTGACCCTGCACCTGCAGTGTTGTGTCTGGCTCTGCTGGGCTCCCCAGCATGGACGGCAAAGATGTAGACACGCTGCAGCAGGTGCCAAGGAGGGACACGCAGATGATGCGAGGGCTGCCGCTCCTCTCCTGCAAGGAAAGGCTGAGATAGCTCAGCTCAGCTTCTTCAGTCTGGGAAGGAGACTTAGACTTGATCAAACTGTGGCCTTCCAGTACCTGAGGGCAACCTACAAGAAAGCTGGACAGGGACTTTGTATGAGGGCAGGCAGGGACAGGACAAGGGAGAATGGATCCAAATGGAAAGAAAGTCAGTTTAGGTAAGGGATTCAGAAAAGTGCTTTCCTGGAACAGGTTGCCTAGAGAAGGTGTGGATGTCCCATCCCTGACAGTGTTCAAGGCCAGGCTGCATGGAGCTCTAGACAAGCCTGTCTATAGCAAGGGGTCGCCAGCCACAGCAGGAAGGTTGCAGCAATATGATTTTTCAGGTCCCTTCCAAGCCAAACCATGCCACGACTACATGATTCTGGGATACTTGCCCTCTTCGTCCTCTGGCAGAAAAAGAGACTTGGCCCCAAGTTCCACATTGCAGACCATATCTTTTGGCAGCCTGCAACTGTCTCAACAGAGGATAAAAAGAGATGACATTACTGACACGATTTCTCTTTTCTACTTGAAAATTAAATGCTCCACTCCTGTCCACTCTCACAAAACTGTCAGAAGAGGCAATTCTTCCCCATGAAATGCTTTGTCTCACCCAAAAAAGAAAGAAGCCACAAGCCAACACTCTTCTTTATTGCTACATTGTTTTATTTGGTTACTTCTCTAATAGGAATTACTCTGAAGTTTTATTTGTTTGTTTCTCTTTTTTGTTCCATGGGGTGCACGGCTGCTATTAAGTTTGGTTCGCAGGGTTCACTGGTGGGGAGCAGCGGCTGTGGCAGTGTTTACTCTGGGACCCAGCTCGCTGACAGCACCCCGGCAAGAGATGGGGCCAGGTCAGAGGAGACGGCGGGTGGCAAGCTCAGCCTGCTGCTCACCATGGCTTGCAGGTGGCCATCAAGAGAGTGTCCTGGGATCACATCTCGGAGTGGGCGTGGCTGGTGAGTGAGCAAGGCCAGCAGGAGGAGCCGGCGGGGTATGCTGGGGAGGGCTAAGGCCAGGCCCATCAGGGTGGCAGCCGGAACGCTGCAAGGGGAGTGAGCATGGAGTGAGCGGGAGCCATGCAACATCCTGGGCTGGGTAATGGTGAGTAGTAGTAGGGCCAGGCAGAGGGTCTCATCTCAGGAACCCTCTCATCTCTTTCAGTGCCAAGAAAGGGAGACAACTACATCAAATACCCCCCAAACCCCCCAAATCCTCCCAAGTATCTCCCTGAATCCCAGATTCCCCTCAAACGCCAATAAAAAGGGAGGCATTAGATGCCTTTGATGAATTTGTTCATTTTTAGCGCAATTCTGTCTGGTTTAAGGGATGAAGATAAATCAAAAGAAAATTAGGGCCAAAACAAAATGATAGTACTCCAAGTGTCTTCCCAACTGGGCTCTTTCCAAAATGGGTCCTCCAATGGGGGATGGAGCTGGAGCAGTGCACGAAGCTCTTCCTGCAGTCTGGGCACTTGCAGGGCTTCCCTTACAGGTGCCTCTGTTGGTGTTGGGTCAAGGTACAGCTCCTGGGGAAGCTCTTCCCACAACTGGGGACACTTGTAGGGCCTCTCAGTGTGAATCCGCTGATATCCAAGGAGATGGGAGCTGGTCTGAAACTTCTTCTCACAATCAGGACATTCGTAGGGCATCTCCCCAGTGTGGATGCATTGGTGGATGATGAGGTGCAGCTGAAGCCCTTCCCACATTGCCCACACTCATAGGGCCATTCTCTGGTGTGGATCGTCTGGTGCTGGATCAAGGTATTGCTCCGGCTGAAGCTCTTCCCACATTACCTATACCTTAGGGCTTCTCCTTATCATGACGCTGCTCATGGACCACCAGCTCTGAGCTCTGGCTGAAGCTCTTTCCACATTACCCACACTTGTAGGGCTTCTCCTTATCATGAAGATGCTCATGGACCACCAGCTCCAAGCTCTGGCTAAAGCTCTGTCCTCCTTCCTGGCACAGGGTGGGTCTTTCCTCCTCAGAGCACCCTGGGCTGCGTTTGGAGCCCCTCCTTGTGTGAGGTCTCCAGGGCTTTTCCTCCTTGCTGGATTCCTGCACTGTGGATCAGCTCACAACGGCCTCTTCCACGAGGTTCTGCCATGGGGATTTGTCCTCCCTGGTCTCCATCCTCAGGTCCTTGTCTGGGGGAGGAAGGACAAGGCGAGGATGGCATTTACCTCTGTGTTGGAGGGAAGGGGAAGGAGATTCCCCTCAGTGCATCACCGGCAGGATGGCGTTGGCAGTGGGGTTGTCCTGTGATGAGGTCTCTGGTGTCGAGATGACCCCAAGGTGTTAGAAAGTCTCTTTTTCCCAGCCCCGAGACCAAAGAAGACAGGATTCCTTGGCTCTCGTTCTCAAAGTTGTTTATTTTCTCTTATCTATAACATTCTTTCTCCGACCTGCTGAGGTCTGTCTGGCAGGTTGAGTGGAGGCACACTGACCACCTTGGGGTGGTGTTATCTTTTTATACTAAAAACTACATGTACATTATTTACCATAATTTTTCAATACCTATCACCTGTGTTAGACAGTTTGTCTCTACTCTAAACCAATCCAAAAGTGCCACCATCACAGCAGAAGATGGAGGCTAAGAAGAAACAGGAGGAAGGACAGAACACACCCAAATCCTTCCATCTTGCCTCCTGAACCCCCATTCTAAAACCCCAAAATTCTACTTTTTCACCCTATGATATAAATTCACTATCATTCTATTCAAACTCTTGTGGCTTGTAACTCTTAGTACAAAGTTGGTAATTTTTTCCGTGGGCTGAAATCGAAGGCACAGCTGTCTTTGATTACATGCCAAGGTCTCTGAGCCCCCTGCCAGGGTCTCGAGTCCTCCAGGGCAGTCAGAGGAATGTCCTGGATTCTGACAGTCCTGCAGCCAGAGGCCATGCTGGGCTGCGAGATGGAGCAGGAGAGAGGGGAGAAGGGGAAGTGACTTCCTCCTCACCTGCCTGGGCCTCCCAGGGCGTCTTCCTCTCAGCCTTCTCCTCCATTTGGCCAAGGTTTGGGAATGGGAAATCCTGGTTTGGGGAAAAACAAGGGATGAGCACTTTGAGTCTGAAGGTCCCTCTGCCCAAGTCCATCTCTAGAAGCCACTACCCATCTAGGGTCCATAAAAACCTCCCAAACACCAAGATTCAGCCCTGAAAATGCCTCCCAGGGATTCCCTATCTAGGTCCCTTCCCTTTGGTGTTCAAGGGTTCCCCCCTGTCCCAGCTGCTGGGGGTCTTGCTTGTATTGGGGGTCCCCTGTCTATTCAGTCCCTGCCTTCCCCAGGCTGTTGGGTGTCCCAGGAATCCAGAACATCTGCAAGAGAAGGCGGGGGGGGGTGGGGTGTGTGTGTGTGTGTGTGTGTGTGTGTGTGTGTGTGTGTGTGGAACCCCTCCTCTCTCTTTCTTGGCATTAGTCCTTTAACTCTTTTATTATTTCCAAATATTGATTACTGTTTATCACACCTATTTACCACAATATTGGGACAGCACCTGGGTGACTGAGTTCTACTGGGATCATGCTGGGATTGTACTGGGATCATACTGGAAGCAGCACCTGGGTGACTGAGTTCTACTGGGATCATACTGGGATCATACTGGGAGTGAGTGGGAGCAGCATGATGGCTCCAGCACGGGGGCTGAGGGTGTTCCTGAGGGCGAGAGGGGAGTGGGGGAGTGGGACCCCCGTCACCAGGACCCTGAACTGCCATTTCTGGCACTGGGACCCCCCTGCTCACCTTATCCTCCTCTGGGAACCCCTGAATCCCCTATTTCCAGACACTAGGACCCCCTGCTGCCCTTTTCCCGGCCATCCCATGGCTCCCAGCCTCCCGAATTCCTGTGGGTTTGACCCCGGGACGCTCTGAAATGCCTTGGATCCCCATTCCTGCCTTTCCCAGCCCCCAGACCCACCTTTCTTCAAAACCAGAGACCCCCTGAACTCCACCTTCCCGAACATCCTGGCTGTCCCCACACTGCTACCCCCCTTTTGGGAAACCCTGGACTCCCCTTTCCTGGGCTCAAGGACCCCCTGAAAGTCTCTTCTACCTCTCCATATCCCTGCTCCTCCATTTCCATGACCCTGAGACCCCACTGCACCCCTATTCCTGAGAATGAGATGCCCTTTTACCCCTTTGCCCAGCACTGAGACCCCCTGCACCCCCTTATCTGACACCAACACAAACTTTTCCCAGCCCCCAGCCCCACCTTTTTCCCTGACCTGGGACCCCATTCCTGCCTTTCCCAGCCCTTCCTTTCCTCACACCGAGGAGCCCTGAAACCCCCTTTCCTGGGCACAGGATTCCTTGGACACCCCATCCCAGCTGTCCCAGTCCCTGCACCCTATTTCCTTGACTCTGAGCCCCTGAACCTCCTTCCTAGTTCTGCCAGCTCTTCCTTTCCTTGGCCTGTTGACCTCCCTGCATCTCAAAACTCTCACTTTTGGCCCCTCCAGCTCCCCCAAATCTCTGTGTCCCCCCAGTTCTCCACTTCCTGCAGTTCCTGGAAGTGACACTGTTGGAGTCGGGCCTGGGGGTGCCCAGTCCATGATTGTGGTGAGTGTGAACAGGACCTCCTGTGAGTGCTGCAGCAGTGAGTGGGGCCAGATGGAGCCACAGACAGCAGGGATGGTGGGGGGAGCTGAGCTGGGATATTGGGATATCCAGAGCTGGGATATTGGGATAGCCAAAGCCGAGACATTGGAATAGCCAGACTTTGGGATATTGGGATAACCAGAGCTGGGATATTGGGATAGCCAAAGCCGAGACATTGGGATAGCCAGACTTTGGGATATGGGGATAACCAGAGCTGGGATATTGGGATAGCCAGACCTGGAATATTGGGATAGCCAGACCTGGAACATAGGGATAGCCAGAGCCAGGATATTGGGATAGCCAAAGCCGAGACATTGGGATAGCCAGAGCTGGCATATTGAGATAGGCAGAACCAGGACATTGAAATAGTCAGAGCCAGGAACACTGGGATAGTCAGAGCCAAAAATATTTGGATAGTCAGACCTGGGATATTAGGAGAGTCCAGCCCTGGGATATTGGGATAGCCAAAACTGGGATATTGGGATAGCCAGGCCCAGCTCAAGTACAGGAACTGGCCCATGGCTGACAATGACCTGGAGTTGGGGCCAGTACAACCAGAGTGTGGGGGGAGCCAGGGGCTGGGCTGGGATCTGTGGGAATGGAGGACTCTGATGGGCTGGGCTGGGCTGGGATCTCTGGAGATGGGGGGCATTGGTGGGGCTGAGACAGGAATCCATGGAGCTCCAAGGGGCTCCCTGGGGCTGGAACACGACTCCCTGGGTCCATTCTCTCCTCATTCCTAGGTCTCCACATGCTGCAGGTGGTTTCCAGCTGTGGTGTCCTGTCCAGTGGAGCGCCCATGGATCCCACTGGTACAGCTACGAGTTGTGGGATTTCATCTTCTTCCACCTGGGAGCCAAGAGCTTTGCAGTGTGTCACAATCCCTGCGGACAGGTTTCTTGATGGCGATCTCAGAGTGCAAAAAGAATCGACAAGGTACAAGGGGATTTGCAGCAATAATCAAAACAAATGCACTTTATTGAAATAACCACAGCAAAAATGCATTGGGTAAGGATTGTGAAAAGGCAAAGATAAGGAAAAAGGGAGGAAAAAGGAAAGGGTATATAGCTACCAAATGTGGGAATGGCGAAGGTCCTTCGGTGTCCATCTGATGAGGTTCACCAATTCATGTCCGGGGAGATCTCAGAGATGCAGTTCATCAGGATTCCAATTATACACTTTTTCGATGGGGGAAGGGAATGATTTCGAAACTGAATCTATTGTATTGGGGAAAAAATGATATTTGGAAGGAGGGTACACACACAGTCCATATCTCAGTGGGTGAGAGCCACTGTTTTTGTGGTTGGTTGCTTGCACCTGCAACATCTATCTTACTTTGGTCAGTTTGCCTCCCTCTGCACACCTTCCCTGGGCTGGGGGACTTCAGACCCAGTCCTTGGAAAGTGTGGGAGGGGCCTTTTCACATGGGGATTTCATGTCTCAGCTTTTTCTCTGGTGAGGTGGCTTCCTACATCTCAGTTTGTCTGTCACGGTGGGTGCAAACGGACGGAAGGGGTCTTCTTTGAGGGACCACTCCTAAAGCTCAGGAAAAGTCCGGCCAGGCCAGGAATTGGGAGAGGAAAAATCCCAGAGCTATTGTTGCAAAAAGGTTGGAAAGTCCTTTTTTTTTTCTTCTCCTCCTGAAGTGCAGTGTAGCATGCAGCAAAATACACACACCTGTGGCAGTAGTAGCTTTGCAATGCTCTCAGGTCATCAAGCTCTCCTGGCTTATGAAGCCAGAGGCCTGTGGACAGGGGGATCTTTAGTGGTCCCTCAATGACAGTTGTGAGGCAGTTGAAGGGTATTTTGGACAGAATCTCACACAGTGTGCAAGCATGCTGGCTGGATCACCCAGAGGGGAATTCAAAGGGATGGATCATGGTGGAGCAGATGAAGCATTTAGCTGGAACACACCTTTGTGGAAGGGCCCGCAACATACATCAGATATGGTCAGGAGGCTCTGGAGCACACAGCTGGCTGTGAGAGGGGAAAAGAAATTCCTATGGGAATGAGGGATTCAGGAATGGGGGACTTGGGAATGCAGACATTGCAATGTAATTTCCATGGCCAGGTCTCACTCTCATCCCAGTCAGGTGAGAATTCCATGGATGGACCTCCCCCCTAGCCCACTACCATGGGAATTCCATGGGGAAATTATTTGAATTGCTGACCAATCCAAGGAGACCAGTACAATGACAAGTAATCCCTGCTGGGATTCCATGGGACATTGATCCTAATCCTTTGCCCAGGCTGGCTCTGCTGTGCCTGTGGCAGCGCCACGGGTGTGCCTTCCCTCCGTTCCTGAGCTGAGCACAAGCCTTTCCTTGGGTGTACTGTGCCCTGCCTGGCGCATGAGGGCACTGCTGGCAATTTTGCAATTGTCATTGCAATTTTGCATTGCAAAATGCGCTTCATACTTCTTCTTGTTCCTTAGTGCAGAACTCACTCTTGTTTCTTTTCTCTCCATGCAGATCTCTTTGCTTATGCTCATGCTTTTTATCCCAACAGCACCTCACACGACATTTACACACTCAGCAAGAGCACGCTTTTCCTGCTGTTACCAGACTTAACAATTTTGCAATCTGTCAGTCAGTGACCTTTGCGACTGAAGTCAGACCTTCAGCATTTCTCATAAAAAGAGTAGAATGTCCTCAGAGGAAGAGAAAACTTTGCTGCATACTCTGTAAGCCTGCAGAAGATATGATAATGAGTTAGCATCACAATCATTTCAGCACAGACCCTATACTTTAGCAGGGAAAAAAATGAAAAGAAGAGCTATTTTATGCAGCAACATATCTGAGAAATAAAACAACTAGGATCTTCCAAACTATTCCCTGCAGTAGAAATGGACTTGTAAGAATACAGAAGATAAAAGATGTGGTTTGGAAAGGCTATATCCTTGCTAAGCTAAATTGGACCTCATCCTGTAGTTGAAAGATCAAGGAGCTCAAAGTGGAGCTAGAGAGACACATCCAGATAATGAGATCTAGCAAAGCATTTTTCAAGATAATTCAGCATTCTGGTGGACTGGGCAGTTAGGTGAAATCTGCCATACTCACTCACTTTTGGGGACTGAATTGTGGAGTGCTAAACCATATCTGCTGCCATAGAAAGTAAAAGAGATCCATCCAAATTGTAGGGTTAGTGTAAACACTCTCATTCTCTATTGTAAAACACTTCATAAGCAATAAAGCACTCATAGGAACAAAATGAAATAAAGCTGTTATACCATCTTGGAATCAGAAAACATGCTCAAAATATTTTTTTCTTATGCTTTCTCCTTCTTCTTTTTTTTTTTTTAATCCCCTTCTATGTGGTTCATAATTTCAACCATTATGGAATGCTTTCAACAGATGAACCCAGCATAGTATTTTTATTACAGGCTCTTGCCCCTATACATTCTTCATGACAGTTTTGGAATATACTCCACAGTCATTTGATCTCAGTCAGTTTTTTATCTCTCTTCCCAGAGACAACTTTTAAAGGACTACTTAACCCCTAAAAATCACAATTTCTCTGGTTTCTCAAAGCTTTTTGAGAAAGTTGTTTTGTTTTTGTTTGGGTTTGGTTTTTTTATATTGCATCATTCCTAATGTCTTCAGACCTACCACAGGTGGAAGTTAAAATAAACCTTCTTTTTAAGAGACTGTTAAATATAATGAACTGCCAATCTTGGTATTTGTATGTTTCTAAATCCTTTTAATTTCAAGGTTGCCTTCCTGAATCCTCAATTTAATAGAAAACCTTGTGTTTGTAAAAGAAATTCACCTTTGTTTTATAAGATTGTACCAATGAATACCTATGAATGAAATCATGTTTCATTCAAACATTAAACGTAAAGATTTGACATCATGTGTGACCCTTTCATCTGTCTGAACTGTATTTCCTTGTGTGAGTTTCTCAGGTGCTTCAAACAAGATTCTTTTCAATTTGCTTAGCATGTGATCTGAAGATCTGTCTGCTTTCTTCACTTGCTTTAATGGGAAGATAAGGGGAATATATTCTGCATGTTATCTTTCATGGTCTACTTTTACCTACCAGTGTGCTTATACTGACTAGAACCAATTTCAGCTTGAAGGAACGTATTGTCACGATCCGCTCATACGAACAGGGCTGGTGATGGTTCCTTAACTGATCTTGGAGTGCAAATGACAACACAAAACAGGGATTGCAGTATCAATCAAAACAAATGCACCTTTCTAGAATGACCACAGCAAATGCGTTAAAGGAATTAGGGAGAGGAAAAGAATAGAAAAGAGGGGGAGAAAGAGAGAGGGAGTATAGCTACCAAACATAGAGAGCCAAAGTCCTCACAGTCCAGCCAAAGGAGTTCGCCTAGTCACGCCAGGAAATCTCAAAGTCCTGATTAGCTCAATGTTCTATTATAGCCAATTGCTGAGGGGGGAAACAGATCTTGAAATGGCTGAGGGGGAGCAGATACAATAAGGAATAAGTCTATTGAAATTGCTGAGGGGGAAAAAAGAAGTATTGAAGACGGGTACAGAGAGTCCATGTTCTCAGCAGGATAAGTCAATATCAGCAGTGAGTGGGACCCATTGTTTCAGGACTGGTTTCTATGGGAAACCAGTCTAGGTCCAGTGAACACATCTGGCAACACTTAGCAGGCCTCCTGCTTCAGTCAGGCCAGCATGCCCAGATCAGAATTATGGGGGTCTCAGTCTCAGTCCTTGGGAGCAAGGCTTCAATCTCCGTCCCTCACGGTGGTAGTGCAGCAGCTGAAGGACTTTCCATGGAATGGCAACCAAAGTTGCCCCAGCAAGTTCATCTGGCCAAGAGGTGGGAAAATCCCTGGGCTGTTGTTGCCAAGCAGGTGCAAGCATGTAGGGCGCGTCGCCCCTTGGCTGGCCCTGCTAGAAGCAGTCACTGTAGACACAGCTGTGAACAATCACTTGGCAGGCCAGAATTCTGCTCAGGGGCCTCAGGATTTTGGCGTTCACCCACCACCGGCAGGCCAGAATTCCGATCAGGGTCCGCAGGGTCCCAATGTCTGTCCTGGCGACAGTCTAGGGCAAATGAAGGGAAGTTCAGACCGTCTTTCACATCACCCAGTGAGTCACGACAGTCTTCCAAGGGTCTTCATTGGCAGGGTTCCTTAGTATCGTTGCAAAGTTTTCAGGACTCGTCATACATTGGTAGCATATCCCCGAAAGCCGAAAGAGTATGTCAGAGAGAGAGAAGGGAAGGAAAAGAAAAGATAAGAAAAGGGGGGGAAAAGGAAACAAGAAACAAACATAATTAATATTAATTTAAAGCATATTATTTTAAAACCATTTTTTCAAATGTTCAAAACTAATCACAAATAATCAAAGACAATAAAGCAATAAATAAATCAACAAACGTTTATTTGAAATAATTTTTTTCAAAGCAATTCTCCAAAAATCAAAAGTTGTTTTCGTATAATCACAAAAGAAAATTGAAGATTATTTCAAAACATAGTCTAATATATATATGCCTTCTGTCATTAGTCTTGGAGATGTCCACAGTGAAAAGGACATCAGCCAAGTTGTGTGCATTAATTATAGACGTCAATTTTGTTAACTGTTTCATCATTCTCCAATTCATAATGAGTAAGATTGCTGATAAAAAAACCCAAAACAATCAAAACTAAACTCAAAAGGACAATGACGGTGCCCAACAGTTATTAGGGTTTTCTGTGCATTCTTCTGGATCTTCTCCAATATTTCAATTAAGTCCTGATGAAGCAGCAATTGCTTTACCAAAGTAATGTTCATCCCAATGGGAGTAGGTAATAGTTTGTTGAATTGGTGTGTAATTGGATTGTAAACGGTAATGGGAGGTAACTGGAGCTTCATAAGAAAAATCACATCCTGCAATTTTGGTAAAGTTACAAGCACAAAAATTTGAATGATTTTTAGTATCCACTACTACATTTTCTACGAATACCGTATCACAAGCAGTTCGAAAGCATGCCCACCCATTGTCTATATATATATATATATATATATATATATAAGGGTATATATATATATATATATATATATATATATAAGCACTGTTTCAGAAGTCTCGTTAGGATGAATTTCAAAATGACAGATATTTTGCTCTGCGTCCAAACAAAGGTCTTGAGCTATAATTGCATTACTTTCACAGATGAAGCCTTGTTCTCAGACAATACAAGATTCCAAATTAGCATTTTGCCTTTTTTTTTGCCCAATTTGATGGGCCCATTCTCTATGTTCAGAAAGCTAGAGAATAGCTCCATCATGGTTTCGCCCTAGTGCAATAATAGGAAATATCAAATGCACGGAGGCATTGTGTGTGGTTAACACAAGAGCCGTGGCCATGTTTGTAATGGGGTCATAAGTAAAATTCAGCAAGTTCCATCAGGACTGGAATTGTCTTTCAAAATCAGTGGCACTGTCCCAAATTATTTTCTGAATTTCGGTAGGAAAAGTGCCTTCTTCACCTTCTCTTATAGTTGAGGCAGCAACTGACTGCATCCCCAATTGAGCCAGGATGCAGCTAAGAGCCAAAGAAAGGTTGTTCTGTGTAGCACCGAGTGCATCAGTTACCAATTTGCGATCATTTTTTACATTTACCTTTTCCCAAGTTGGTAATATGTCTGATAGCAGCCACTGCTGTGTTCCCAAAGCCAATAAGGATGACTGCAGTGGTTGTTGTAATTCGGTCAAATCTCTCTTTGTGGTAGCCAATTGATTCATTAGTACTTCTGAATCAATACTATTTAGAATTCCCAAACCCGTTCCCACAACACCAGTTATGTCTCCTATTGTCTGTTTTTTTAAAAAAATGGACTTTCTGTATTCATAGCCAAGTGGTCCAACACTCAAAGGAAGTCTGAAAAAAAGGCAAATAAGCCAGCTGAATTTCTGAGACATTGTTTTGCATGATCAGCAATTTGACTTGTTTAAGAGACCATGCCAGACTGAACAATATTTGTTGTTGACCACTTTTTCTGATTATATATGGTCCAATTTCAGAAATTCTCAGGCTGGGCATAAGCAGTGGTTGGGCTGGAGGGGTGGTAGTAGAAGGTTGGGTCATAGCACTTATTATAAACTTAAAAGAAAGGCCTTCAGTATTTTTGGACCAAAGACAGACTACTTCTGCAGTTTGTGTTAATGTAAAATTGTGCCAACAGTCTTGTACTCTTGGGTGTGTACAAACCTGTTCATGCTTCTTTGTCTGATCTGTCAAAACAGCGATTGAGATTGCTTTACTATAGGTAGTTCCGTAAATCATTCAGCATCCTATGCTAATTTCTTCTCCCACTACCCCCTGAAGCCACCAGGTGTTGGGAAGGATGAAAGTTTGACAAGAAAGTTTCACAGATATGTACGCTTAGCAGAAAGATTTTTAAATATAGAATCTGAAGAAGGAATAGAGTTGGAAGCAAGTTTTGATATAGAAGAAAAGAATTGCTGAGCCAGTCCCTCTGGATAACCAAGGAGGCAAAGGGTAAGTTAGGAGGGATTTTTATGACTTAGAGCAAAGGATAAACCCACCCCAAACAAGAAGATGATTTTTACCAAGCAGAAAGATAGCACAGGCAAACAAGTCAGCAAATGTGGCAAGTGGAAAAAAGGTCTCAGAATTTTCCATTGGAAGAAAACTGAATAACAACTTCTAGCTTAAACTGCAATGTACTGACTTTTAGTGACTGGAGAATATCGCCGGCAGTTTGTATACATACACGAACGGATGGGGCTACTGTGACCAGCGCTTTGAGCTATTTATTTTTCATCATCAGTCTCATTACATGATTGTTGTAGTGTGTTGCAATTTCCTGTTTTAGACTTCCCAGTCCTTTCCCAGGTAGAAATAGCTTCTCTGTTCCCCTCCCCCTTTCTCATCCTAAGTGATGTCCATCAAGCTTAACTTTCCAGCAAGGGTGTCGTGTGATTGCCAGAAGTTCAAAGGATGCCTCTCAGCCCTGGGCCATTGGCCTGTCTAAGTGTCAGTGTCCCCTGAGACTTGCCCTCTCCCACCTGGTTGGTAGCTCACCTATCCTCTCCCTTCCCCCTCCCCCTCCCCCTGAGCTTAAAAGGACCTGGGGACCATGCAGCCGGGTTTCTACTGGAGCTGTACTAAGATTGAGAGACCCCGGAATAAAGCTCTGGATTAAACCCTGCGGTAGAATCCTCTCCTTTCGTTCTTCACCTAGCCTAAGGACTATCACCCGAGGTAAAGCTGAGTTCCTACCAGCCTGGACTTGTTCTCAGTGTCTAGCCGCAACTCCTAGCTAGCCAGAGGGATCTCTGTGGTGAAAAACCACAGCAGCTGCCTTTGGCCGAGCAGCGAGGGCCGGATGAGCCCAGACACGTGCTATCCGGTAATATTGGAATATTATTCCAATACATGATTATGACAATGGAGAGATGCTAACAGCTTGCTGTGCAGGCAGTAGGCCAAAGAAACAATGTTACATCATATCATAAAGCTGTCTTAGCCAATTACATAGAGCAAAAGTATACTGACAGTAGTTCTATCCAATCACCTTAAGCACATGTAGCTTTGGTTAAAAGAATGGTGGCCTATTCTTGCAGACAATGGCCTGTTTATAAGAGACAAAGCACAGACCACTATTCATACTTAACCTTCTAAATATTTACTTAAAATAAACTTTTTGCAACTTAGAAAGGCAAACGACACAGCTCTATTGTTCTATCTCCCATGTCTTCGCTACTGCTTAGATATTTTTTCTGCTGTTTTAGCACTTCACAATTCTGCTCTATCTGAGGCCTGTCTTTTTACCACCTTCCTAAAACTCTCTGATATTATGGATTCCCACAGAGAATAGTAACATGAATATAGTAATAATAGCAGTTATGATGGGCTATAGACAGATGGGTTGCATTTTATTAAGGGACAGATGGGTTCTATTTTATTAAGATGCTCAGCAAAGAAAAGTATATAATGCAATGGAACCAAAACCAAAAGGTCTCCAGGCCTGCCTGCAGTTAGAGGGGACAGCTATAGGCACAGGCTCTGTCGCCCACGACCCTGTACTGCTGCAATGTCTTGGATGGAATAAATTGCATTTTGAAGAGCCTGGAGTCCCACATCCCTCATTTCGGCTCTTAAAGTGGCACCCATGTTTTACTTGGCAAACTCGGACTTCTTGGCAGTAAGAGACCTCCCGGTGAACTCAGTAGGAAGCCGCCATAGGGATCAGGCACCTGGAACCCTTGTTTTTCCCATTCCTGCAAAGTGAACAAAAGCCTGGGACCAGGCCATTCGGTAACATATTACATAAGGGGACTCTCAGTCCCTTCTATCAGTTGGGGTATAACTATTAAACTTAACGTGGGCTTCTTAGTCTCAGTCCCTTCTACCCACTGGGATCTAACTACTGTACTCGGTGTGGGCTCCATGCTCTCAGTCCCTTGTATCCACTGGGATGTAACTACGGTACTCTGTGTGGGTTTTGCTATAGCGTTTATCTTAAGTTTATGAACTAAGCCTTTTAAACCTAAGGGGTTGGTCAAGTTATTTTGCCAGTGGCATGTCACATAAGGTGGTTTAGCTAAAGTAAAATTATGCTGGCAATCAATTGGTACATTTTTACAATCCTTTGTAATTGCAACATTGTTTGTTTTGGGAACTAGAGTGTAATTACCAATATACTCCTGGTGGTGACACAGAGGAAGGGGAATTTGTTTGGCACACTCCCACTTCTTTGTAGGACACAGTCTCGCTGAAGGGATATCCAGATAATTTTTCCCACCTGGTTCCATTAAATTTCCGGCATCTGTAATGGAAGTGGCTTTCTCATAGAAAGATCCTTCCAATTTTCTGCATGCTACCACAATCAACTCACCAATTGTTCCAGTTAGGGTTCTAGTCCAGTCCTTCTGATCCCATCCCCACTCACTTGGATGATATACATGGGAGTCACGCAGCACTCTAGGCTCTAGGTTTATGTGGCAACCCTTGGGATACGATCCTAGAACATTAGTGTGATGGATGGTAGCTTCAGACCATGACCACTCAGCAGGATTCTGTCTACGGAGTTGTGGTAGGATGCAGAAAAGTATCACCAGTGTCATCATGGTTCAGATGATTCTCACGTCCCTTGGATTTCTTCTGTAAAAGTAAAAACAACAGAAATCCTGCCACCGAGAGGCAGCAAAGAGTTAAAATGATGGGATTATCCAGCGTGTATTTATCCAAAGCTCTTTCCCTAGAGCATCAGAGGCTACCCATGCATATTTATTCAGAGGGGTTTTCAGCACTAGTGATACTTCTCCTTACAGTAGGGAGGTCCACCAGAACGGGTTGTCCAGGGTAACGTGCTGGATTTTTTGAATCGTCAGGTCCCCATAGTGAGGGAATAATGCTTGGAGCTGTTGGGCAAAGGGCAGTGATTTTGGGACATCCATTCACCTCCCATCTACTGTTCACTCCTTCAACAGCTTCCCATAACCGAACATCCCAATTTGCCTCCTGTGGCTTCAGAAGTGGTTTCAAAAAACCATTGGTCCTTTCTACAATCCTGTGTTCCGCCACTGGGCCTCTTCTTAGCCGGATAGCAAGATGGGTCTAGGGTTCCTTCAGGCGAGCAGTCTCAGGCCGGGCAGCTCAGCCTTCAGCAGGCCGAGTGTCTGAGCCGTAAGTGCCCTTTAGCCTGACACCTTAGCGAGCTCAGTGATTATCAGCTCTTAGTGATTTTCAGCTCTTTTAATTTCAGCTCTTTGCTCGCTAAGATGCTGGCCTCAGTGGCATCCACAGAGCAGACGGAGAGAGAGGAGAAGGCAGCCTCAGAGATTCTATGATGGTTTATTTGCAGGGAGTTCACGAAGGGTTCCGAAGGCAGCTCCTCCCCAGAATGGGCCAGGGAGGCTGCTTATATAGGGTTAGGGGGGATTGGGAACTGACCAATTGTAAGGGTTAGGAAAAACTAGCCTATAGGGTCACAGAGATAGGCCTAGGCCAGAGGACCTAAGTGAGGACTCCAGGCTTGGCTATACTGACTCAGCAAATACTTATCTTAGGTTTACATCCTCCACGGGGCCCTAGCCATCTCAGTGTCCGCTACACAATCCCGTTAGCTTGAGGGTAATAAGGGGTGTGGAAAGTCCACTTAATTCCTTCACCTTTTGCCAATGCTAGACACCTCAAGCAGTGAAGTGGGACCTGTTGTCAGACTGAATTTCCTGTGGCTTTGGGAAAGTTCCAAACCACCCTTGCAAAGCTTTAACTGTATTAGCACCTGTAGCTCTTTTAAAAGAATCAGCTTGAACCAACCCAGATAAAATTTCTACTCCTACTAGCACGAAGTGTTTACCTTCTGACTTCTTCAAGGGGCTGATATAGTCTACCTGCCACGCGTCCCATAAGCCTTTATCCTTTCTTAAATGCAGAGGGCCATCTTCTAAAGGATGTCTCTCCAGTCGCCTACAACATTGCTCACAGGCTGATATGCGTGTTTTACACATTTCCCTGGTAACTGGCCAACCATGAGCTTCCTTGTACAAATTTTTCACACCTGTGTGCTGATTTTTCACATGCAGCCATTCTAATAGTTGATCCCAGTCCTCAGTAGTTAGTTCCTTTTTCAGTGGGCTGAGTCTTGCTAGTTCATCAGTTGTATTATTCCACTCTCCTGCTGGATTTCCATCTGTTTGGTGAGAAGCTACCCAACCAACAGCAAAATTTCCTTGACATGCGAGATCTAAAATTTCTTGCCACTTTTCCTTTGGCCACACTGGAATTCTGTGAACTTCCCAATCATTTTGCTGCCAGAAGGAAGCCACTCGGGTACAACCTTTGTACGCTGCATAAGAGTCGGTATAAATGCAGACAAGACAAATGTTCTGTGCCTCATGTCAGAAAACACTCCAAACAGCTAGAGGCTCCCCAGCCTGAGTGCTGCCTTCCCCTTTGGTAATGATTCTTTCACCAGATGGAATGTGTAAGGCAGCTGCTCTATATCTCCATACCCTCCTTTCCCGTTTTGCAGAGGCATCTGTGAACCAAGAACTTTCTGCTAGTTCGGGGGAGAAAGGAAGGGCAGCTTTGATTACCGAGGCAGGTTTATCTTGACTGCTAGCCAGGCTCTCAGTGTCTTGGATTGCTAGATTTTTAGCAGCACCTTCTGTTATTGAGATGGTATTACAGTAATGTTCCATCTGAATGTACAATTTTCTAACTGAGGCCCTTTGGGCCACCCCGCCAGGTGGGGGGGGTCCCATTAGTGACAGTTATGAGAACTTTGAAAGGACCTCTTTATACAATAGGCGGTTGTCATGCAATTTTTTCCTCTTCTATGAGAGCTAAGCTAACCACAAACAACCCCTTTTCCCAGGTAGTCTCTCTTTTCTCAGCATCTTTGAAACTAAGGGAATAAAATCCAAGAGGTCCAGTCGGACCCTGGGGACCCCGCTGCCAAATGTGTACAGATAGCCCTGAGGAGGCAAATCCCCGTTCCACCTGAAATAGATCTGTGGGATGGATAGGGCCTAGTGCTTGGTGAACTGTTGCCTCAAACATCAGTAATTGCAATGCTTCTTCCTGAGAAGGAGTCCAATCCCATTTCTCCCTTTTCCTCAGCAAGTCATAAAGCGGCCTAGCAATTCTTGAGAAATCGGGGATGTGTTTTCTCCAGAACACTAAGAGTCTTAGAGATTGCTGGACATCTTTCTTGGATTCAGGCATTTGAATCTGATCTAAAGAGGTTACGGTATCAGGTGGAATTCATGCCATACCTCCTTTCCACCAAATTCCCAAAAAACTTCACTTCCTGAGAAGGCCTATGCATTTTCTCTGGGGGCATCTGCAAATCAAGACTTTTTAAGTGAGAGATTATTTCCTGCTGATGTTTCCCTACTACCTCTGTTTCATTCCCCCCCCTC
Source organism: Fringilla coelebs (assembly GCF_963513975.1). Classification (NCBI taxonomy): domain Eukaryota; kingdom Metazoa; phylum Chordata; class Aves; order Passeriformes; family Fringillidae; genus Fringilla; species Fringilla coelebs. The sequence continues at coordinate 1,545,541 of NW_028167587.1, read as the reverse complement.
CCCCCCTCCCCCCTTGTCACGGTGAGGGAAGTCTTGGGACTCTTAATGTAAGAATCAGTAAGCTCCAACTTTATTGATAACCACTAGACTTTTATACACAACAAGTAATAAGCTCATGCATATTCTGTAAGCTAAGCAATCTATTGGTTATACTACAATATCAGCTCTTCCTCATTCTTGAGAACTTACATTTCTGCTTCACACATCTCATCCTCATTACTGTTATTGTACTACTGCTATGCTCAAGGACACAATGTTGTTGCAGGTGCAGAAACTCAGATTAGCTGGGTTTGGTACTTTCCCAGTCCTTCTTTGGTCAGCTAACAAAAGTATGTCAGAGTGACCTCTACCCTGTAACCATTCCTCCACACCCCCTCTCCACCAGAATGTCATCAATGTATTGATAAACAACTACAGGATCAGCTTTGGGTATTTTTTCTAATTCCTGGGCTAAAGCATGATAAAGTGGGCCAAAGTGGGGGAGTGTTTGTAGCCTTGGGGAAGCCTAGTGAAAGCGTATTGCTGTCCTTCCCCTCTGATGGCAAAACAGTCCATATCTTCTGGCTGTATAGGTATGATAAAGAAGATGACTTTGACCTCTATAGTTGCCAGGATTGAGTGAGCCTTTTCTTGAATTGATGTTATTAATTCAGCTAAGTTTGGGACCACTGCTGTAGGAGGGTCTGTGCTGGCATTGAGCCTGCAAAAATCTACTGTTAGTCTCCACTTTCCATTGGCTTTTTGGACTGGCCATACTGGCAAATTAAAAGGACAATGTGTGGGAATCATTACCCATTGGTTTCTCAAGTCCTGTATAACCGCTTTGATACCTTCTGTGGCACCAAAAGCTAGAGGGTATTGTTTTCCATTAGTTGTTTTACTATACGGTAGAGAGGGTGGGATTTTGAAGCAGCCTAATGTTAAATGGCAGTGTGCCAAAAGACTACAGAAATCCCTCAGAGTCTTCCCACTGCCTCCCAGCAAAGACATCCATTCCAATAAATTCTTTGGAATGTCCCTGATTACCATTTTGACGACTACTTGATGCTCATCTCTAGGGAACATCAGCTTGACTAAGGCAACATTCATAGATTCCGTAGTTCCCAGAGCATTAAGAACAAAGCATTTTCTCTTAGTTGGAGCAGTTCCACACCTCTGGGCATCCTTTTTTGTTAGTGCAGAGTTTTGAGCCCCTGTGTCAATCCAAAAGGTTACTAGTAGCCTTTTGGGGCCCTTGGTAGCTGGCATTAATATATCTCCTGATTTATTTTCAGTGAGCATTCTTAAATAACCCCAAGCTCCGCCCCTTTGCCCACCTGTAAGCGGCAGAGAGATTAGTTTCCCAAAAACCCGGTTGGTGTTGGCTCACTGCCTGTGTTCTGAGGGAGAGCCTGGGGGAGGGTTCCGCTGCTTGGATCCTGAGAAAGAAGCTGGCAGAGGGTCATTTTGGCTCGTTGCCTGTGTTCTGTGGGAGAGGCTGGGGGAGGGTTAGTTTTGGTTCCTGAGAAGGAATGGGTGCACTGGGTTGAGCTGATGGATTTGGTTTCTGATGGTGCCAATCCTTTATTATTTTCTGCAATTTATCAGGGGGCAAACCATCTATCACCTCTTTGGAGACCTCCCTTTTTAACGGCCAACAACCACCAGTGGTGGCAGTTAGAGATCTGCTTTCCCTTCTCTATATTTTCACTGTGAGGAGCCCCAAATAGCCAAGCACCTTTTGTTTTTTCTGATTTCTCCTCCATGATTTTTATGGGTCCATATTGTCTACAATAATTCATCAGATCTACTACAACTTCACCCCATGTCCAAACTTTACAGCTACTGGAAGATGAATCAGATTGAGAAGCTGAGGGCTGTGAAGGGGAAGAGTAGGAGTGAAGCCAGGATATCTAGATCCGCTTTGGTCAGTGGAGTTCCTGAGGAATCTGTCTAGTCCTTCTACAGGACTCAAAGCCATGATGGTTTTCTGTAGAGTGATTGCTGTAGGTTTAAGCGTTTCTGGAAGCCCACAAATTCAAGGCGTCATAAGATCTGGCTTCACGGGTAATTGCACTGGGGATTCAAAACCAGGAATTAATTTCTTTTCATGAATCATTTGCAGGCAGGCGGCTTTGTGGATGCTTTCTAAGAGCTGGTCGGGGGTACCAACGATTGCCGGGGGGGTCATCCCGTTTCAAAGGATTCATTCTCCTGGCATAAAAAGCCTCACACTGTGTCAGGGACCATGCGCCACACTTATCTCCTGTTGTTAAGAAGACTCCATGTCCCCAGTACCCACTGGCCTCCTGTTCAGTTAATTTAATTTGATCTCCACCAGTGAGGGATACTCAGAAGACATATTCTGTCTCCGATTCTTGTGGGAGGTGCCCAAATTATTTTTTCAGCTTAGCTAATTCAGTAGCGCTGAATGGTATTTGTTTCGTTGTGACATGTGGGTCAAGATCCTCATCATTAATATGGTTATATTCTGTTTGAACCAAGGACAGAAGTATTCTCCCCAATTTTTTACTGCCTCAAGTTCCTTACGGGTATAGATTTTTTTAATATACTGAGTTTCCTTTTCCTCTGCCTCTGTAGAGGAATCAGTATTATGTGAGTTCTCAACATGTTCCTCTCTCAGGGCAGCTCACAATTTTTAGATCTCATTTCTATCTTCCTTTAATTCTTTTGGCAAAATTTCAACTAGGTTTTGAAGGGAATCTATTATCGCTATTTCCTCATTTCTTCGCTTAAAATGGGTTTCTATGGCTGCTGTGAGACAAGCTCCCAAAAGTGAGCAGAGGATGGTTTTATTTTTGCCCAGTTTAAATTCTGTTTCATGTTGTAAAGAACATAGTCTATCTGTAACATTTTCTAAATTAAACCAGTTGTTCTCTGCCCAAACCTTCCCCCCTGGAGAAGGCTTGGCATTGTATTTAGCAAGCAGAACAGAAAATTCAGCTTTAACTTTTGTGCTAGAGTTTTCAGTCATTTTATGAAGGGACCTAAACCACGACAGGGAGGTGCAAACTTAAGTTACTCGATCTCACAGCCTTTGCTGTGTTCCCCTTTGCTTCCCTGGGTGGCTGAAGAGACAAAATCTGCCTGGGAGGCACTGCTTAGTTCCTTCAAGTTGTCCCTTCCTTCCCAGACATCCCAATTCACACATATACAAAAACAATTTTCCCTTTTGCACTAAGAGATCTTTTGTGAAATTCTAAAGACAGAACCCTCAATAGAATGTGGGGGTGTATTTCACCTGGGCATGTGCAGTTTGCAGAAAACTCGAAGAGCTTTTCTTGCTATCCAGCTTCGTTCTAGCCCCTTTCGGGATTAGGGGCTAGGTGCGGCTGAAGCAAATCCTCCTTCCCCTGTTACAGACTACAAACAGCCCTGCAGACCCCTCGGTCTATCAGAATCCTGTCCATGACGCCAATTTAATGTCATGATCTGCTCATGCAAACAGGGCTGGTGATGGTTCCCTAACTGATCTCGGAGTGCAAAAGGCAACACGGAAAGGGGATTGCAGTATCAATCAAAACAAATTCACCTTTCTAGAATGACCACAGCAAATGCGTTAAAGGAATTAGAGAGAGGAAAAGAATAGAAAAGAGAGGGAGAAAGAGAGAGGCAGTTGCCCTAGGTCGACTATATGATGCTTTTATCCCCAATCGTCTTGTTCTCTTTATGCTGAATAAGAAGTTTTGCACCTTTAAGACTTGTTCCAGAGAGTGAAGTGGAGAGAGAAGAAGCGTGCAGTTTGTTTTCAGACACTGCACTCATTCCTCCACATGCCTGCTCCTGGACTGTATTGTCTGTGGATGAACAGACAGCGGGACAGAGATTTCCTCTGCTTTTAGTTAGCTTTAGCTGGCTGAGGCAAAGAAGTTCCCTGGGCTGTGGGTTTTTTTCTTTTTTCCCTTTTCTTTGCACTTCTTTAAACCTGCTCTGGACTGAACACCCAGAAGAGCAGTGGCAGCTAGCACCTGTGGCCCACCAGGCCGGGCCTGGCCTGCCACATTTCCAGCACCAGAGGGACTGATAAGAGACTGAGTGAGCTGAACCTGCCATCCGATCTGGGGAGGGGACTTTCTCTGTTTGTCATCTCTTTTGCAGCAGCAAGGGGTTTTATTGTTTAATAAGCAGTTTTTTCCCACTTTTCTCCAAGGAGGTATTTTCTCCCAGACTAGCTGGGAGGAGGGGCCAAATGAATCTGCTTTCCTAGAGGAGCTCCTTTGGGGGTTCTCTCCAAAATTTGCCCTGAACCAGGAGAGGAGAATAGCCACCAAACGTAGAGAGACGAAGTCCTCACAGTCCCGCCAAAGGAGTTCGCCTAGAGGAGATCTCAAAGTCCCAGTTAACTCAAGGTTCTATCATAGTCCATTGCTGAGGGGGGAAACAGATCTTGAAATGGCTGAGGGGGAGCAGATACAATAAGGAATAAGTCTATTGAAATTGCTGAGGGGGAAAAAGGAAATATTGAAGACGGGCACAGAGAGTCCATGTTCTCAGCAGGATAAGTCAATATCAGCAGTGAGTAGGACCCATTGTTTCAGGACTGGTTTCTATGGGAAACCAGTCTAGGTCCAGTGAACACATATGCAGGCAACACTTAGCAGGCCTCCTGCTTCAGTCAGGCCAGCATGCGCAGATCAGAATTACGGGGGTCTCAGTCTCGGTCCTTGAAAGGGGAACTTCAATCTCCATCTCTCACTGTAGTAGTGGAGCAGACAAAGGACTTTCCATGGGATTGCAACCAAAGTTGCCCCAGCAAGTTCATCTGGCCAAGAGGTGGAAAAATCCCTGGGTTGTTGTCGCCAAGCAGGTGCAAGCATATAGGGTGCGTCGCCCCTTGGCAGGCCCTGCTAGAAGCAGTCACTGTAGACACAGCTGTGAACAATCACTTGGCAGGCCAGAATTCTGCTCAGGGGCCTCAGGATTTTGGCGTTCACCCACCACCGGCAGGCCAGAATTCTGATCAGGGTCCGCAGGGTCCCAATGTTGATCCTGGGGACGGTTGTGCGGCAAATGAGGGAAACTTCAGACTGTCTTTCACATGCATCAGAAAATCTATTTACTAAAATGGCCAAAAAGAATGCGTAACATTTAGAATTGAGGAGAAAAAAACCAAAATCAAACCCGAAGCGTTGGAGCAATGTCATTCTAGAGAATGCCATGTATCTATGAAAAGTACAAAAAACTTCTATTTTCAAATGCACTTGCAAATCACCATTTTGCATCTGGTTTTTTATTTGAAAGCTCTGGCACTTATCTGATTCTATTTTGAGCTAGTTCAGCTCATTAATCTGGTAAGAAAACATCTCAAAATAAACACAAAAATTTAGGGGGAACAAGATGTCGCTTCAGCCATGTTGTAGTGAAGCATTAGGTCAGCCTTCTGTGTTGCAGAAACATGTCTGTCATATATGAAAATCAGTGCATAGCACTATCTTATTAGAAACTTGCTCCTTGCTACTGGGTTCCTGAATTATCAAGATGGTTTCAAACCAAAAAACACCCAGCCCTCTAAGATACTTCCCAAACTATTGCAATGGAATAACTTCATCAGGTGAAGAGCTCGCTTTGCAAAACCTGAATATGCTGTCAAGAATGCTTTCTTGTAGATTACCATTGTTTGGGACAGTTTATCTCTTACCCCACCATGGAGGTTTAGGAAAACATGAAGTAGCCACAAGGCTTTTACAGCTCGTTTTTTATTTTGGGATAGTAAGGATTTAGGAGAGTAAACAAAACTGTGGTGAGTTTTACTATTGACTTTATTGCTGTTTTGTGGAGGAATGGTTATGCTGCCCGAGCTGATATAGCGAAACACAAAACAACGGAGTTGTTTTATGCGGTGCTTTACTGAGGGCCCTGGGGACCTGAGGACTCGCGTCCAAAGTCAGAGTTCCCGAGCAGACAGAACTACAGGGTTTATATCTTTCAACAGAAAGATTACTTCATCCTTTGATCTTTTGTTTCACTAGCTCTACATGACATCCCTAAGCTACTTTTGATTAACGGTTACCTTGAATCATTAACAGAACATTCTTTAGATAAATATTTTCTACCTCCCCAGCATGTTTTACTGATTTCTTGCAACACAAGCTACTAATTCACATACAGAGTGCCAAAAGGCCTACTTAAGTTACGATCCTTAGCATAACTACTCTTAATACACAACATTCTCTCTAAAACTTAAAATCTACTGCAACAGTTACAGGGTAGAGATCACTCTGACATACTTTTGTCAGCTGACCAAGGAAGGACTGGGAAAGTACCAAACCCAGCTAATCTGAGTTTCTGCACCTGCAAGAACTTGTGTCCTTGAGTGTAGCAGTAGAACAATAACAGTAATGAGGATGAGACGTGTGAAGCAGAAATGTAAGTTCTCAAGAATGAGGAAGAGCTGATATTGTAGTATAACCAATAGATTGCTTAGCTTACAGAATATGCATGAGCTTATTACTTGTTGTGTATAAAAGTCTAGTGGTTATCAATAAAGTTGGAGCTTACTGATTCTTACATTAAGAGTCCCAAGACTTCCCTCACCGCGACACTCACTTGGAATTAACTGCTTTGCATGTCAGCTTACCCACCAGTATAAATGAGAAGAATAGTATCTTTTTTCCCACCCAAAAGATTTTTAATTATGCCTGTGATGTCAGGGACTTAAAGAACATTGTGGTTGAAAGGAAGTAGTGGCATGCCACAAGGTAACCCTAGTGAGCTGCGTTTCCTCCTCAGCTTCACTGCGATAGTAGAATTTTAATTAGCAGTTCCAAAACTTTGTCTTAGCATAGTCTGGTGACATATCTCAATAGAGCATTGTCCTAGGGAAACTTCATGATGCTTGTATCCCTTGTCATCTGTTATGTTAATGCTGGATATTATATTCTTTGCCTTCAAGACTGGTTCTGAGAGCAAATGTGGGGAGGAGAAGAAGCACAGAGTTTGTTATCAGAGGCTGCACTCACTCCTTAAAAAGCAACACTCTTCCACATTCTGCATTGCACTGTGTTGTCTGGGCACTGATGGAGCAGAACAGAGAGCTCCTTTGCTTTTTAGTTGGTTGAGCTGGCTGGGGCAGAGTTTTCCCTGGACTGTTTTTTTTTTCCTTTCCCTTTTCTTGGAACGTTTCAAACCTGCTCTGGACTGGGAGCAGGGGAGCACTGAGAGCTTGCACTTTGTGGCCTACAGGGGCCTACTCTGGGCAGCAGCCTTTCCCAGTGCCGGAGGGACTGATAACAGAGGGAGCACCCACAGGAGAGACTTTCTGATTTGTCATCTCTTCAGAGTGGCCAATGAGTTTTGTCATCTGGTATTGTTCTATTTTTTGTGCTGGGGATTGCTTTGCCTGTTAAATAAACAGGTTTTTTTGGACCGTGTGGGTGGGCTTTCTGGGGAGGGCCCCCTTTTTGAGGTTTTCTGCCAAATTTGCCCTAAACCAGGACTATCAGGATGTGCGACTTAGAGAATGATGGAATCACTTTGGTTGGAAAAGACCTTGAAGAACACTGTGTCTAAATGTAATTAGCAAATGCAAGCATCAAGAAATGTTTTGCTGTTTGAAGAGAACATGGTTTATCTGGTAAGCTTTGCAAGTATTTGTGTCATCACAAGCACACATGTCCAATGCATTAGATGGGAATATAATAAGAAACCTGTGCAAATCAACAGAATGATTCTCAGGGTAAGATATTTGCATGTTTCATCCTTCTTCCTGACTTCTTCAAATGAATTATTTTTATCAAGTAATGATTGGAATTGTTACTCTTTTGACAGTTCTGAGTGTATTACTGACCTTTTTGGCATATGAATGCCAAATGGGTTAATTCACCTAGCTTTTCAGATAAAGAGCAATATTTAGTGTTGCTTAAGCTGGAGGCACAAATATTGAAATCCTCCCACCTCCTTCTGACTACCTAATTTCTATTACAAAATCAGTGCACAATCTTGTCCCTTAAGGTCCAGCTAGCTCAGTTTCTATCAACAGGGTGACATTAGTAGGGCTCACGTGATGCTGCACACAGAAGCCCTCCGTGTGCAGCTATAGGAGACAGTAATTCCATCCAGTTGGACAATCCCCATGCTGACTTTGGATCACCAGAAGAGTAGAAAGAGACAGATTTCATGGAGAGGTCTCTGGAGGAAGTGGCCTGAAGAAGACAACAGAAATCCCAGCTGTGGGTACAAATCATTTGAATGTCATTTACAGAAAAAGATCTTCAAATCTACCCAGCTTTTTCTGCAGATTATTTGTAAATGATATGCATTCCATGGACAGATTCACTGAGCACCTGAAATACAGCTGTGTTTAAGTGGATTGAATCAGGGTTGGGAAACAGTGAAAGAAAGCTTTTCAGGAATACCTGACATCCAAGTCCTGAAGAAATGTATCTATTTTTTATGTTCAGATGCTTTTTAAAATAATGCGTGACCATTTAGCTACCTAATAGTTTTAATCAGAAGTACAAAGAAAATTTTAAACTCACATCTTTTATAGCTTGAATGTTTTTCTTTGTTTGTTTCCTGCTTTCCAATTCAGTTATACAAATCATATGATTGGGTCATGAGAACTCATGCTGTGTAAAAATATTTAATGCTATACTTCCGAGTTAAGGCCATGATTATCCTGGAACTGTTTAAAAAAAAAAAAAAAAAAGCCTATCTGGATTCTCTCTTCCCCACACTCATTATTCTATGAAAATAATTTAAATATTATATTTTGACTTTAGATGGTGCAATATTATATTCAGAAATTCAAGGCTCTATTGTTAGGTTGGTTACATGGTTTTCTGGCCATTCTAGCTTCGCACAACCACTCTTTGCAGCTATATATTTTTGCAGTAAGGCATCACAGGGGTCTGTGAGAAGTTTTAATGTGAAGCAGAACTAACATGCAAACTACACGTGACATACTCAACATATTTCACTTCAAAAAGTTAGAGTATGCTTAGACAGGATGAAATATGAAATAAGTAGACTTAACAGAACATTTCTAAATCTTGGAAATCTATTACCTGAACTTTGAGTCAGTTTGCAGGACTGCGTAGAAATGCAAACGTGAAGTCCAAGGAATGGAGCGGAAGGTGTATTGGGTGGGGGTACAGAAGATTGCTCTGAATGAAGGGTGATGTAAGCAAGATTGCATCCTATAAAGATAGCAGCTGCTTCTGCTGCTGCCAACATAGAGAATTGGTGCCACAAGCCTAGTTTTCTGGGGACATTTGACCTGGACACTCTTGAGGGCTTGAAGATGTGAATGAATCTGTCCTTTGATATTTTTTTTCTTTTGAATGTCTATGAGCTGATTTGGTGTTGTGTACTGTATCGTTTTATAAACAGACATGTTTCAACTGTTTGAAAGCTGTAGTTGAAAGTTAGGTTGCAATTATGAGTTGGCTGTCAAAAGAATTAATTTTCTGCTTGAAGCAAAATATCAATAGAAACATTCAATCCACTCCTATGATACAGATTCATTTCGAATTTACAGGGGTAATTTGCATTAGTGGTTGTACTGCATGTGCAAGAAATATGACTTGCTTGGTTTCTAATGATGATAATTGTATTACTAAAAGAATTGAATCCACCATCATTCTTTTCCTATTATTCTTGCGCTGTAAAGGAAAAACAGTTTTGCATTAACCAAGGAGTAAAATGCATGTATTTAGCATCATTCTACCTGCATTTAGCAGGTAGTCCTCAATTCTGAAAATACCTCTCAGAAGCTGCATCAAATGGGAAAGCTAGACGGATGGCAGAATGCAGAACCTGCAATTTGGGATCAAGTACAAAATAACACCGAAGAAATGCTCCATGGATGCTGCACACGTACAAAGACGCCATTATTTAAAGGTGAAAAATAGTCAATGTGAAACTTGTTCGATGAATAAAAAACGATGTTAATTAAGGCACTACAGTACCTAGTGTGCTACGAGGCTTTTTTTGTAATTAACATCATTTCCAGCATGAAAAAGTACTATTTTTACTGTAGACTGCTTAAGAGGCCACAACAGTTTGGAAAAAAGTGCTTTTCTTTTTCTAATAATAAGAACTGTGTATAAGAGATAATGTGAACAGGTTTTTGAAAGCAATGTTATTTAAAAGGTTAATTCTATTCATAAATACTTCGCATGAAAAAATTTGATCTGTTGTTCATCCTGAAGACTCTTAGAGGAAAACGTCTTTGTTGTGTTCTCTTCTCACTAGTTCAGGAGCTCAGTCTTACCTGCATTCTAATGCTTTTTCATGTTCCTGATGGCACGGCTTAGACATCCTTGTCTCCAGTACCATCATGATTTCCATATCAAGTGATGAGAATTTTTCTTCAGGATTGGTGAAGTGTCATAACATTAATGTCAAGTCAATTTGAGGTTTGTTTTCAAAAGGAATATCTTCCTTCCTAATGAAAACCATTGGCAATAGCAAAGCTACTCAGTTTCTCAGGAAGTGATATAATACACCTGTACAGTACCATGTCCTCCTTGCTTTTTTTTCACCAGAAGAAGAAAACTGCTGTTTTCTTCGTCTTCTCTCACCTTAGACTTACTTTATTCAAAATCTTTTAAACCTTTAAATTTCTATTTATAGCTAATTACTTTCACAGTGTGCTATAGCAGATGTATTTTAAAGGCCATTTGTACATATTCAAATGGCTTCCTTCTATTCTACTAAGAAATGGCTGTACTTCTATGAAGGAAACAAAAAGGTGCAGTAATATTTTATCTTATATAAAATTTTTAAAACCCCAACGATTAAAAATTATACCAGAAAATGACGTCTTAAGAATGTGGCAGGAGGCTTTTTCCAGAACAATCTGCAGTTCTTCCCAATTCTCTTTTTCCCTCCAATTACTTTGTACACAGATATTTTTACACAGTCTTCTCACAGTGGCATGTTACTTCTGGGGTAGAGTATTGCCCTGCCAGCCTTGGAATTGACTCGACTGGAGATGTGTTCAAATTTTTGCTGAACACACTTTCGCAAGCAAGAGAGCTTCTTAGTCTTTAGATGCTAAGAGTCCCAGAAAAAGGCGAACGAGGTGGTGACATGCCTCGTGTTCAGAAGAGAGATCAAAAACTTATTTCTCGGGTCACCCCCCCCTTTGGTACAGAAGCGCACAGAGGGCTTTGAAGCAGCACTTTCATCCTCTTTGCATTCACTAGTAAATCTGAGACAGAGCTTGCCCCAAGGTTTGTGCAAAAATAATCTTTTGCTGCAACTGTTAACCAGACAATATCTCTGGGAGTATTTGCAGGGGCAGGAAGCAAGCCCTTCCTGGGAAATCTACTGAAATGGCTCAGAAGTTATTCCCATTCACTGCTGCTAACCTCTGCTGTCTAGCTGTCAGATATGTTTGGGACCATGCTGAAGTCATTCTAAACAATGGACTGATGCTGCAATATTGAGTAAACATAGGTATTTTCCACTGGTATCAGGGAAAAATATTTCTATTGGTAAAAATGTGTTTAATAGAAAACAATAACAGCATGGTAGAAAAAATATTACATCAATAGAATGAAGATGCCTAGAATTCTTATCTTGAAGTTACACAGAGTCAAGATTTTCTAAAAGACGTTGTGAAACTTATGAAGAAGTAGGTGTACATTCCACGTGACTGGTGCACAAGTTCATGTTTCCAACTTACAAAAACCGTATTATTAAAAGAAAAATGTTCTGCCTTGTGGAAAAGTAGCCCATTAGTAGTTTTATCAAAGGTAGGACTAGATCAAGTATTACTACAAGACAGTAGTAGTACTATGAAAAGCCTTTTGGCATCTATTGAACTACAGGAAACTTGAGAAAGCAGAAGCGCGTCTTTCCCTGCTGCAAGCTGTACTTCCTATTTGCTACTGTTGCTTAAACATTGTCTAAAGAAAACTTGTCAAAAGAAGACTATTGTGTACAACCAACTGTAACTATCCATTCCGTTCCAGCCAATTTGAACTAGAAAATATGAGACACACACTCTAGTTGAATATTCTAATGCATAGATGGAGTATGCCATCACTAATAAATGGGGACTCTGGACAAAGGAGCAAATGCAGATGAATTTCAGGGAAGGAAACTATTGGAGAGCTGTTGTATTGCGCTAAATAGTTTGTTTAGTTGTTATTGTACACTGGGTACATTAGGTCATGGGGGGGGGTTTCCCCCTCCCCCATCACATGGTCTCTCCCTCACACACCCCCCTGTTATACACACCTGGTGGTCTGTCCCATGGGTACCTGTCCCCGCCCCTTCCCCTTGGGTATAAAACTGCACTGCGAGGGTGCCATGCCCTCTTTTCTACATTGGTGATCGCCGTCACCAGAAGTGTCCTATCCCAAGCCAATAAACAGGATACTCGTTCCCATGTGGAGAAGAGCGCTTCTCTTTTACTTTCGTCTATGCAAGTCCGTGTGGGCTAGAGTCTGAGCTAGCCGGATTTGGACTCATATAAAGCCCAGGAACCCGCGGATTATTGCAGAGAGCTAACTGCAGTCCCTCAACTTTACAAGAAATGATGTCCAGTAAATCCCAACCAAAAACATATAGAACTCCATTTTGAAATGGGTTGCATGTATGGTCCTCTGTTCTTCCTAGATGAAGAAACTGTGTTTTGAATCAATCTTCAAAAGGGTATGGCTAAAGACCTTAGATGCCTCCAGTTTTGGGTTTTTTTCCCGGAAGCAACTGTCTCAAAACCTCTTTAAAACTGACTTTTTCCCTTAAGATGCCATATTTTAAAAGAGCACCTTGTCATTTAACAGGGTGTTCCAAAGATCATTTACAAATTTAGACTTAAAATGACACTGTTCCTAGTTATCTTTCTTTTTTTTGCAGCTCAGTGCTAACATAGGAAGCAAAGAAGAGAACAGACCACAGCTCTTTCTGGAGCATCTTGAACAAATGCCCTTGCTTATGTTCTAATCATTCACTTTGCCAAAATACCTAATGATAAAAAAAGGTTGTGAAGGCGTTACTAGTAGTGTTATATGGCAATGAATGGGTGTGATTTATCAAGCAGAATTTGTATCACATAGATGATACTTGGCAAACGGCAAATGAAGGGGTTTTTTCAACTCTCAGACTGATGTTACATGTCAGGAATTTAATAAAAAGGTAAGAAGAAGGATATTTTTAACAGTGAACTTAATTGAACCCCTACCATGGACATCTGAATCTTAGGAATAGACAGTGTCTGATTTAGAAAAAAATGCAGAATTATCACAGTTTAAAGAAACACAGGATCATAAATACTTTGCTGATGGAACGTCGCCTATTCGTTGGCTGAAATGAAGCAGGTAGACAGGACATATGAAAGAGTTTTTGTTGATCAAACATTAATTTTCTAAAGTGATGCTGACAGATGGTGAACTCACCAACTTAGGTATTGCACAGTCGATAAGGGTACTTAACTTGTTCCATCAAGTTATCCCTTGGAATCATCATCCAAGGGGATTTTCCCCTGCATCTGTGAAAATTTGCCTGCCTTTTTCACAATACTTTTGCAGCAGCATTGTTAGGCCTGATCAGCTGTATGGAGCGTGAATTATCAGCAGCAAGGTGACTGGCCAGGTAATTTGCTTCAATGGATTTTGATCTACCAGATATTTGGAAGACCTGCTTTAGCCCAGTTTGTCAAACGCAGCCTTCAAATGGTGCTAGACAATTGTTCAGGCTGTGGACCACATGAAAAAGTACTTTCTGGTGCTTGTACTGGGCCATATGCTCTTTATTCTCTCCCTCAACTTCTTCGTCACCTCTCATCTGTTTCACATGAGCTATGTTCAAGGTCCACAGGATGCTTTTCACAGAATCTTCAGGCCTGATGCAGTAAGAATGATGGATAAAACACAGCTGGGGTGAATTTTTCAGTTTGGATAAAGCGTATTGTGCACACAAATCCAATGAGGTGTTCTCCCTATGCCTGGAAAAACCTTCACTAGTATTAGTGTTCTATGTAAACTGCATTTTAGTGTGAAATAGAAGCTTTTTTTCTGAGAGTATCTGAGAGGTTTGTATGAAGCACAGATATTTGACATATGCAATTTTGAATACCAGAGGAAAAAGAAAATGGCAAGAAGTTTTTCATTTTACTGGTTTCAATTCTATGTACCTTTTCAAAAAGTCTCAAGCTCAAATGCCAATCAACATATTTCAGTCATCTGTAAGTTAGTATTCATACAAAATGTGCTTCAAATCAAAAGAATTTCAAAATTTTTTCCTCATAGTTTATATGCCTAGATTTATTATTTCTATTAGACAAAAAGAAGACATTTTTTACTGTGGGGGTGCTGGAATGCTGGAACAGGTTGCCCAGAGAAGTTGGATGCCCCATTCCTGAAAGTATTCAAGGTTGGATGGGGCTTTGAACAGCAACAAATGAGACTCTTGATGGTAGAGAAACCAAGTTTGAATATAGAAGAAACTCAGATTGAAGTATAGGAGCAAGTTTTCTCTCAGCTCTTGTGGGAAATTCAAAGTTGTACAAAATTGCATTTATCTGTGATTTTCACTACTGTAACAGAAAAGTTAATGAAAACTATGCAGAAGATACCAAATTTTAAAAGAGATAAGAACTACAGCATAAAACACATGGGATGGATTTCAACATGGGACACTCTCTAAGAGAAGATCTCTGCATTTAAACACTTCATCACAATAGGATTTCATGAAGTGCCAAGGAAGGTGGCAAAATATCATTCAGGACATTATTTCCTGTAGTTCAGCCTGGCCATTAGTAGGAATTGGTGTTTGAACTAATGTCAATATACCACACACACTTTCCATGCACTGAAAAATTACTGTTTGCAATGAATAAGCAATGAGGATCAAAACTGACTGAAAGCATCTTGAAAATGTAAAGTACTTCAATGTAAATGATCTATTATCAAAATATTTATTCAACCTTAGTGAGGGAAAAATAAATTCTTCCATATCATCATGGTTTAAAATTGTATCAACCAATGTATTCTTGTGAAAAGAAATAATCCAATTTTTTCTAGTTTTTGAAGAAAATACACCTAGAAATACAGCATGTGAGAACTAAGTCATTTTAAAGAAACAAATGAAATTAAAATATTCTGCAAATATAATAAAGGAAAAGCTATGTTTTCAATATGAGGTAGATATTAAACAGAACTTTTGTACCAGATATTTGCATTATTGTACCAGCTATTTTGCCCACAAAGAGCTGTATTTAGCATCAGTCTTTTCCAAATTGTTCATGATCTGCTATGCTGATCTCTGGGTGTGCCTAGGTGTGTGCGGAAGTGGGGGCATGTGAAGGGGAGTGTGTATGTTTGCTTAACACTTGTAGTGGCAGATTCATGCCTCAGCTCCATCATTTTTTTTAGAAACTTCACAGAGAGCGGATATGAAGTTTAATATCCAAAAGGGATCAATTCCCAAATCATCATTATAAATCATATGCTTTGGTGCATATTTTATCAAATATACTTTCAAGCCACATGGAGGAATGAGAATGTGGAGAATCTCTCCCATGTCACGCAACTTTTATGCAAATAGATTTTATAGAAATTATCATTTCTCTTTTAAATAAGTCTGGGACAGGCACAATGGTGGTGTCAACCTGTTGGAGTTTTTGTTGCTGGGGGAAGTTGTACGAAAGGATTGGTTTTTACCTTGACCAGTTACTGAATCAAGTGCATAAATACATTTCAAATTCAACTGGGGTTTCCTTTTTCTAGCAGACTACCTCTAGAATGACCTTGCAGACTCAAGCTGACTCTTTTTCTCTGTTTTTGTTTCCTTCCTATATTCTTGGCAACACAATTTTAGAACTTTATTCCCAACTAAAATTGTTTCACAGTCCGAAAATTATGATACATTTTTAACAAGGATTTTTAAAAATATTTCTTGGAGTTCAGAAAGTTAAGGACATAGGTCTTTGTCTTCCGTTATGAATATTGCATGGAAATTGGTAAATAAAGACCAACTCTTTATTTTTATTTTGAACCCAAGCAGATAATTCCCATACAATAATACATTTTGTGGACCAATATTTGCCAATCTGATGTAAGTTGTCACTTCTTAACAATCCACCTTCTGTGACTATGTTGACAACACTTTTGGTGAAGATCCTAACTGGTCTTAGACACGCATAGGGAGAAATTTGCTCAGCCAGTGTCAGTCTTAAGCATGCCCTTCAGAAGATCTTCCTACAGCGGGGGAATTTTCCCATGAAGGGGATTCAGTTATGGAAGAGACAGTTATCCCAGAGTTTTACATTCTTCTTGAGCACTACTTAAGGAACTTAAATCCCACGTCCATTTGGATCTCTCTCTGCACGGAACTTTGTCATGCAAATCC
This sequence comes from Fringilla coelebs, assembly GCF_963513975.1. Lineage (NCBI taxonomy): Eukaryota > Metazoa > Chordata > Aves > Passeriformes > Fringillidae > Fringilla > Fringilla coelebs. The sequence goes on along the minus strand of NW_028167587.1, from coordinate 1,529,239 downwards.
TTGAAATGCATCTCTAAGAGAATTCACTAGCACAGAATGAATGAGGGTGGAAGGGGTCTGTGGGGCTCACCAGGTCCAACCCCCCTGCTTAAACCAGGACACCTAGAGCCTGTTGCCCAGGATTATATCTAGGCCTACTTTTATTGTCTTCAAAGATTCAGATGCCACAAGCTTTCTGGGCACTCTGTGCCATGCTTCAGTCACCGTCACAGTAAAAAATCATTTTGTGATATTCAGAGGCAATCTCCTGTATTTCAGTGTGTGCCCACTGCCTCCTGTCTTTTCACTCAGCATCATTGAAAAGACACTGGTTCCCTGCTCTTTGCACTATTCCTTCCGCTATGTATGTGTGCTGCGATGTAGATAAATGTCGAAAACCTCCCTGAAGCCCAGGCAGACAATATTCTCTTCATCTACCAGGCAAGTTGATTCATCAGAGGAGTTGAAAAAGTACTCAAGCATGAATTTCCCCTGGTAAATCCATGCTGACTACATTATTTTGTTCTCCTTCATGTGCCTGGCAACGCTTTCCCGGAATGGCTACACCATCAACTTCCTGGGGATAAAAATGAGGCTGGCTGGCTTGTACTTTCCTGAGTCCTCCTAGTTGCCTTTTTTGAAGATGGGGGACATTTGCTTTCATCCAGTCTTTGGGCACTTTCCTCAGTCACCATGATCCCTCAAACATGATTAGGAGTGGCCTCAGAATAACATCTGCTAACACCCTTGAGATCTGTGGATCCATCTCAACAGGGCCTGTGGACTTAATGGAATACTAAACCAATTCTGTGACTATGCCCATAAAAATTTGCATGGGATAATAGGAGATATTAACAGGTACCCGAAGAGTGAGTGAAAAGCTATGGAAGCAATCCAAAAGGACAAAGACTAGAGTTCCCTTTTAAGACAAAGCATCCTATCATGGAGCAGAGCAGCTTTAGATTCAGGTAAGCTTCCCCTCTGAAAGGATGCAGAAGATGTGATTTTACCTTATCCAGTAATAACATGTGTTGACCATTCACTTGCAATACAAAAAATTAAATCATTTGGTAAATTATTGCCTCCTAACTAGACAATAATGTACTGGCTGGGTATTCCCCTAACAGATGAGAGCACCTGTTTGATGTCTCTTATGCATACAGATTTAGGTCATTTGAGTGGGGATTCCTGGTCTTTGAACTTTCTTTCTGATGAATTTGGAATATTTACAGAAGCAAGGACCTGAAGATGAAAACTTCATTTCCCATCAGAGCACTCCAACATCCATGGCTGTAATGCAATTGTTTCTCACCAACTGAGTCAAGAATTTGTGACAACAAAGTGGATCGGCTCCAAAAGGAAAGATCAAGGCTGGATAGTATTCTCTCTTGGTAAAGCTATTTATCTCAAATGAAGTGACCAAATTCTAATCACTCACTGGCCTAAAGCTACAAGGAGGGGGAGATTGACCAGGTTTCCTTCCACTGCGGTTCTCTTTGTCACCTCAGTGTTTAATATGGGTATGAAGACATTCAAAAAGATGGCTTTGCTGATTTCATCAAATTCTGTAGTAAAAAATAATATTTTGGCAGCTGAAATGAAAAGAACAAATAAAATGCAATTATTCGATGGAAGAGTGAAATGGTTATTTCTTCATTTTGCATTTGAGGATGTATATTGTGTAAGTTTGTCCTGCCTTGATCTACAGGTTTTGTAACTGGCCCAGCTTTCCTTATGAATGCACTGTCCTTTCCTAAATAGTGTCATATGGAGGAAGATGCTTCTGAGAAGAAGAGCACTAGGATGTCTTCACTTGACCTTTTATTTTTACTGATGCTTGGTCCTCTGAAATGAATGGGTTTTTTAAATTAAAATGTGTTACTATTGTTCCCACGGGGTAAGCTGTGGACTCCTCCTGTCAGAGCTGTCACTAGTCAGCTATATTTCTATCTGCCTTTAAGCAGTTGAATGTTCTGGTCTAAAAGTACCACCTTCAAAGTGCCATGCTCTTAGCTGCCAGTGTCATCTGGAATCCCCACACCCTCCTGCAAAGGACCCTGGTTCTGTGGTCAATTAAGGAAAAAGAACGGTCCATCCATGCTTCCTGAGTTAAAATAGAAGGGTATGGTTTCCCTAAGCAATTCTCTGCAGTTGAGCACTACTTATCTTTGGCGTGTTTCTTCAACTCGCAGGTCATTCATGCATTAGGTTATTGGGAGAATTGCTTTGTTTGAAGATGAATAAAGAGGCTATGAGACTACTTCTGTGCCTGTGGTATGAGGATACTTTTCAAATCCATACAAACTTCCTGCAAATGCAAAAACCTGCATCCTGTATTGTCCCAGCTTACAATATAAAAATGCATTCTATTCCCATCCTCAAGAACTGCTGAAACCAGGAGGAGCATGTTTTTTTTCTTATCTCCTGTTAATAGGCCCATCAATGTCTTGCCACATCACTCAGAGATAACTCCCTCCAGGAGCCATCTCTGTTTAACGGGTAATCAAGGACCCACAGCATGACTCAGAATGATATCAACCCATTGTGAGATGCTCTGCCCACAGGGAGGAGCTAAGCATCCCCACCTGGATCTAAGTCTGGGTTTTGGGACACAGCAAGCAGTCTTTCCACTGCATCCCCAGAGGAACGGCCACGCTTACCCACTGGTTTTCCAGAGGACAAGAGCTGCCAGATAGTTTCTACAGAATCACCACTTCAACAAGACCATATCATCTGGACTGCTGCCACCACCCTAACAAGCAGGTTGTCAGGCTATATTCTGACTCTGTCAGTGGTTTTTCTTTTCTTTTAATGCATGTATTTGGGTTTTTTTTCCCTTTTCCTAATAAATTGTATTTCTGGCTAGGAGTCTTGCTGCAGTGCCGGATTTCTTCAGCACGACTAGCTCCCGACACTGACAGCGAGAGTGGGCCGCCCCAAGTAAGCTGTCGAATCCGGGTGCAGCTATAGGGCACAGGTGGACTGTGTTGGGGATAGGATCGCACTGAGGGAAGGGACAAGGAACAGGGAGAGGTCTTCTGTATGTTTTCCAAAGGAGTTTATTCCCTGGAGGGTCAAGGACAGAAAGACACTGACTCCAAGGCATACATCTACTTATAAATGGGGGAGGTCCTGGGGAGGATACAATCTTTAACCAACTGGGAGAAACTGGGGATGGAACACAAGGCAGGGAATACAATGTTTAAACCAATAGGGGACTACATGGGAGGAGAATAACTTCAACAAACTAATGGGGTTTCAAAGGATACAACATGGATAGGAAAGTTTCTGGAGAAAGGGGCAGGCTTGGGGAGGGATTGACATTCAATGGGAGGAGGAACAGGGAACAAAAGGGCACGTCTCTGGGGAAATGGACAACTAGGGCAAAAACCAACAATACAGGGGGGAAAGGAACAATCCATTCCTAATAAAATATGCTATAGCAGCACAAAATAGGAAGGATTATAAAACTGACTACTAGACCTGCATTACAATCAAAAACACAGACTGCAACAGGGTGTCTCATTGGTTTTGCTTTCAAACCAGAAGAGGTGCCAACCTAAAAATTCTCAAAAGTTAACTTTCTGCAGTTTTGATTTCCTTCTTAAATATATCACCGAGGCGCTTCCAGCTTCTCTAATTGGCATAGCAGCATGTCTGTTCTTAGTGCCAAGCAGGGATTCACTTTGCCAGGCATGGAGGAAGCTTCTAGGAGCTTTTCTCAAAAAATCACTTCTGTGGCTGGCTTCTTCCCTCCCTACCAAAAAACCAAGCCATGCAAAACCAACACCTTAACTAATCCGTAGTATTTAGTAGGCATCCAATAATTTCTTTTAAATGATACTTTGCATTTTTTAACAAACCCACTGTAAAGAAATGGATCGATCATATTAATAAAAATTGTTCCAGTTCATTTGGAATATTGGGTCATGAAACTCCGGTTTACATAACCATTTTTTTTACAATACACAGAAGCTTTTTTCACCTCGATGTAAGAGCATAAATGAGGGATGTGGGACTCCAGGCACCTCTCCAAAATGCAGTTTATTCCATCCAAGACATTGCAGCAGTCCAGGGTCGTGGGCGACAGAGCCTGTGCCTAAAGCTGTCAGCTCAGTTGCAGGCAGGCCTGGAGATCCTTTGGTTTTGCTACAATGCATTGTATACTTTTCTTTGCTGAGCCTCTTAATACAGTAGAACCAATCTATGCCTTGACTATTATCTATAGCCTATCGCAACTACTATCGTTACCATATTCATGTAACTATTCTCCAATCACTAAAAGTCAGTACATTACAGTTTAAGCCAGAAGCTGTTATTCAGTTTTCTTGCAGTGGAAAATTCTGAGGCCTTTTTTCTACTTGCCACATTGGCAGGCTTGTTTGCCTGTGCTATGTTTCTGCTTGGTAAAAACACGTTCTTGTTTGGGGTGGGTCTTTCCTGTGCTCTAAGTCATAAAATCCCCTTCTAACTAACATACCCTTTGCCTCCTTGGTTACCCAGTAAGACTGGCTCAGCAATTCTTTTCTTCTATATCAAAACTTGGTTCCAATTCTATTCCTTCATCAAACTGCACCTTCAAAAATCTTTCTGCCAAGCATGCATATCTATGGGACTATCTTGTCAAACTTTCATCTTTTTCCAACATCTCCCCCATTCTGATGAGCAAAAAAGATGCTAGAAACTGTCTTATTCATCATTCTGCATACATTGAAGTGCACCGGGTACCGCTACCATAATTGCAATTACCACCACTAACAAAACCAAGCCTAAATTACAACATTCCTTTAGCCAAGATGCTAAGATCCAACCATCAAACAAACTGTCTAACCAAGATGTTTCATTGGTTGCAATTTGGTTAGCTAAGTCTCTCAAGTTTTGCAGCTGTTTATGAAGAGAAGTAGAATGATCAGACAAGTTCATAAAACACAATCCTTCAAAGTCTTCACAACCCTGCCCATGTGCTAGTAAAAGAAAGTCAATAGTACCTCCATTTTGTAAAATGGCATGTCTGACTGCCTCCTCATCTGCCAGCAAATCACTAATTATGGTAGAGGTGGCATTTACTTCTTGACTGAGCCAACACCCTAATTTGTTTAACTGTTTCAATGCAATTGCAGAACTTAACTGAGGCAAAAAAAATGCTCGTAACAATTGATTTTCCAGAGTTCCAGGGCTGAAACTCACTGTTGCAGTTGCTGTCATAATGATGACCTAAAGAAGATCTTCTTTTTCTTTTTGATTGCTTTTTTGACACTGGGAGCAACTATTGCAAGTTGTCCCAGTGCACAAGGACCACCGTCTATTTTTGAGGGAATACCTTGCCAAGACTTGTCTCCTCAGATGAGCCAAATTCCTTTAGGAAATCGAACTGGAAGATTGTTAAAACTATCTGTATGTGGTTCATCATATGTAAGAAGCTTAGTTTGATGACACCAACGAGTCATATTCCTATAAACTGGGTGATAAGGAGTAACATTTAAATGTAGCCCATTTTTTCCTACAAAATGAAACAAATACCAAGTGTCCATAGTTAATGAGCCTAAAATTTCTAATTCTTGAAGGTCAGATTTATCAACTTTAAAATTATCAATATAAGTTTGGTGTCTCAGGCTGGGAGCTGAGGAAATATGATGATCATCATATGGCCAGTATTTCTCAAAAGTAGCATTAACAAAACCCTCTGGGAAAGGAGCTCCAACTAAACAAGCTGAAAAAGCTTTATCAGGGCTATTGGCCTGCAGACTTGGCTAAAGAAACCCAAACATTTTGTTTTGGTTGAGTTATAGGTAAAGCTTTACTGCAAAGACAAAACCAAAAATTTAAAAGTAGCATGCACCACGCAAACAATAATACAACTCCATTCTTTTCTTGATCCATTTCTGACACACAATTTTCTCTGGGTGATTCTGCATAGTTCATGTTTCAGCGCCCGTCTCTCGGCTTCCACTCGCAGGGTCACTGGTGCAGAAACATCCACAGGCTTTGATCGGTAGTACGGTTTCACATTTTTTGCTGGAATCCGTTTGAGCCCCGTACCTGTAGAAACACATACAAAAACCTTGCCCCATGTAATAAGCTCAAATGGTCCCTCTATTTGTCCTGATTCTAGATTTTTATGTAAAACTGGGGTTGTTCCTTCAGTTTTGCTTTTTTATTGTTCTTGAAACGTCTGTAAGTGGGGGGATCAGGCTCTTCTGCAGAGCTGCTCAAAAAGTTATAAACATACAAAGCCTTATTCAACCTCCTCTGAGGTGTATCCCAGGTTTCCCAGCCCCCCGTCCCCCACCCTTTTTGCTGATTTTAGAGTTTGATGTGCTATTTCCACCATTCCATGACCTGTGGGAGAGTAGGGAATAGCAAAAGTATGGTGAACACCCCCGTCATTTAAAAATGTGGCCAATTCTTGTGAAGCATATGAAGGACCATTACAAGTTTTAATTCCTTGAGGGACATGCATTGAGGAAAACGCTTGTGAAAAATGCTTACAAACACGCTTAACTGTTTCTCCAGGATGTACAGATGCAAAAACTGCATTTGAAAATGCATCAATAGAGACATGGATATTTTTATGTTTCCCAAAAGAAGGGTACTTTGTGACACCTGTTTGCCACTTCTGTAAGCTTTCCAACCCCCTTGGGTTGGTTGGTCCTGTAGAAGGGATAGGTTGAACTAGCTGGCAGCCAGGGCAAGCCCGTAGAATGGCTTGTGCTTGCTCTAGGGAGATGTGAAAATCTCGTCTCAGCGCCTGTGCATTTTGGTGAAAAAAGCCATGACTCAATTTAGCTTGTTCAACAGTGTTAGGCAAGGTAGCTGCAGGAAGCACCAAAGTGCAATCTTTACTTTCTCCTGCAGCTCCCTCATCACATGCTACTGATGCCAATGCATCAGCTTATGCATTCCCTTCTGCCACAAATCCTGGGAGACCAGAGTGAGCTCTAATGTGAGCAACAAAGTAAGGATTAGTTCTGTCTAACAAAATTTGATAAAGACAGGTACGCCAAAGACACAAGTTGTCATTGCTAACATCTTTTAAAACAGACCCTTCAATTCTCTTCACAACATTAGCAACAGATACAGAATCAGTGACTAAGTTCAAAGGTTTTGGGAAGAGCTGAAATGCTCTTACAACTGCAGCCCATTCAACAACCTGAGGAGAACCTTCGACCCTTGAATGTCTTATTCCCAGGATTTAGTGCCTTTATTTTGCCAGGTAACTACTGCCTTGCATGTTTGTCCTGACCCATCAGTGAAGAGAGCAACTGCACCTAAAGGCTCTTCACTGATAAGGGGTTTCTCTTTGTAGCATAATTTAGCTTTGATCAGTTTGTATGTTAAGCCAGAAGCTGTTATTCAGTTTTCTTGCAGTGGAAAATTCTGAGGCCTTTTTTCTGCTTGCCACATCGGCAGGCTTGTTTGCCTGTGCTATGTTTCTTGCTTGGTAAAACATCTTCTTGCTTGGTAAAAACATCTTGAGATGGGTTTTTCTTTGCTCTAAGTCATAAAATCCCCTTCTAACTAACATACCCTTTGCCTCCTTGGTTACCCAGTAAGACTGGCTCAGCAGTTCTTTTCTTCTATATCAAAACTTGCTTCCAACTTTATTCCTTCATCAGACTGCACCTTCAAAAATCTTTCTGCCAAGCATACATATCTGTCTGTGGGACTATCTTGTCAAACTTTCATCTTTTCCAACACCTCTAAAGAAATGATTCCTGACAGTTTGGATCAGAAGATTCAGTATTGCCATCCTGAGATTTCTTTTGAAGGCCATAAGCTGTGCTCAATGTTTTGTCTATATTCTTTGTTTTACCTTGCATCTATTTTGGCTAGAAAGCCAGTGTAGATGATGTCCTTGCAGCAGTAGGCTGCTAAATAAGGCAGAATGTCTGGCTGAGATACTGGGGCTGTAGACTATCCACCACTCGCCCAGGGCGGTGAAGACCTCTAAAGGAATATAATATTGGCTATGCTCTGGGAGTTTACAGAGAGAAAGATCCTCATAGCTCTAATGATTTGTCTCCTGGAGTTCTGAGGAATATGTTGTCAAGAAGAAGGCTGCTGTCTTTTCTGGCAATCTTCCATGCATTCAAGAGGATCATTTAACTTCTTGTCTGAGAAGGAAAGAAATATTATTAGTAATTAGTTCTTTTTCTCTGTCTGTGCATCACTGATTGAGATTGGGTAGGTTATATTTTATTTCTTTTTTTTCTTTAAATTTACATCATAAATTTACATCGTAAGGTGTTGCAAATTCCTAAATTCTGCTTCACTTGATTTTGCAGGCCACTCTGGTTCATCTTCTCTCTGCTGTATTATTGCAGACCATATCTGAATGGATTTCTATTTTTTTCATGTTGAACATTATTAGATTTAAACTGTATGAACAGAAGACTTTATTTATCATTGTTTTACCAGTTTGCAAGGAAATATAGAATTTTGAAGACAAGTGACATGACTCCACTTGTGGTTTTCAATGGAAGAGAAGACTTCCAATGTCCTACATTCACAGCATTGTTTACAGTAGTATTGCAGCTTGTTTCCAGCTACTTGGGTCATGTTCTGGAAGCAGGCACCCATGATAGTATAGAAGTCTAAAAAGTTTCAGTTTGGCTGCTTTTCTTGAAAAAGAGCTCATATGTCTCAACGTTGTGCTGAATCTTGTGGTACAGACACTTCTTTTGAGGTCTGAACTCCTTGCTGGACTTCTGTTTCTCAGAATCAGATACAGTAAACCTGTGTTTCCTTATAGCTTTAAGAATTTGCTTCTAATCTAGAAGAGCAAGAAAAGGTTACCATATTAGTACAAGAGAAAGAATCTGTTAAGCAAGCAGTTAATGGACTGCTTTTTTATACAAATTGGAGCAGAGATTTAGTTGTTTGATGGGGGATTTTTGCTTCTCAATAGAATTTTAGAAGTGGTGGTTTAAGAAAGTGTGGATTTTGATAGGTTTGCCTTAAAAGAAGAATTACAGGGGAAACTGTTGAAAAGAATTAATGCCTTGAAAAGACCTTAATGCCTTTCCTACAGAGTTTCAGAAGTGAAAACCAAGAGGAGAGAGTGCAGACAAGATGATTTATTAGAATGAATTCAAAATAGCATTCTTTTCTCAGAATTACAGCTCTAAACCTCAGGGTATTAATTGGAAATACATCACAATCTCCAAGATTTAAAAATGGATGATGAAGTTTTATATCCAGTAAACTGTAAGACTTCTCACTTTAATCTGATTTGCATTTTGGTGAAAGTCTAGAATCTTTTGCAATTTGCCAGATAACGAGGGATTTAGAACAGTAAGTATGCAAGTAATCTTTTGGACCCTTCATCTCCCTTCTTGTGACAATGAATACATTTATTATACTCCTATTTTTATTCCATCAGGGGATTTGATCATAGAAATGTCTAGTTGTTCTTTTCTTGTTTTGAACCACTCAAAGAGCATTAATCAAAACTCTTCAGAAGTTCTAGATCTGCAACAGTGACAAGCACTTTAGTGGTAAGAGTCAGTGGACATCAGCAGATCCCCTATGACAGCACATGGGGGGCTGTTCTGGCAGGACTGATGGTTGAGGGGCTGGAATTCTGTGAAATAGAACTTTCTAGGGATGGGAAAAATGGAAACAGGTTCTGAACTTTCAACCCAACACATACACAAGTAATAGGGCAGGTAATTTTCTGTGGAAATGTCTTCAGCCCCAGTGTTGTGGATGATGATTACTCTTCCTACCTCCTTTGGCCAGCTACCAGCGCAGCCATGTTACTCGGCTTTTGGACAGAAAACTAGAAGAAGTGATTTTTGAACAAAACACCTATCAGGACCTTAGTGTGTTTTTTGCTCCAAAATGTTTCAAGGCAGATAGAGAAACAATTCCATTTTAGAGAGTGTGTTGAGAAGACAAGGTTGAAAGTTAAAAACCATGGGTTCTGTTTCTATCTATGTTACTGATTTTGCTTATTATCTGAGTCATGTAATATATGTAATATATATATATATTTGGTGGGTTTTTATTTTTTGTTTGGTTTTTTTAATTGGTTTTTTTTTTTTTGGTTATTTTTTTTTTTTTTTGCATGCATCCTTGAGGTTAAGGCATAACGCAGCAAAGTACTGTAAGGTTAAAATACTTTTGAGATGCCTCATGCTGAAAAACTTGTAGCTACTGCTAAGGCCCATCGGCCAATTCCTGCTTCATTTCTGAGAAGCTATAAAATTCCCATCTCTATTTTAGTTCTAACGATCTGTTGTTATGCTGGAGATGCAAATTAAGAACAACAATTTTTGAATCTGTAGGGATGTATTTACCACTTTGTTGCTGCCTTTTCAGTCTCTGAGCCATTAATCAAAAAAAGGAGATGTATCTACACCGTTTTCACCCTGTGGACCATCCACTACTGTCCACTTGATTCAAAGCCAAACAATCCTGTCGGGCCTCATTGGGAGGAATTATTTGGATTCAAAATACTGGACTAGTATTTGATTTCCACCAGCACAGTCCATTGGGCAGCTTCTATCATCTGCATTTCAGTATTTAATGATCCTCTATGTTTACTGGTCAAAGTCCTCCCAGAGTGATGGTATGCCCACTGTCTTACCAGCTGTGATGTTTGCACCAAGTCTCCCACGGAGAGGAGCTTAAGAAAAGGCAAGCCAGGGCAGTGATTTTTGTTGCTCGCTTGCAATACCCACAAATCAAAGCTACTTAGCCTATTTTAAGGCTGAAAAAGAAAATGCCTTCAAAGGATTCAAAAAATCATCATTCAGTACTGCAGTTCAGTATTCAGGACTAGGGCACATCCCATCGGCTGAGAGCATTAGAGCTGTTTAGCCTGGTGAAGAGAAGTTTGCATGGAGACCTCACAACACTTTCCGGTATCTGAAGGGAAGCAGGAGAGGGACTCTTCATTAGGAACTATGCAGACAGGACAATGGGCAATGGCTTCCAAGTGAAAGAGGGCAAGTTTAAATGAGATACTAGGAAGAAATTCTTCCCTGTGAGGGTGGTGAGGCACTGGCACAGCTTGCCCAGAGAAGTTATGGACAGCCCAACCTGCTGTTCAAGGCCAGGCTGGATGGGGCACTGAGCAAACTAGGCAAGTCAAAGATGTCCCTGCCCATGTCAGAGGGTTGGAGCTAGATAGCCTTTAAGGTCTTTTTCAACCCCGGTGTCCTGGTTTAGGGCAAATTTGGGAGAGAATCTCCAAAGAGGGGCCCCTCCAGGAAGCAAACCCACACGGTCCCTCCCCCCAACCAAGAATTCCTCAGAGAGAAGTGGAAAGAACCTGTTTATTGAACAGCACAGCACCCCCAGCACACAAAATGAACAATACCGGATGACGCCACTGTTTCACTGCTCTGAAAAAGATGACAAATTCAGAAAGTCTCTCTGGGGGTCGTCGCTCTGGTATCAGTCCCTCCAATGCTGGGGCAGCTGCTGCAGCCACGGGGTGCAAACTCTTGGTGTTCCCAGGTCCCAGTCCGGAGCAGGTTCGAGTAGATCCAAAAGAGGAGAGGAGAAACGGTCCAGGAAGAAATTTGGACTGTTTGGCTAAACTAACTAATGAGAAAAAGCAAGAAGCAAGAGCAAGCAGAAGCAGGAGCGAGCAGAAGCAAGAGCAAAAGCCGAAAGCCCAGCAAAAAACCAGAAACAGCACTATGTACTGCCCCGTCTGTATGTCCCGCCGGCTGTGGGGGAGCGGATGATAAGGAGCCAAAACAAAACATTCCCTCTTCAAAGCCAGTCTTGAAGGCACGGAACATAATATCCAGCATAAACAGATACACGAATGGGGATACAAACATCCTAATGTCAGCCTAGGACACCCGGCCATTCTATGATTCTGTGATTCTGCTATGGTAGCGTTCAGGATGAAGTGTGTTCTGCATGTTGGCCATTTCCAAGACGCCATTGGTTCCAGGTGCCATACACTAGCTTGCTACCTGAAAATTTTGTCAGAATGAAGAACATCTCTATATATATATATGTTATACACGTGAGAAATGAACAAATGGTTTTGCACATTTGTCCACTAAGTTTCTGATGAGATTGCTGTGAAGTTTCTTTTGGTTTTCTTGTTTGCTCATGAGTCCGACTGCCCTTGCGTCAGCTGCCTCAAAGGCAGCTTGTGCCTCCACCTCCCTCCTCCCTCTATCAATTTCTTTCCGTCAACAATATAATGTTGTTTTCCCCTTCATACTTGAAAATCCCTGCATGCTTCTGGGTTTTCTCCCTTTTCATGCAGATCTTCTTCCACCCTTGACAAACCATACTTTTCATAACATAAGGGCATGTTTGTGGGCATAAAAGATTTTGATTCCTTCTTATATCCATGGGAATTTAGTTCCTAGCTTCATGCCTTTTCATAGAAACAGTAGGGAATTGGTAGCTTGTTCCCCAAAGTACATTAGGAAGAGAATGAAACATGAATCCTGTGGAGTCGAAAAGTTGCTACCTGTTTTCTTCCAAGAACTACCCCAGGGGGTGATGAAGCCTGGCTAGAGGAGTTTCCCTTCTAATGGAAGGAAACTACCATGCCAATAAGGGCTCTGTGCTGAGGTCTCAAAAGAAGAGGGAAGCATATGTGTTTGTAAAGTGGAATGTCTGTTAGGCACTTCCCTCTTCAAAGCAGCATGATCCATGCCAAGCACACAACAAAAAACAAAAGATGAGTGTGACTCTGCATTCAAATCCTGCAATGTTCCCAGAAGTGAATTTCTCTCTTCTCTGGGACTGACTTTGATGAAGATACACTGAAGTGTAGCAAATGTCAACTTTTCATTTACATGTTTACTGTTTGTCTAATAATAACCCGAACCATGAAAATAATGGTTGCTTTCCTCACTCAGACATCTGCACTCCTGTGGTTTTAATCCAGCTGAAGTTACCCATCATTGACAACTAGTTTGCTATTAGGTCTCCGATGACACAGATGCTCCTCATGCCAGTAAGAAACCCATTGCAGTATCAGCTTTTGGACAACACCCTGCCCATGCAAAGTCTTCCTTCTTCAACCATTCAACACTTGTTTACTTTGTGGGAAGATTCATACATAAAGCAAGAAATTGCTGTGCTATTGAAATGTGCCCTGTCAAGACCTTTTCCTTCTCTCCAAGGAGCTATAAATTTGTGGGAAAGGCAAAGTTATTCTAAAAAGGGAATGACTTGCCCCTATGAAGATAAACATTCTAATAAGAGGCCACTCTTTGCATAATCACAACTCTTCTGCAGGAGATTTTCCTTTCTTTATGTGTCTCTGCCTTACTGTCCAAACATTTGACTGAGGAATACTTTTTCTTCTTGCTTTTAGTGTGGGGTTGCTTTTACATTGCTCTGCGTCAGTGGTTCCAGACTCCGCTCTGTGCCATTGGAGTCCCTGGCTTGATAGCCTGGGACCTGCAGGTGGAAAGAGGGAGGGCAACAAAAGAAAACAAAAGAACCGTAATAATTAAATGCTGCCCCCCCCCGCCCCCCCCCCCCGCCCCCCCCCACCCCCGCCCCATCAGACCAGGAAGAAGAACTGCAAAATTCCCACTAGAAAAACACACTTTATCTGGCTCAAGTATTTTGTGGTACATTTCTTGCTGTTTTCTCATGCCAGACATCTTAACCATTGAAGGTGTCCCCTTTCTTTTTCTGGAATACAGCTTGGAAGATGGCTGTGTCATTGCTGACAAGCTGCTATTCTCAGAGGTGCCCATCTGAAAGTCCTACATCAACTGATTTGCTCTGTCACTTTCATATGGCACGACTTAACCACATACAGTTTCAGAGCCTGAAGTTGCCCAGCCCTACAATTCTTTGCCCCTTGAATGGTTATATAAGCTCCCTGGCAACTGGCATTTGTAAGTACATGAAACTATGCAGAATTTGCACTAGGAGATGATGCCAAATGAGTCACGCTGGTAGATCAACTAGGGCATGCAAAGCAGAGAGGGGGGAATGAGAGCACAATAAGAGAGTACAATCGACATTTTTTCTGCAACAGGGCTAACACCATAGAAATCCAAATTGACACCAATCCTCCTTAGGGGTAATTCTTACAAAAGACAAAGGCTTCCTTTTGTGTTCACAGGCCTAGAATATTTAGCTTTGGAATATCAACTCGGTTGCAAATGGAACTGCAGGAGGGAGCCACCATTCTTACGATGAACTTTGATATGTGTATAACCTTTCATGGGGATCCATCTTTGTCATGCACATCACATTTTATAAGAGAAGAGGCATTGTTGAATGGCTTCAGTGAAAAAAAAATCTTCAATGCACTCCAAATGGACTTAGGATCCAAAGGAGCCAGTATTTCAAGAAAGCCTGAGATATTGCCTGTGATGAGATCCGTTCTAAGAAGTTCATTGAAGGTACCAAATTCTCCATCGAAATACTGGCAGATTAGTCAGAGGGGAAAAGCAATCTTTTTCAATGGTCCTTTGGGAAGACTGGGCTTGCAGGGAATTTAGTGCTTGCTGCTATATTGCCTACATTCCAGGAAAGAGTATTAAATAGTGAATTCGACCAATGGAAGATGAAGCCTTTGTGAATGTGAAAGTCCAGTGCATGACAATCTCAGAAAGGAACCCATCAAAGCCCTATGAAATGCCAAGACACAAGTTGGGAGTTGACAGTTTTTAGCAAAGCACAGCAAAATGCTGATGACAAAATGAGGCCATGAAGTCACATACAGTATGAAGCAGTCTGAAAGAGGAAAGCAGCTGAGAGTGTCAACTCTGCTAAGTAGTCTCAGTATTCTTCTTGACATGAGCAGAAATTTGAAATGAGTCTATGAAAATGACAAAGGAGGCAAAAGAAAAGGGAGCGATGACTCCTCTGGCATAGTGTTTCTTAACAGGGATTTTCAAGATGTAAAAATTGTATCATCCTTTCATCAGAAGGAAGGTATTAAAAGGACAGTAAGGAAATGGCATCAAATGTTAGAAAGACTCTGGGCAGTGTACTTCTAGACAGAAATGCCACTGATGGAAAACCGACTAAAGTGGCACCAATGCAGCAGCATTGTACTAAACCCCAGAAATCTCCATTGTTTCCCTCTCGGCCGTTCCATTAATATGCACACAGCAGCTCTGAAACATTCCTACTGATCATCTCCTTGGCAAACTGGGAGTGGGGGTCTGTAGTGACGCAGAGTCCCCAGGCAGGTGCAAAGGAGAGCCGCTTTATTGCAAAAGCCAGGCTTTTGAAGCAGTCAGGCCTTTATCAGTTGCATAGCTTTAAGCCACAACCAACAGAATTCAATCAAGCACTATACACCACTCTGTGAACATGCGATGGTTCTAGAACTTGTTGATCTATCTCTAACTCAGCTGCCTCACTTTCCCATAGTCCTTTTCTACTTAGCCAAAGTAACGGGCCTCAGCCATGGTTTTACAAGGCCTTCCTTTTATAAGCTTCTACCTATATGCAATAGCAAACCACGAGTTTCCTCAGTGCCAAGAGTTTAGGTAGACCATTTACATCTGCCCTTCCAGTGAAACATAATGGCAAGAGAAAATCCTGTTGGAGATGTTCAGTCATTCCATTTTCTAGACAGGCCAAATGAAAAGAAAGAAAAGCTATAGGATTGTGTACTTGCTCTTACAAAACACCTGCTGCCATCTGACAATGAACTGGCAGAAAATCAGCAAAAATGAGACTTGAGGCAAACAACCCTTTGAAGGGAATAATGATGTGATAAATAAAGACAATAGATTTCCAGGCTATCGAGATACTTGAAATGTCAGCAAAGGATTGAGAGCAGAGGCTGAACTCATGGGGAAAGATTAAAAGAGTCACAAGAAAAACATGACCAAAGATTAAAAGAATCCCAAGAAAAACATGGGCAACTGACCTGTTTAAGCTTTAAGGAAATCAGTGGCCGCTGATTTAGATAGGCCATTCCAGTTAATTTACTGGTGCACCTTCCACTCCTTTTTCACCTGTCAGCATCACAGAGTGAATTGTGACCATGGAATCAGGATTCTTTGGATTCTGTTCTTAGCTTTAGAAGAGAAGTACAGCAGCTGAAGTACCTATTACTGCTACAATACCCAGGAACACAGAGTTGACACATATCATTCAAGTCCAATCACAAGTAGCAACACGAAGAGGATAGGATTGGCCTGTTTTCACAACGCTCTTCTTGTTTTACAGCCTGCTCTGATTCTGGTGAAACTTTTTCATTAGCTTCTCTCTAAAAAGGAGAAAGTCCAATTAAATGTCCCTCCCTACTGGTGCAGGTTGACCATTTGGTTTGTCAAGCCTAAAAATGGACTTGGAACTATCAGGGATTACTGTGTTTTAAGCATCCAGTCCGTTAAGACAATCTCAGGTTGATAAAAGCCTACATGCTATTGGCTAAATACTCTGTTTCCCCCAAGAGCGGATGCACGCACTTGAATCCAACTTTCTGAAATCAACTCCAGTAATACAAAAGAATCACAAAGAGCAGGAAGAATTATTTGACCATTTAGGGAAGCAACCTTCTCACCTGCTTTGGGCATGAGCATAATCTCTAGCTGAAGTAGCAAACTTGAGGACAGAAATCTCCTTACTCCTGAAGTTGCTGACAAGGGAGCCAACTAGGCTCTGTGACTTTCCCCTTTCCATTCATTGGTCAAGCCTAGCAGCCTAAGATTTACAGTGTCAATCAAAGACAAATGCTAACCTAGTCAGAGGTCTATGAAAGGTTCAAAAATAATCCAAAATCTTATTAGACAATGGAAATGGAGGCAGCGCTACGTATCTGGTTACTTGCAACATATCCCTACAACTCATTTGCTTCTATACTAATGTATAGCCAGCAGTACAATCAGGTAAAGATGAAACTTACTGATGTCAGCAAGGGAAAGATTTTAAAGAACTATTCCCATTAATCATCGTAGAGACAGTAACTCGATCATTAAAATCGGAGCCCTTTAAGTAAGGGAAATCACTTGTGGGAAATTCAGGACTCCTGGAAACAGAACAAGAGGATTAAGCAGAAGCTGTTTATTGTTTACATGATGCACTTACACATTCTAACTCTCTGCACCTGCTAGTCACGCATTTCTTATTGATGCTTTTGTCTTGTGCACGCATTCTTGTGTGCACCTCTCAGATGTGTTTGCTTACAGTCCAGGCCCTTGGCCACGCCCCATTATGGACTTCTTGTGGTCCTGGAATTTGGTTTCTCAGCTTCTCCTTTCTTGTTGTATCACAGCTTATGTCTTAGTAACCTTGCTGAATTCCAGAGGGCCCTGAGAAAATTCTGATAAGAACAGTTCCAAGCTGGATGGCTCTAGCACCCTGTAGTCTAAGTGGTTCAGATACATTGCCACAATTCCCCCTTCTTCTTCTTCTTTTCTTCTTCTTCTTCTTTTTCTTCTTCTTGCACCAGCAAGACCCTATGCACTGTATTTTCTACCAAGTGGCTCACCAATTTCATGATGATTGGAATAACACAAAGCAATATAAGAATGACTACCAGTAATAACAGAGCTCCACTTATGAGATCTTTCAACCATCCAGTTCATTCCCATCCCTCAGAACCTTGATGCAAACCCTGCTTATTCCCAGTCAATTTCTTCATGTTATCTTGTCGCCGCATGAGTTTACTGAGAATGGATTTAACCGGTCAGGTGGGTACATTCAATCCTTCAAACTCCACACAGGCGTGCCAATGTGCTAACAAAAATAAATCTGTAACACTACTATTCTGCAGTGTGCTGTGTCTAAGAGTATCGACGTCAGATACTATCGAACACCTGAAGTTACGTCTGATTTTGTGACAATCTAGAATCCCAAAATCTTGAGAGTAGCAAAAGCTTGCCCAGCAGCGACACCTGGAGTAATAATAGTAATATGACTAGAGCTCCCAAAGCTCCGAAAATTGGGGCAATCAGGTGATAAGGTTCCACTTCTTTTTCAGTTATTCGGGAGGCGAAGAAGCGGCTTCTTTGTGCACAGAGCATACAGCCAGCCACGGTGCGCTCCGAAGCGGGGCTTCTGCCAAAAGACGCCGGGAATCGGCTCTTATCTTTGGAAAGCTCCGGATGCCCGTCTAATGCATCTCTTGTCAACTACACAGCAGGTAAAAGCTTTTCCACTATGTCTAGGACAGAGGAACTGTGCCAGCAAAGCAAATGCCGCCCGGACATTCCCTAGAATTCTTCAAGTTATTTGAATCTTGGAACTGTACGAAAAAGTTAAGATTTAGCACCCAGAGCTTCAGGAGGAGCAGCAGCGAGCACAGCATTGTTTTGCAAGAACTCCTTCCATATGAATGTGGTTGTGAGTTTAAACGGTTGGAGAGTGTTAAAGTACTGTTTTCTCTCTGTTGGAAAGCTGCCCATTCAGTACCACTGTTATGCGGCTTCTTTATTCAGGTTTCAGCAACTAACGCGCTCTCTGTCTCCTGGAGCCGCAGAAGCGGCCTCTGCACACACAGAGCATACTGTCGGCTGCAGTGCGCTCCAAAGTGGGGGTTCTGCCGAAAGACGCTGGGAACTGACTCATATCTTCGGACAGCTCCGGATGCCCGTCGAATGCGTCTCTTGTCGCCTACATCGCAGGGAAAAGCTCTTCCACTCTGTCTAGGACAGAGAAACTGTTCCAGCACAGCAAATACCTCCCAGACTTTCCCTAGAACTCATCAAGTTCTTTGCATCTTGGAATTGTAAGGAAAGCGTAAAATTTAGCGCCCAGAGCTTCAGGGGGACCAGCAGCAAGCACAGAACTGTTTTGCAGCAACTCCTTCCATATGAATGTTTTTGTGAGTTGAAAGGCTTGCAGAGCGTTAAAGTACTGTTTTCTCTCTGTTGGAAACCTGCACATTCAGACCCAGTGTTATGCAGCTTCTCATTTCACGTTTAAGCAGCAACCCCGTTCTCCGTCTACCAGAGCTGCAGAAGCGGCCTCTTCACGCACAGAGCATACTGCCAGCTGCGGTGTGCTCCAAAGCGGGGCTTCTGCCGAAAGATGCCGGGAACCGGCTCTTACCTTCGGACAGCTCCGGATTCCTGTCTAATGTGTCTCTTGTCACCTACATCGCAGGGAAAAGCTTTTCCACTAGGCCTAGGAAAGAGAAACTGCGTCAGCACAGCAAATACCTCCCAGACCTTCCCTAGAACTCATCACGTTCTTTGCATCCTGGAATTGTAAGGAAAGCGTCAGATTTAGCACCCAGAGCTTCAGGAGGAGCAGAAGCGAGCACAGCACTGTTTTGCAAGAACTCCTTCCATATGAATGTTGTTAAGAGTTTAAAGGGTTGCAGAGTGTTAAAGTACTGTTTTCTCTCTGTTGGAAAGCTGCACATTAAGTCCAAGTGTTATGCTGCTTTTTTTCGTCACGTTTCAGCAGCTACTGCGCTCTCCATCTCCCTTAGCCACAGAAACAGCTTCTTCGTGCACAGAGCATACTGCTGGTTCAAGTGCGCTCTGGAGCAGGGCTTCTGCAGAAAGACACCGGGAACCGGCTCTTGCCTTCGGACAGATCCGGATGCCCGTCTAATGCGTCTCTTGTCACCTACATAACAGGGAAAAGTTTTTCCACTATGTTTAAGACAGACAAACTGTGCCAGCACAGCAAATACCTCCCAGACCTTCCCTAGAATTCATCAAGTTCTTTGCATCCTGGATTTGTAAGAAAAGTGTAAAATTCAGCACCCAGAGCTTCAGGAGGAGCAGCAGCAAGCACAGCATTGTTTTTGCAGAAACTCCCTCCATATGAATGTTGTTGTGAGTTTAAACAGTTGCAGAGTGTTAAAGTGCTGTTTTCTCTCTGTTGGAAAGCTGTTGCACATTCAGTCCCAGTATTATGCGGCTTCTTTCTACACGTTTAATCAGCTACGGCGCTCTCCGTCTCCTGTAGCCGCAGAGGCGGATACGTTGCCACAGAGGCGGATCCCTTGCCGCAGAAGCATCTTCTTCTGAAATTGTAAGGAATCCGGAGCTGTCCGAAGGTAAGCGCCTGTTCCCGGCGTCTTTCGGCACAAGCCCCGCTCCGGAAAGCACCGCGGACGGCAGAATGCTCTGTGCATGAAGAAGATGCTTCTGCGGCAAGGAAGCCGCTTCTGCGGCAAGGAAGCCTCTTCTGCTTCTCCAGCACATGGAGAGCGTGGTAGCTGCTGAAACGTGAAAAAAGAAGCTGCATAACACTGGCACTGAGTGTGCAGTTTTCCACCGGAGAGAAGAAGGAACTTTAACACTCTGCAAGCCTTTCAACACACAAAAACATTCATATGGAAGGAGTTGCTGCAAAAACAATGCCGAACTCGCGGCTGCTCCTCCTGAAGGTCAGGGTGCAAAATATGGAATTCCGACTCTCGCAGGATGCCTCCCAGACGCAAAGTGGCACCAGTGCCACCTTGAGCTGGTTTGAGAGTGCCAAGTGGGTCCTGCAAACTAACACCCAGAACAGTGGGTTGTGAGTTTTGTTTCCCAGGGAAAAAGCCTATACAGTGGTTTTGGGTCCTGAGGCCTTAAATTGCCGGGTACCTCCTGGAATTCGGCCTCTCGCAGGATGCCTCCCAGACGCAAAGTGGCACCAGTGCCAACTTGGTCTGGTTTGAGAGTGCCAAGTGGGTCCTGCAAACTTACGCCCAGAACAGTGGCTTGTGAGTTTTGTTTCCCAGGGAAAAAGCCTGGACAACGGTTCAGGGGCCTGAGGGCTTAAATGGCCGGGTGCCTCCTGGAATTCGGCCTCTCACAGGATGTCTCTCAGACGCAAGGTGGCACCAGTACACCCTTGGTCTGGTTTGAGAGTTCCAAGTGGGTCCTGCAAACTGACACCCAGAACAGTGGCTTCAGAGTTTTCTTTCCTAGCGAAAAGGCCTATAGAGTGTTTCAGGGTCCTGAGGCCTTAAATTGCCGGGTGCCTGCTGGAATTCATCCTCTCGCAGGATGCCTGCCAGATGCAAGGCGGCACCTGAGCCAACTTCGGCTGGTTTGAGAGTGCCAAGTGGGTCCTGCAAACTGACACCCAGAACAGTGGCTTGTGAGTTTTGTTTCCCAGGGAAAAAGCCTGTACAGAGGTTCAGGGTCCTGAGGCCTTAAATGGCCCGGTGCCTCCTGGAATTCGGCCTCTCGACGGATGCCTCCCAGATGCAAGGTGGCAACAGTGCCAACTTGGACAGGTTTGAGAGTGCCAAGTGGGTCCTGCAAACTGACACCGAGAACAGTGGCTTCTGAGTTTTGATTCCCAGGGAAAAAGCCTGTAGAGTGGTTCAGGGCCCTGAGGCCTAAAATGGCCGGGTGCCTACTAAAATTCGACCTATCGCAGGATGCCTTCCAGACATAAGGTGGAGCCAGTGCCAACTTGGACTGGTTTGAGAGTGCCAAGTGGGTCCTGGAAAGTGACAACCAGAACAGTGGCTTGTGAGTTTCGTTTCCCAGCGAAAAAGCCTATACAGTGCTTCAGCGTCCTCAGGCCTAAAATGGCCGAGTGCCTACTAGAATTCGACCTTTCGCAGCATGCCTCCGAGACGCAAGGTGGCAGCAGTGCCAACTTGGTCTACTTTGAGAGTGCCAATTGGGTCCTGAAAACTGACACCCAGAACAGTGACTTCTGAGTTTTGTTTCCCAGGGAAAAAGCCTGTACAGAGGTTCAGGGTCCTGAGGCCTTTAATGGCCGGGTGCCGCCTGGAATTCCGCCTCTGGACGGACGCCTCCCAGATGCAAGGTGGCAATATTGCCAACTTGGTCTGATTTGAGAGTGCCAAGTGGGTCCTGTAAACTGTCATCCAGGACAGTGGTTTCAGAGTTTTGTTTCCTTGCGAAAAGGCCTGTAGAGTGTTTCAGGGTCCTGAGGCCTAAAATGGCCGGGTGCCTTCTAGAATTCGACCTCTCGCAGGATGCCTCCCAGATGTAAGGTGGCACCAGTGCCAACTTGGTTTGGTTTGAGAGCGCCAAGTGGGTCCTGGAAACTGACAACCAGAACAGTGGCTTCTGAGTTTTGCTTCCCAGAGAAAAACCCTATAGAGTGGTTCAGGGGGCTGAGGCCATAAAGGGCCGGGTGCCTTCTGGAATTCGGCCTCTGGCAGGATGTCTCCCAGACGGAAAGTGGTACCAGGGCCACCTTGCACTGGTTTGAGAGTGCCAAGTGGGTCCTGCAACCTGACGCCCAGAACAGTGGGTTGCGAGCATTGTTTGACAAAGAAAAAGCCTATACAGAGGTCCAGGGAACTCAGGCCATAAATGGCCAAGTGCCTCCTGGAATTCGGCCTCTTGCAGGATGCCTCCCAGACGCAAGCTGGCACCAGTGCCAACTTGGTCTGGTTTGAGAGTGCCAACTGGGTCCTGCAAACTGACACCAAGAACAGTAGCTTCAGAGTTTTGTTTCCCAGGGAAAAAGCCTGTACTGTGGTTCAGGGTCCTGAGGCCTTAAATGCCCAGGTGCCTCCTGGAATTCGGCCTCTCACAGGACGTCTCCCAGACATAAGGTGGCAACAGTGCCAACTTGGTCTGGTTTGAGAGTGCCAAGTGGGTCCTGCAAACTTACGCCCAGAACAGTGGCTTGTGAGTTTTGTTTCCCAGGGAAAAAGCCTGGACAACGGTTCAGGGGCCTGAGGGCTTAAATGGCCGGGTGCCTTCTGGAATTCGGCCTCTCACAGGATGTCTCTCAGACGCAAGGTGGCACCAGTACACCCTTGGTCTGGTTTGAGAGTTCCAAGTGGGTCCTGCAAACTGACACCCAGAACAGTGGCTTCAGAGTTTTCTTTCCTAGCGAAAAGGCCTATAGAGTGTTTCAGGGTCCTGAGGCCTTAAATTGCCGGGTGCCTGCTGGAATTCATCCTCTCGCAGGATGCCTGCCAGATGCAAGGCGGCACCTGAGCCAACTTCGGCTGGTTTGAGAGTGCCAAGTGGGTCCTGCAAACTGACACCCAGAACAGTGGCTTGTGAGTTTTGTTTCCCAGGGAAAAAGCCTGTACGCTGGTTCAGGGTCCTGAGGCCTTAAATGGCCCAGTGCCTCCTGGAATTCGGCCTCTCGACGGATGCCTCCCAGATGCAAGGTGGCAACAGTGCCAACTTGGACAGGTTTGAGAGTGCCAAGTGGGTCCTGCAAACTGACACCGAGAACAGTGGCTTCTGAGTTTTGATTCCCAGGGAAAAAGCCTGTAGAGTGGTTCAGGGCCCTGAGGCCTAAAATGGCCGGGTGCCTACTAAAATTCGACCTATCGCAGGATGCCTTCCAGACATAAGATGGAGCCAGTGCCAACTTGGACTGGTTTGAGAGTGCCAAGTGGGTCCTGGAAAGTGACAACCAGAACAGTGGCTTGTGAGTTTCGTTTCCCAGCGAAAAAGCCTATACAGTGCTTCAGCGTCCTCAGGCCTAAAATGGCCGAGTGCCTACTAGAATTCGACCTTTCGCAGCATGCCTCTGAGACGCAAGGTGGCAGCAGTGCCAACTTGGTCTACTTTGAGAGTGCCAATTGGGTCCTGAAAACTGACACCCAGAACAGTGACTTCTGAGTTTTGTTTCCCAGGGAAAAAGCCTGTACAGAGGTTCAGGGTCCTGAGGCCTTTAATGGCCGGGTGCCGCCTGGAATTCCGCCTCTGGACGGACGCCTCCCAGATGCAAGGTGGCAATATTGCCAACTTGGTCTGATTTGAGAGTGCCAAGTGGGTCCTGTAAACTGTCATCCAGGACAGTGGTTTCAGAGTTTTGTTTCCTTGCGAAAAGGCCTGTAGAGTGTTTCAGGGTCCTGAGGCCTAAAATGGCCGGGTGCCTTCTAGAATTCGACCTCTCGCAGGATGCCTCCCAGATGTAAGGTGGCACCAGTGCCAACTTGGTTTGGTTTGAGAGCGCCAAGTGGGTCCTGGAAACTGACAACCAGAACAGTGGCTTCTGAGTTTTGCTTCCCAGAGAAAAACCCTATAGAGTGGTTCAGGGGGCTGAGGCCATAAAGGGCCGGGTGCCTTCTGGAATTCGGCCTCTGGCAGGATGTCTCCCAGACGGAAAGTGGTACCAGGGCCACCTTGCACTGGTTTGAGAGTGCCAAGTGGGTCCTGCAACCTGACGCCCAGAACAGTGGGTTGTGAGCATTGTTTGACAAAGAAAAAGCCTATACAGAGGTCCAGGGAACTCAGGCCATAAATGGCCAAGTGCCTCCTGGAATTCGGCCTCTTGCAGGATGCCTCCCAGACGCAAGCTGGCACCAGTGCCAACTTGGTCTGGTTTGAGAGTGCCAACTGGGTCCTGCAAACTGACACCAAGAACAGTAGCTTCAGAGTTTTGTTTCCCAGGGAAAAAGCCTGTACTGTGGTTCAGGGTCCTGAGGCCTTAAATGCCCAGGTGCCTCCTGGAATTCGGCCTCTCACAGGACGTCTCCCAGACATAAGGTGGCAACAGTGCCAACTTGGTCTGGTTTGAGAGTGCCAAGTGGGTCCTGCAAACTTACGCCCAGAACAGTGGCTTCTGAGTTTTGATTCCCAGGGAAAAAGCCTGTAGAGTGGTTCAGGGTCCTGAGGCCTAAAATGGCCGGGTGCCTTCTGGAATTTGACCTCTCGCAGGATGCCTCCAAGATGTAAGGTGGCACCAGTGCCTACTTGATCTGGTTTGAGAGTGCCAACTGAGTCCTGCAAACTGACACCCAGAACAGTGGCTTGTGTGTTTCGTTTCCTATAGAAAAAGCCTATGCAGTGGTTCAGGGGCCTGAGGCCGTAAATGGCCAGGTGCCTCCTGAAATTCGGCCTCTCGCAGGATGTCTCCCAGACAGGAAGTGGGACCTGTGCCACCTTGGGCTGGTTTGAGAGTGCCAAGTGAGTCCTGCAACCTGATGCCCAAAACAGTTTTTGTGAGCTTTGTTTGCCAAAGGAAAAGCCTATACAGAGGTTCAGGGCACTCAGGCTATAAATGGCCAGGTGCCTCCTGGAATTCCGCCTTTTGGAGGATGCCTCCCAGACATAAGGTGGCACCAGTGCTAATTTGGTCTGCTTTGAGAGCGCCAAGTGGGTCCTGCAAACCCACACCCAGAACAGTGGGTTGTGAGTTTTGTTTCCCAGCAAAAGGCCAGTATTGTGGTTCAGGTTCCTGAGGCCTTAAATTGCCAGATGCCTAACGGAATTCCGCCTCTCGCAGGATGCCTCTAATATGGAAGGTGGCACCAGTGCCTTCTTGGTCTGGTTTGAGAGTGCCAAGTGGCTCCTGCAAACTGACACCCAGAACAGTGAATTGTGAGGTTTTTTTCCCATGGTAAAAGCCTGTAGAGTGGTTCAGGAGCCTGAGGCCTTAAATGGCCGGGTGCCTCCTAGAATTTGACCTCTCGCAGGATGCCTCGAACGCGTAAGGTGGCACCAGTTCCAACTTGGTCTGGTTTAAGAGTGCCAAGTGGGTCCTGCAAACTAACACCCAGAACAGTGGGTTGTGAGTTTTGTTTCCCAGGGAAAAAGCCTATACAGTGGTTTTGGGTCCTGAGGCCTTAAATTGCCGGGTACCTCCTGGAATTCGGCCTCTCGCAGGATGCCTCCCAGACGCAAAGTGGCACCAGTGCCAACTTGGTCTGGTTTAGAGTGCCAATTGGGTCCTGCAAACTTACGCCCAGAACAGTGGCTTCTGAGTTTTGTTTCCCAGGGAAAAAGCCTGGACAATGGTTCAGGGTCTTGAGGCCTTAACTGGCCATGTGCCTCCTGGAGTTCGGCCTCTCGCAGGATGCCTTCCAGTTGCAAAGTGGCAGCAGTGCCATCTTTGTCTGGTTTGAGAGTGCCAAGAGGGTCCTGAAAATTCACACCCAGAACAATGGCTTCTGACCTTTGTTTCCCGGGGAAAAAGCTTGTACAGAGGTTCAGGGTCCTGATGCCTTAAATGGCTAAGTGCCTCCTGGAACTCCGCCTCTCGCAGGATGCCTCCCAGATGGAAAGTGGCACCAGTACCAACTTGGTCTGGATTGAGAGTGCCACGTGGGTCTTGAAAACTGAAACCCAGGATAGTGGCTTCAGAGTTTTGTTTCCCAGGGAAAAGGCCTGTACAGTGGTTCAGGGTCCTGAGACCTTAAATGGCCAGGTGCCTCCGGGAATTCCGCCTCTTGCTGGATGCCTCTAAGACGCAAGGTGGCACCAGTGCGAACTTGGTCTGGTTTGAAAGTTCCAAGCGGGTCCTGCCAACTGACACCCAGAACAGTGGGTTGTGAGTTTTGTTTCCCAGGGAAAAAGCCTGTACTGTGGTTCCTGGTCCTGAGGCCTTAAATAGCCGGGTGACTCCCTGAATTCCGCCTCTCGCAGCATGCCTGCCAGACGCAAGGTGGCACCAGTGCCAACTTGGTCTGGTTTGAGAGTGCCAAGAGGGTGCTTAAAACTGACACCCAGAACAGTGGTTTGTCAGTTTTATTTCCCATAGAAAAGGCCTGTACAGTGGTTCAGGGGCCTGAGGCCTAAAATGGCCGGATGCCTCCGGGAATTCGGCCTCTCACAGGATGTCTCCCAGACACAAGGTGGCACCAGTTCCAACTTGGTCTGGTTTGAGAGTGCCAAGTGGATCCTGCAAACCCACACCCAGAACAGTGTCTTCTGAATTTTTTTTCCCAGGGATAAGCCTGTAGAGTTGTTTAGGGCCTGAGGCGTTAAATGTCCAGGTGCCTGCTAGAATTCCGCCGCTCATAGGATGCCTCCAAGACGCAAAGTGGCACCAGTGCCAACTTGGTCTGGTTTGAGAGTACCAAGTGGGTCTTGCAAACTGACACCCAGGACAGTGGCTTCAGAGTTTTGTTTCCCAGGGAAAAAGCATATACAGTGGTTCAGGGACCTGAGGCCTAAAATGGCCAGTTGCGTCCTGGAATTCTGCCTCTCGCAAGATGCCTCCCAGACGCCAAGTGGCACCAGTGCCACCTTTGTCCGGTTTGAGAGTGCCCAGTGGGTCCTGATAATTCACACCCAGAACAATGGCTTCTGACCTTTGTTTCCCAGGGAAACAGCATGTACATAAGTTCAGGGCCCTGATGCCTTAAATGGCCTGGTGCGTCCTGGAATTCTGCCTCTCGCAGGACGCTTCCCAGACGCAAGGTGGCACCAGTGCCAACTTGGTCTGTTTTGAGAGTGCCAAGTGGGTCCTGCAAACTAACACCCAGAATAGTGGCTTGTGAGTTTTGTTTTCCAGGGAAAAGGCCTGTAGAATGGTTCAGGGGCCTGAGGCCTTAAATTACCGTGTGCCTACTGTAATTCAGCCTCACGAAGGATACCTCCCAGACGCAAGTTAACACCAGTGTGTGGGGACATGGAATGTAAGAAAATAGTGCAGCAGGTAATCTCACAGCTGAGGAGTTGCTGCAGAGACAATTGCTAGAGATTATAAACAGGTCCAGCTCTTAACAAGCCATACCTGTATCCAATAAGGGCAAGTGCTACAAAAGAGCAGGTTGGCTAGTTGTGAAGAGAGCTGCAGTTTACTAGCCTGATGTGAAGAGAGCGGCAGTTTGCTAGCTAGCTGAGAAGAGAGAAGGTGTTTGTTGGCTGCACTGTGAAGCAAGATGGATATGTTGGCTGTGAAGAAGAGGAGTCAGATGACTGCTGCATGGACCTGGGACAGGCAGCACATAGAGGAGCGGCATTGTTAAATAACTCCAAGGAGGTATGAGGCCCTGGAGATATAAAATCCCTTGCGCTATAATGACCCTAGAATTCGTGCTAAGACTACAAACAGTGCCAACTTGGTATGGTTTGAGAGTGCCAAGTGGGTCCTGCAAACTGACACCCAGAACAGTGGCTTATGAGTTTTATTTCCCTGGGAAAAAGCCTGTAGAATGGTTAAGAGGCCTGCGCCCTTAAATGGCTGGGTGCCTCCTGGAATTCGGCGTCTCTCGCAAGATGTCTCCCAGATGCAAAGCGGCACCAGTTAAAACTTGGTCCGGTTTGAGACTGCCTAGTGGGTCCTGGTAACTGACATGCAGTACAGTGGCTTGAGAGTTTTGTTTCCCAGGGTAAAGACCTGTACAGTGGTTAAGGGTCCTGAGGCCTTATATGGCCATGTGCCTCCTGGAATTCGACCTCTCGCAGGATCCCTCCAGTACGCAATGTGGCACCAGTGCGTGCTTGGTCTGGTTTGAGAGTGCCAAGTGGGTCCTGAAAACTGGCACCCACGACACTGAATTGTGAGTTTTGTTTCCCAGGGATATTGCCTGTAGAGTGGTTCAGGGTCATGAGGCCTTAAATGGCAGGGTACCTACTGGAATTCGGCCTCTCGCAGGATGACTCCCAGAGACAAAGTGGCACCAGTGCCAACTTGGTCTGGTTTGAGAGTTCCAAGTGGGTCCTGAAAACTGACACCAAGAACAATGGCTTGTGAGTTTTTTTCCCCAGGGAAAAGGCTTGTAGAGTGGTTCAGGGGCCTGAGGCCTTAAACTGCTAAATGCCTCCTTAAATTCCGCCTCTCACAGGATGCCTCTCAGACGCACGGTGAATCCAGTGCCGGCTTGGTCCGGTTTGAGAGTACGAAGTGGGTCCTGAAAACTGACACCCAGAACAATGGCTTGTGAGTTTTGTTTCCTAGGGGAAAAGCCTGTACAGTGGTTCAGGGGCCTGAGGCACATAAATTGCCAGGTGCCTCCTGGAATTCGGCCTCTCGCAGGATGCCTCCCAGACGCAAGGTGGCACCTGTGCCAACTTGGTCTGGTTTTAGAGTGCCAAGTGGGTCCTGCAAACTGACACCCGGAATAATGGCTTCTGAGTTTTGTTTCCCAGGGAAAAAGCCTGTACAGTGGTTCAGGGGCCTCAGGCCTAAAGTGGCTGGGTGCCTCCTGGAGTTCCGCCTCTCGCAGGATGCCTTCCAGACGCAAAGTGGCACCAGTGCCAGACTTGTCTGGTTTGAGAGTGCCAAGTGGGTCCTGCAAGCTGACACCCAGAACAGTGGGTTGTGAGTTTTGTTTACCAGGGAAAAAGCCTGTACAGTGGTTCAGGGGCCTGATGACTAAAATGGCCTGGTGCCTCCTGGAATTCTGCCTCTGTCAGGATGTCTCCCAGATGCAAGGTTGCACCAGTGCCAGCTTGGTCTGGTTTGAGAGTGCCATGTGTGTCCTGAAAGCTAACAACCAGAACTGTGGCTTGTGAGTTTTGTTTCCCAGGGAAAAGGCCTGTACAGTGGTTTAGGGGCCTGAGGCCTTAAATGGCCGGGTGACTCCTGGAATTCCGCCTCTCCCAGGAGGTTTCCCAGACGCAAAGACGCACCGGCTCTTATTTGGTAAGGTCTGAGAGTGCCAACTTGGTGCTGAAAACTGACACCCAGAACAGTGGCTTGTGAGTTTTGTTTCCCAGGGAAAAAGCCTGTAGACTGGTCCAGAGGCCTGGGGCCTAAAATGGCGTCGTGCCTTTCTTTAATTCGGCCTCTTGCAGGATGCCTCTTTGTCGCAAAGTGGCACCAGTGCCAACTTTATCTGGTTTGAGAGTGCCAAGTGGGTCCTGAAAACTGACACGCACAACACTGAATTATGAGTTCTGTTTCCCACGGTAAAGTTCTGTACAGTGGTCCAGGGGCCTGAAGACTTAAATGGACAGGTGCCTAGTGGAATTCTGCCACTTGCAGAATGCCTCCCAGACGCCAAGTGGCACCAGTGCCAACCTGGTTTGCTTTGAGAGTGCCAAGTGGGTCCTGAAAACTGACACAAAAAACAGTGGCTTGTGAGTTTTGTTTCTCAAGGTAAAGGCTTGTACAGTGGGTCTGGGGCCTGATGCCTTAAATGGCCTGGTGCCTCCTGGAATTCTGCCTCTTGCAGGACGCCTCCCAGACGCAAGGTGGCACCGGTGCCCATTTGGTCAGGTTTGAGAGCGCCAAGTTTGTCCTGCATACTGACACCCAGAACAGTGGCTTGTGAGTTTTGTTTCCTAGGGAAAAGGCCTGTAGAGTGGTTCAGGGGCCTGAAGCCTTAAATTACCGTGTGCCTACTGTAATTCAGCCTCACGAAGGATACCTCCCAGACGCAAGTTAACACCAGTGTGTGGGGACATGGAATGTAAAAAAATAGTGCAGCAGGTAATCTCACAGCTGAGGAGTTGCTGCAGAGACAATTGCTAGAGATTATAAACAGGCCCAGCTCTTAACAAGCCATACCTGTATCCAATAAGGACAAGTGCTACAAAAGAGCAGGTTGGCTAGTTGTGAAGAGAGCTGCAGTTTACTAGCCTGATGTGAAGAGAGCTGCAGTTTGCTAGCTAGCTGAGAAGAGAGAAGGTGTTTGTTGGCTGCACTGTGAAGCAAGATGGATGTGTTGGCTGTGAAGAAGAGGAGTCAGATGACTGCTGCATGGACCTGGGACAGGCAGCACATAGAGGAGCGGCATTGTTAAATAACTCCAAGGAGGTATGAGGTCCTGGAGATATAAAATCCCTTGCGCTATAATGACCCTAGAATTCGTGCTAAGACTACAAACAGTGCCAACTTGGTATGGTTTGAGAGTGCCAAGTGGATCCTGCTAACTTATACCCAGAACAGTGGCTTGTGATTTTTCTTTCCCACGGAAAAAGCCTGTACATTGGTTACGAGGCCTGAGGCCTAAAATGGCCAGGTGCCTCCTGGAATACTGGCTCTCGCAGGATGCCTCCCAGATGCAAGGTGGCACTAGTGCCAATTTGTCTTGTTTGAGAGTGCCAAGTGGGTCTTGCAAACTGAAAATGGCTGGGTGCTTACTGGAATTCGGCCTCTCGCAGGATGCCTCCCAGACGCAAGGTGGCACCAGTGCCATCTTGGTATGGTTTGAGAGTGCCAAGTGGGTCATCAAAACTGACACCCAGGACAGTGGCGTCAGAGTTTGTTTCCCAGGGAAAAGGCCTGTATAGTGGTTCAGGGTCCTGGGGCATTAAATTGCCGGGTGACTCCCTGAATTCCGCCTCTCTCTGGATGCCTCCAAGACGCAAAGTGGCACCTGCACCACATTCGCCTGGTTTGAGAGTGGCAAGTGGGTTCTGCCAAGTGACACCCAGAATAGTGTCTTCAAAGTTTTTGTTTCCTCGGCAAAACCCTGTAGAGTGGTTCAGGGGCCTAAGGCGTTAAATGGCCAGGTGCCTCCTGGAATTCCGCCTCTCCCAGGAGGTTTCCCAGACGCAAAGACGCACCGGCTCTTATTTGGTAAGGTCTGAGAGTGCCAACTGGGTGCTGAAAACTGACACCCAGAACAGTGGCTTGTGAGTTTTGTTTCCCAGGGAAATACCCTGTAGAGTGGCTCAGCGTCCTGAGGCCTTAAATGGCCAGGTGTCTCCTGGAATTCCGCCTCTCGAAGGATGCCTCCCAGACGCAAGGTGGCAGCAGTGCCAACTTGGGCTCGTTTGAGAGTGCCGAGTGGGTCCTCAAAACTGACACCCAGAACGGTGGCTTCTTAGTGTTGTTTCCCAGGGAAATACCCTGTAGAGTGGTTCAGGGTCCTGAGGCGTTAAATTTCAGGGTGCCTCCGGGAATTGGGCCTCTTGCAGGATGCCTCCCAGACGCAAGGTGGCCCGAGTGCCAAGTGGGTCCTGAAAACTGACATCCAGTACAGTGGCTTCTGAGTTTTATTTCCCAGGGAAAAAGCCTGTACAGTGGTTCAGGGTCCTGAGGCCTTAAATCGCCAGGTGCCTCCTGGAATTCGGCCTCTCGCAGGATGCCTCCCAGACGCAAGGTTGCAGCAGTGCCAACTTGGGCTGGTTTGAGAGTGCCAAGTGGTTCCTGAAAACTGACACTCAGAACAGTGGCTTCTGAGTTTTGTTTCCGAGTGAAAAAGCCTGTAAAATGGTTCAGGGTCCTACAGCCTTTAATTGCCGGGTGCCTCCTGCAATCCCGCCTCTCCCAAGATTCCTCCCAGACCAAAGGTAGCACGAGTGCAAATTTCGTCTGGTTTGAGAGGGCCAAGTGAGTCCTGAAACTGATACCCAGAATAACGGTATCTGAGTTTTGTTTCCCAGGGAAAAGGCCTGTAAA
This sequence comes from Fringilla coelebs, assembly GCF_963513975.1. Lineage (NCBI taxonomy): Eukaryota > Metazoa > Chordata > Aves > Passeriformes > Fringillidae > Fringilla > Fringilla coelebs. The sequence continues at coordinate 1,497,427 of NW_028167587.1, read as the reverse complement.
ATGGTTCAGGGGCCTGAGGCCTTAAAGGGCCGGGTGCCTCCTGGAATTCGGCCTCTCGCAGGATGCCTCCCAGACGCTAAGCGTCACCAGTGTCCACTTAGTATGGTTTGAGAGTTCCAAGTGGGTCTTGCAAACTGGAACCAAGAACAGTGGCTTCTGAGTTTTGTTTTCACGGGAAAAAGCCTTTACAATGGTTCAGGGTCCTGAGGCCTTAAATGGCCAGGTACCTCCTGGATTTCAGCCGCTCGCAGGATGCCTCCCAGACGCCAGGTTGCAGTAGTGCCAACTTGGGCTAGTTTTAGAGTGCCTAGTGGGTCCTGAAAACTGACACCCAGAACAGTGGCTTGTGGTTTTATTTCCCAGGGAAAAGGCCTATACACCTGTTCAGGGGCCTGAAACTTTAAATGGCCGAGTGCCTTCTGGAATTCGGACTCTTGATAGATGCCTCCCAGACGCAATGTGGCACCAGTGCCAACTTGGTCTGGTTTGAGAGTGCCAAGTGGGTCCTGAAAACTGACACCCAGAACAGTGGCTTGTGAGTTTTTTTTCCAAGGGAAAAGGCCTGTAAAATGGTTCAAAGCCTGAGGCCTTAAATTGCCGAGTGCCTCCTGGAATTCGGCCTCTTGCAGGATGCCTCCCAGATGCTAAGCGTCACCAGTGCCCACTTAATCTGGTTTGAGAGTGCCAAGTGGGTCCTGCAAACTGGCACCAAGAACAGTGGCTTCTGAGTTTTGTTTTCCAGGGAAAAATCCTGTACAATGGTTCAGGTTCCTGAGGCCTTAAATAGCCAGGTTCCTCCTGGAATTCAGCCTCTCGCAGGATGCCTACCAGACGCAATGTGGCACCAGTGCCAACTTGTCTGGTTTGAGAGTGCAAAGTGTGTCCTGAAAACTGACACCCAAAACACTGTCTTGTGAGTTTTGTTTCCCAGGGAAAAGTCTTAAAGAGTGCTTCAGGGGCTTGAAACTTTAAATGGCCAGGTGCCACCTGGAATTCGGCTTCTAGAAGGATGCCTCCCAGACGCAAGGTGGCACCAGTTCCAACTTGGTCTGGATTGAGAGTGCTAAGTGGGTCCTGCAAACGGGCACCATGAACAGTGGCTTCTGAGTTTTGTTTCCCATGGAAAAAGCCTGTTCAATGGTTCAGGGTTCTGAGGCCTTAAATTGCCAGGTGCCTCCTAAAGATCCGCCTCTTGTAGGATGTTTCCCAGACGCTTAGCGGCACCAGTGCTTGCTTAGTCTGGTTTGAGAGTGCCTAGTGGGTCCTGAAAACTGACACCCAGAACAGTGGCTTCTGAGTTTTTTTTCCCAGGGAAAAGGCCTGTACACTGGTTCAGGGTCCTGAGGCCTAAAATGGCCAGGTGCCTCCTGGAATTCCGTGTCTCGCAGGATTCCTCAGAGACACAAGCTGGCACCAGTGCCAACTTGGTCTAGTTTGAAAGTGCCAAGTGAGTCCTGAAAACTGTAACCCAGAAGAGTGGCTTGTGAGTTTTTTTTCCCAGGGTAAAGGCCTGTACACTGGTTCAGGGGCCTGAAACTTTAAATGGCCGGGTGCCTTCGGAATTCCGTGTCTCGCAGGATTCCTTACAGACACAAGGTGGCACCAGTGCCAACTTAGTCTAGTTTGAGAGTGCCAAGTGAGTCCTGAAAACTGTAACCCAGAACAGTGGCTTGTGAGTTTTGTTTCCCAGGGAAAAAGCCTGTATAATGGTTGAGGGTCCTGAGGCCTTAAATGGCCAGGTGCCTCCTGGAATTCGGCCTCTGGCAGGATGCCTCGCAGACGCAAGGTGGCAGTAGTGCCAACTTGGTCTGGTTTGAGGCTGCCAAGCGGGTCCTGCAAACTGACACCCAGAACAGTGGCTTCTGAGTTTTGTTTCCGACGGAAAAAGCCTGTTCAATGGTTCAGGGTCCTGACGCCTGAAATGGCCAGGTGCCTCCTGGAATTCGGCCTCTCGCAGGATGCCTCCCAGACGCAAGGTGGCACCAATGCCAACTTTGGCAGGTTTAAGAGTGCCAAGTGGGCCCTGAAAACTGACACCAAGAACAGTGGCTTGCGAGTATTGTTTCCATGGGAAAAGGCCTGTACACTGGTTCAGGGGCCTGAAACTTTAAATGGCCGGGTGCCTTCTAGAATTCGGCCTCTCGCAGGATGCCTCCCAGACGCAATGTGGCACCAGGGCCAACTTGGTCTGGTTTGAGAGTGCCAAGTAGGTCCTGAAAACTGACACCCAGGACAGCGGCTTCTGAGTTTTGTTTCCAAGGGAAAAAGCCTGTACGCTGGTTCAGGGTCCTGAGGCCTCAAATAGCCATGTGGCTCCTGGAATTCAGCCTCTCCCAGGATTCCTCCCAGACACAAGGTGACAGTAGTGCCAACTTGGGCTGGTTTGAGAGTGCCTAGTGGGTCCTGCAAACTGACACCCAGAACAGTGGCTTGTGAGTTTTGTTTCCGAGGGAAACAGCCTGTACATTGGTTCAGGGGCCTGAGGCCTAAAATGGCCCTGTGCCTCTTGGAATTCACCCTTCGAAGGATGCCTCCAAGACGCAAGGTGTCAGCAGTGCCACCGTGGTCTGGTTTGAGAGTGTCTAGTGGGTCCTGCAAACTGACATCCAGAACAGTGGCTTGTGAGTTTTGTTTCCCAGGGAAAAAGCCTGTACTGTAGTTCAGATTCTTGAGGCCCTAAATGGCCAGGTGACTCCTGGAATTCGGCCTCTCGAAAGATGCCTCGCAGACGCAAGGTGGCAGTAGTGCCAACTTGGGCTGGTTTGAGAGTGCCAAGTGGGTCCTGAAAACTGACACCCAGAACAGTGGCTTGTGAGTTTTGTTTCCCAGGGAAAAGGCCTGTACACTGGTTCAGGGGCTTGAAAGTTTAAATGGCCAAGTGCCTACTGGAATTCGGTCTCTCGCTGGATGCCTCCCAGACACAATGTGGCACCAGTGCCAGCTTGGTCTGGTGTCAGAGTCCCAAGTGGGTCCTGAAAACTGACACCCAGAACAGTCGCTTGTGATTTTTGTTTCCCAGGGAAAAGGCCTGTAGAATGGTTCAGAGGCCTGAGGCCTAAAATTGCCGGGTGCCTCCTGGAATTCGGCCACGCGAAGAATGCCTCCGATACGCAAAGTGGCACCAGTGCCAACTTGTCTGGTTTGAGGGTGCCAAGTGGGTCCTGCAATCTGACATCCAGAACAGTGGCTTGTGAGTTTTGTTTCCCAGGGAAAAAGCCTGTACAGTGGTTCAGGGTCCTGAGCCCTTAAATTTCAGGGTGCCTACTGGAATTCCACGTCTAGCAGGATGCCTCCCAGACGCAACCTGGCACCCATGCCAACTTTGGCGGGTTTGAGAGTGCAAATTGGGTATTCAAACTGACTCCAAGAGCAGTGTCTTCTGAGTTTTGTTTCCCAGAGAAAGAGCCTGAACCGTGTTTCAGGGTTGTGAGGCCTTAAATTTCAGGGTTCCTACTGGAATTTTGCCTCTCGCAGGATGCCTCCCAGACGCAATGTGGCACCAGTGCCAAATTGGTCTGGTTTGAGAGTGCCAAGTGGGTCCTGAAAACTGACACCCAGAACAGTGGGTTGCGAGTTTTGTTTCCCAGGGAAATACCCTGTGGAGTGGTTCAGGGTCCTGATGCGTTAAATTTCAGCGTGCCTCCTGGAATTCGGCCTCTCGCAGGATGCCTCCCAGACGCAAGGTGGCACCAATGCCAACTTTGGCAGGTTTAAGAGTGCCAAGTGGGCCCTGAAAACTGACACCAAGAACAGTGGCTTGCGAGTATTGTTTCCATGGGAAAAGGCCTGTACACTGGTTCAGGGGCCTGAAACTTTAAATGGCCGGGTGCCTTCTAGAATTCGGCCTCTCGCAGGATGCCTCCCAGACGCAATGTGGCACCAGGGCCAACTTGGTCTGGTTTGAGAGTGCCAAGTAGGTCCTGAAAACTGACACCCAGGACAGCGGCTTCTGAGTTTTGTTTCCAAGGGAAAAAGCCTGTACGCTGGTTCAGGGTCCTGAGGCCTCAAATAGCCATGTGGCTCCTGGAATTCAGCCTCTCCCAGGATTCCTCCCAGACACAAGGTGACAGTAGTGCCAACTTGGGCTGGTTTGAGAGTGCCTAGTGGGTCCTGCAAACTGACACCCAGAACAGTGGCTTGTGAGTTTTGTTTCCGAGGGAAACAGCCTGTACATTGGTTCAGGGGCCTGAGGCCTAAAATGGCCCTGTGCCTCTTGGAATTCACCCTTCGAAGGATGCCTCCAAGACGCAAGGTGTCAGCAGTGCCACCGTGGTCTGGTTTGAGAGTGTCTAGTGGGTCCTGCAAACTGACATCCAGAACAGTGGCTTGTGAGTTTTGTTTCCCAGGGAAAAAGCCTGTACTGTAGTTCAGATTCTTGAGGCCCTAAATGGCCAGGTGACTCCTGGAATTCGGCCTCTCGAAAGATGCCTCGCAGACGCAAGGTGGCAGTAGTGCCAACTTGGGCTGGTTTGAGAGTGCCAAGTGGGTCCTGAAAACTGACACCCAGAACAGTGGCTTGTGAGTTTTGTTTCCCAGGGAAAAGGCCTGTACACTGGTTCAGGGGCTTGAAAGTTTAAATGGCCAAGTGCCTACTGGAATTCGGTCTCTCGCTGGATGCCTCCCAGACACAATGTGGCACCAGTGCCAGCTTGGTCTGGTGTCAGAGTCCCAAGTGGGTCCTGAAAACTGACACCCAGAACAGTCGCTTGTGATTTTTGTTTCCCAGGGAAAAGGCCTGTAGAATGGTTCAGAGGCCTGAGGCCTAAAATTGCCGGGTGCCTCCTGGAATTCGGCCACGCGAAGAATGCCTCCGATACGCAAAGTGGCACCAGTGCCAACTTGTCTGGTTTGAGGGTGCCAAGTGGGTCCTGCAATCTGACATCCAGAACAGTGGCTTGTGAGTTTTGTTTCCCAGGGAAAAAGCCTGTACAGTGGTTCAGGGTCCTGAGCCCTTAAATTTCAGGGTGCCTACTGGAATTCCACGTCTAGCAGGATGCCTCCCAGACGCAACCTGGCACCCATGCCAACTTTGGCGGGTTTGAGAGTGCAAATTGGGTATTCAAACTGACTCCAAGAGCAGTGTCTTCTGAGTTTTGTTTCCCAGAGAAAGAGCCTGAACCGTGTTTCAGGGTTGTGAGGCCTTAAATTTCAGGGTTCCTACTGGAATTTTGCCTCTCGCAGGATGCCTCCCAGACGCAATGTGGCACCAGTGCCAAATTGGTCTGGTTTGAGAGTGCCAAGTGGGTCCTGAAAACTGACACCCAGAACAGTGGGTTGCGAGTTTTGTTTCCCAGGGAAATACCCTGTGGAGTGGTTCAGGGTCCTGATGCGTTAAATTTCAGCGTGCCTCCTGGAATTCGGCCTCTCGCAGGATTCCGCCCAGACGCAAGGTGGCACCAGTGCCAACGTGGTCTAGTTTTAGAGTGCCAAGTGGGCCCTGAAAACTGACACCCAGAACAGTGTCTTCTGAGTTTTGTTTCCCAGGGAAAAATCCTGTACTGTAGTTCAGATTCTTGAGGCCCTAAATGGCCAGGTGACTCCTGGAATTCGGCCTCTCGCAGGATACCTCGCAGACGCAAGGTGGCAGTAGTGCACACTTGGGCTGGTTTGAGAGTGCTAAGTGGGTCCTACAAACGGACACCAAGAACCGTGGCTTCTGAGTTTTTTTTTCCAGGGAAAAACCTGTTCAATGGTTCAGGGTCCTGAGGCCTTAAATAGCCAGGTGCCTCCTAAAGATCCGCCTCTTGCAGGATGTTTCCCACACACTTAGCGGCACCAGTGCTTACTTAGTCTGGTTTGAGAGTGCCTAGTGGGTCGTGAAAACTGACACCCAGAACAGTGGCTTCTGAGTTTTGTTTCCCAGGGAAAAAGCCTGTACAGTGGCTCAGGGGACTGAGGCCTTAAATGGCCAGGTGCCTCCTGGAATTCCGCCTTTCGCAGGATGCCTCCCAGACCCAATGTAGCACCAGTGCCAACTTGGTCTGGTTTGAGAATGCCTAGTGGGTCCTGAAAACTGACACCCAGAACAGTAACTTCTGAGTTTTGTTTCCCAGTCAAAAAACCTGTACATTGCTTCAGGGTCCTGAGGCCTTAAATGGCCAGGTGCCTTCTAGAATTCTGCCTGTCGCAGGATGGATCCCAGACACAAGGTGGCACCAGTGCCAACTTGGGCTGGTTTGAGAGTGCCAAGTGGGTCCTGCAAACTGACACCCAGAACAGTGTCGTGTGAGTATTGTTTCCCAGGGAAACACACTGTAGAGTGGTTCAGGGTCCTGAGGCCTTAAATTTCAGGGTGCCTACTGGAATTCCGCCTTTAGCAGGATGCCTCGCAGACGCAAGCTGGCACCAATGCCAACTTGGTCTGATTTGAGAGTGCCAAGTGGCTCCTGAAAACTGACACCCAGAACAGTGGCTTGTGAGTTTTGTTTCCTAGGGAAAAAGCCTGTACAGTGGTTCAGGGGCCTGATGACTAAAATGGCCTGGTGCCTCCTGGAATTCTGCCTCTGTCAGGATGTCTCCCAGATGCAAGGTTGCACCAGTGCCAGCTTGGTCTGGTTTGAGAGTGCCATGTGTGTCCTGAAAGCTAACAACCAGAACTGTGGCTTGTGAGTTTTGTTTCCCAGGGAAAAGGCCTGTACAGTGGTTTAGGGGCCTGAGGCCTTAAATGGCCGGGTGACTCCTGGAATTCCGCCTCTCCCAGGAGGTTTCCCAGACGCAAAGACGCACCGGCTCTTATTTGGTAAGGTCTGAGAGTGCCAACTGGGTGCTGAAAACTGACACCCAGAACAGTGGCTTGTGAGTTTTGTTTCCCAGGGAAAAAGCCTGTAGACTGGTCCAGAGGCCTGGGGCCTAAAATGGCGTCGTGCCTTTCTTTAATTCGGCCTCTTGCAGGATGCCTCTTTGTCGCAAAGTGGCACCAGTGCCAACTTTATCTGGTTTGAGAGTGCCAAGTGGGTCCTGAAAACTGACACGCACAACACTGAATTATGAGTTCTGTTTCCCACGGTAAAGTTCTGTACAGTGGTCCAGGGGCCTGAAGACTTAAATGGACAGGTGCCTAGTGGAATTCTGCCACTTGCAGAATGCCTCCCAGACGCCAAGTGGCACCAGTGCCAACCTGGTTTGCTTTGAGAGTGCCAAGTGGGTCCTGAAAACTGACACAAAAAACAGTGGCTTGTGAGTTTTGTTTCTCAAGGTAAAGGCTTGTACAGTGGGTCTGGGGCCTGATGCCTTAAATGGCCTGGTGCCTCCTGGAATTCTGCCTCTTGCAGGACGCCTCCCAGACGCAAGGTGGCACCGGTGCCCATTTGGTCAGGTTTGAGAGCGCCAAGTTTGTCCTGCATACTGACACCCAGAACAGTGGCTTGTGAGTTTTGTTTCCTAGGGAAAAGGCCTGTAGAGTGGTTCAGGGGCCTGAGGCCTTTAATTACCGTGTGCCTACTGTAATTCAGCCTCACGAAGGATACCTCCCAGACGCAAGTTAACACCAGTGTGTGGGGACATGGAATGTAAAAAAATAGTGCAGCAGGTAATCTCACAGCTGAGGAGTTGCTGCAGAGACAATTGCTAGAGATTATAAACAGGCCCAGCTCTTAACAAGCCATACCTGTATCCAATAAGGACAAGTGCTACAAAAGAGCAGGTTGGCTAGTTGTGAAGAGAGCTGCAGTTTACTAGCCTGATGTGAAGAGAGCTGCAGTTTGCTAGCTAGCTGAGAAGAGAGAAGGTGTTTGTTGGCTGCACTGTGAAGCAAGATGGATGTGTTGGCTGTGAAGAAGAGGAGTCAGATGACTGCTGCATGGACCTGGGACAGGCAGCACATAGAGGAGCGGCATTGTTAAATAACTCCAAGGAGGTATGAGGTCCTGGAGATATAAAATCCCTTGCGCTATAATGACCCTAGAATTCGTGCTAAGACTACAAACAGTGCCAACTTGGTATGGTTTGAGAGTGCCAAGTGGATCCTGCTAACTTATACCCAGAACAGTGGCTTGTGATTTTTCTTTCCCACGGAAAAAGCCTGTACATTGGTTACGAGGCCTGAGGCCTAAAATGGCCAGGTGCCTCCTGGAATACTGGCTCTCGCAGGATGCCTCCCAGATGCAAGGTGGCACTAGTGCCAATTTGTCTTGTTTGAGAGTGCCAAGTGGGTCTTGCAAACTGAAAATGGCTGGGTGCTTACTGGAATTCGGCCTCTCGCAGGATGCCTCCCAGACGCAAGGTGGCACCAGTGCCATCTTGGTATGGTTTGAGAGTGCCAAGTGGGTCATCAAAACTGACACCCAGGACAGTGGCGTCAGAGTTTGTTTCCCAGGGAAAAGGCCTGTATAGTGGTTCAGGGTCCTGGGGCATTAAATTGCCGGGTGACTCCCTGAATTCCGCCTCTCTCTGGATGCCTCCAAGACGCAAAGTGGCACCTGCACCACATTCGCCTGGTTTGAGAGTGGCAAGTGGGTTCTGCCAAGTGACACCCAGAATAGTGTCTTCAAAGTTTTTGTTTCCTCGGCAAAACCCTGTAGAGTGGTTCAGGGGCCTAAGGCGTTAAATGGCCAGGTGCCTCCTGGAATTCCGCCTCTCCCAGGAGGTTTCCCAGACGCAAAGACGCACCGGCTCTTATTTGGTAAGGTCTGAGAGTGCCAACTGGGTGCTGAAAACTGACACCCAGAACAGTGGCTTGTGAGTTTTGTTTCCCAGGGAAATACCCTGTAGAGTGGCTCAGCGTCCTGAGGCCTTAAATGGCCAGGTGTCTCCTGGAATTCCGCCTCTCGAAGGATGCCTCCCAGACGCAAGGTGGCAGCAGTGCCAACTTGGGCTCGTTTGAGAGTGCCGAGTGGGTCCTCAAAACTGACACCCAGAACGGTGGCTTCTTAGTGTTGTTTCCCAGGGAAATACCCTGTAGAGTGGTTCAGGGTCCTGAGGCCTTAAATTTCAGGGTGCCTCCGGGAATTGGGCCTCTTGCAGGATGCCTCCCAGACGCAAGGTGGCCCCAGTGCCAACTTGGTCAGGTTTGAGAGTGCCAAGTGGGTCCTGAAAACTGACATCCAGTACAGTGGCTTCTGAGTTTTATTTCCCAGGGAAAAAGCCTGTACAGTGGTTCAGGGTCCTGAGGCCTTAAATCGCCAGGTGCCTCCTGGAATTCGGCCTCTCGCAGGATGCCTCCCAGACGCAAGGTTGCAGCAGTGCCAACTTGGGCTGGTTTGAGAGTGCCAAGTGGTTCCTGAAAACTGACACTCAGAACAGTGGCTTCTGAGTTTTGTTTCCGAGTGAAAAAGCCTGTAAAATGGTTCAGGGTCCTACAGCCTTTAATTGCCGGGTGCCTCCTGCAATCCCGCCTCTCCCAAGATTCCTCCCAGACCAAAGGTAGCACGAGTGCAAATTTCGTCTGGTTTGAGAGGGCCAAGTGAGTCCTGAAACTGATACCCAGAATAACGGTATCTGAGTTTTGTTTCCCAGGGAAAAGGCCTGTAAAATGGTTCAGGGGCCTGAGGCCTTAAAGGGCCGGGTGCCTCCTGGAATTCGGCCTCTCGCAGGATGCCTCCCAGACGCTAAGCGTCACCAGTGTCCACTTAGTATGGTTTGAGAGTTCCAAGTGGGTCTTGCAAACTGGAACCAAGAACAGTGGCTTCTGAGTTTTGTTTTCACGGGAAAAAGCCTTTACAATGGTTCAGGGTCCTGAGGCCTTAAATGGCCAGGTACCTCCTGGATTTCAGCCGCTCGCAGGATGCCTCCCAGACGCCAGGTTGCAGTAGTGCCAACTTGGGCTAGTTTTAGAGTGCCTAGTGGGTCCTGAAAACTGACACCCAGAACAGTGGCTTGTGGTTTTATTTCCCAGGGAAAAGGCCTATACACCTGTTCAGGGGCCTGAAACTTTAAATGGCCGAGTGCCTTCTGGAATTCGGCCTCTCGAAAGATGCCTCGCAGACGCAAGGTGGCAGTAGTGCCAACTTGGGCTGGTTTGAGAGTGCCAAGTGGGTCCTGAAAACTGACACCCAGAACAGTGGCTTGTGAGTTTTGTTTCCCAGGGAAAAGGCCTGTTCACTGGTTCAGGGGCTTGAAAGTTTAAATGGCCAAGTGCCTACTGCAATTCGGTCTCTCGCTGGATGCCTCCCAGACACAATGTGGCACCAGTGCCAGCTTGGTCTGGTGTCAGAGTCCCAAGTGGGTCCTGAAAACTGACACCCAGAACAGTCGCTTGTGATTTTTGTTTCCCAGGGAAAAGGCCTGTAGAATGGTTCAGAGGCCTGAGGCCTAAAATTGCCGGGTGCCTCCTGGAATTCGGCCACGCGAAGAATGCCTCCGATACGCAAAGTGGCACCAGTGCCAACTTGTCTGGTTTGAGGGTGCCAAGTGGGTCCTGCAATCTGACATCCAGAACAGTGGCTTGTGAGTTTTGTTTCCCAGGGAAAAAGCCTGTACAGTGGTTCAGGGTCCTGAGCCCTTAAATTTCAGGGTGCCTACTGGAATTCCACGTCTAGCAGGATGCCTCCCAGACGCAACCTGGCACCCATGCCAACTTTGGCGGGTTTGAGAGTGCAAATTGGGTATTCAAACTGACTCCAAGAGCAGTGTCTTCTGAGTTTTGTTTCCCAGAGAAAGAGCCTGAACTGTGTTTCAGGGTTGTGAGGCCTTAAATTTCAGGGTTCCTACTGGAATTTTGCCTCTCGCAGGATGCCTCCCAGACGCTTGGTGGCACCAGTGCCAAATTGGTCTGGTTTGAGAGTGCCAAGTGGGTCCTGAAAACTGACACCCAGAACAGTGGGTTGCGAGTTTTGTTTCCCAGGGAAATACCCTGTGGAGTGGTTCAGGGTCCTGATGCGTTAAATTTCAGCGTGCCTCCTGGAATTCGGCCTCTCGCAGGATGCCTCCCAGACGCAAGGTGGCACCAATGCCAACTTTGGCAGGTTTAAGAGTGCCAAGTGGGCCCTGAAAACTGACACCAAGAACAGTGGCTTGCGAGTATTGTTTCCATGGGAAAAGGCCTGTACACTGGTTCAGGGGCCTGAAACTTTAAATGGCCGGGTGCCTTCTAGAATTCGGCCTCTCGCAGGATGCCTCCCAGACGCAATGTGGCACCAGGGCCAACTTGGTCTGGTTTGAGAGTGCCAAGTAGGTCCTGAAAACTGACACCCAGGACAGCGGCTTCTGAGTTTTGTTTCCAAGGGAAAAAGCCTGTACGCTGGTTCAGGGTCCTGAGGCCTCAAATAGCCATGTGGCTCCTGGAATTCAGCCTCTCCCAGGATTCCTCCCAGACACAAGGTGACAGTAGTGCCAACTTGGGCTGGTTTGAGAGTGCCTAGTGGGTCCTGCAAACTGACACCCAGAACAGTGGCTTGTGAGTTTTGTTTCCGAGGGAAACAGCCTGTACATTGGTTCAGGGGCCTGAGGCCTAAAATGGCCCTGTGCCTCTTGGAATTCACCCTTCGAAGGATGCCTCCAAGACGCAAGGTGTCAGCAGTGCCACCGTGGTCTGGTTTGAGAGTGTCTAGTGGGTCCTGCAAACTGACATCCAGAACAGTGGCTTGTGAGTTTTGTTTCCCAGGGAAAAAGCCTGTACTGTAGTTCAGATTCTTGAGGCCCTAAATGGCCAGGTGACTCCTGGAATTCGGCCTCTCGAAAGATGCCTCGCAGACGCAAGGTGGCAGTAGTGCCAACTTGGGCTGGTTTGAGAGTGCCAAGTGGGTCCTGAAAACTGACACCCAGAACAGTGGCTTGTGAGTTTTGTTTCCCAGGGAAAAGGCCTGTACACTGGTTCAGGGGCTTGAAAGTTTAAATGGCCAAGTGCCTACTGGAATTCGGTCTCTCGCTGGATGCCTCCCAGACACAATGTGGCACCAGTGCCAGCTTGGTCTGGTGTCAGAGTCCCAAGTGGGTCCTGAAAACTGACACCCAGAACAGTCGCTTGTGATTTTTGTTTCCCAGGGAAAAGGCCTGTAGAATGGTTCAGAGGCCTGAGGCCTAAAATTGCCGGGTGCCTCCTGGAATTCGGCCACGCGAAGAATGCCTCCGATACGCAAAGTGGCACCAGTGCCAACTTGTCTGGTTTGAGGGTGCCAAGTGGGTCCTGCAATCTGACATCCAGAACAGTGGCTTGTGAGTTTTGTTTCCCAGGGAAAAAGCCTGTACAGTGGTTCAGGGTCCTGAGCCCTTAAATTTCAGGGTGCCTACTGGAATTCCACGTCTAGCAGGATGCCTCCCAGACGCAACCTGGCACCCATGCCAACTTTGGCGGGTTTGAGAGTGCAAATTGGGTATTCAAACTGACTCCAAGAGCAGTGTCTTCTGAGTTTTGTTTCCCAGAGAAAGAGCCTGAACCGTGTTTCAGGGTTGTGAGGCCTTAAATTTCAGGGTTCCTACTGGAATTTTGCCTCTCGCAGGATGCCTCCCAGACGCAATGTGGCACCAGTGCCAAATTGGTCTGGTTTGAGAGTGCCAAGTGGGTCCTGAAAACTGACACCCAGAACAGTGGGTTGCGAGTTTTGTTTCCTAGGGAAATACCCTGTGGAGTGGTTCAGGGTCCTGATGCGTTAAATTTCAGCGTGCCTCCTGGAATTCGGCCTCTCGCAGGATGCCTCCCAGACGCAAGGTGGCACCAATGCCAACTTTGGCAGGTTTAAGAGTGCCAAGTGGGCCCTGAAAACTGACACCAAGAACAGTGGCTTGCGAGTATTGTTTCCATGGGAAAAGGCCTGTACACTGGTTCAGGGGCCTGAAACTTTAAATGGCCGGGTGCCTTCTAGAATTCGGCCTCTCGCAGGATGCCTCCCAGACGCAATGTGGCACCAGGGCCAACTTGGTCTGGTTTGAGAGTGCCAAGTAGGTCCTGAAAACTGACACCCAGGACAGCGGCTTCTGAGTTTTGTTTCCAAGGGAAAAAGCCTGTACGCTGGTTCAGGGTCCTGAGGCCTCAAATAGCCATGTGGCTCCTGGAATTCAGCCTCTCCCAGGATTCCTCCCAGACACAAGGTGACAGTAGTGCCAACTTGGGCTGGTTTGAGAGTGCCTAGTGGGTCCTGCAAACTGACACCCAGAACAGTGGCTTGTGAGTTTTGTTTCCGAGGGAAACAGCCTGTACATTGGTTCAGGGGCCTGAGGCCTAAAATGGCCCTGTGCCTCTTGGAATTCACCCTTCGAAGGATGCCTCCAAGACGCAAGGTGTCAGCAGTGCCACCGTGGTCTGGTTTGAGAGTGTCTAGTGGGTCCTGCAAACTGACATCCAGAACAGTGGCTTGTGAGTTTTGTTTCCCAGGGAAAAAGCCTGTACTGTAGTTCAGATTCTTGAGGCCCTAAATGGCCAGGTGACTCCTGGAATTCGGCCTCTCGAAAGATGCCTCGCAGACGCAAGGTGGCAGTAGTGCCAACTTGGGCTGGTTTGAGAGTGCCAAGTGGGTCCTGAAAACTGACACCCAGAACAGTGGCTTGTGAGTTTTGTTTCCCAGGGAAAAGGCCTGTACACTGGTTCAGGGGCTTGAAAGTTTAAATGGCCAAGTGCCTACTGGAATTCGGTCTCTCGCTGGATGCCTCCCAGACACAATGTGGCACCAGTGCCAGCTTGGTCTGGTGTCAGAGTCCCAAGTGGGTCCTGAAAACTGACACCCAGAACAGTCGCTTGTGATTTTTGTTTCCCAGGGAAAAGGCCTGTAGAATGGTTCAGAGGCCTGAGGCCTAAAATTGCCGGGTGCCTCCTGGAATTCGGCCACGCGAAGAATGCCTCCGATACGCAAAGTGGCACCAGTGCCAACTTGTCTGGTTTGAGGGTGCCAAGTGGGTCCTGCAATCTGACATCCAGAACAGTGGCTTGTGAGTTTTGTTTCCCAGGGAAAAAGCCTGTACAGTGGTTCAGGGTCCTGAGCCCTTAAATTTCAGGGTGCCTACTGGAATTCCACGTCTAGCAGGATGCCTCCCAGACGCAACCTGGCACCCATGCCAACTTTGGCGGGTTTGAGAGTGCAAATTGGGTATTCAAACTGACTCCAAGAGCAGTGTCTTCTGAGTTTTGTTTCCCAGAGAAAGAGCCTGAACCGTGTTTCAGGGTTGTGAGGCCTTAAATTTCAGGGTTCCTACTGGAATTTTGCCTCTCGCAGGATGCCTCCCAGACGCAATGTGGCACCAGTGCCAAATTGGTCTGGTTTGAGAGTGCCAAGTGGGTCCTGAAAACTGACACCCAGAACAGTGGGTTGCGAGTTTTGTTTCCCAGGGAAATACCCTGTGGAGTGGTTCAGGGTCCTGATGCGTTAAATTTCAGCGTGCCTCCTGGAATTCGGCCTCTCGCAGGATGCCTCCCAGACGCAAGGTGGCACCAATGCCAACTTTGGCAGGTTTAAGAGTGCCAAGTGGGCCCTGAAAACTGACACCAAGAACAGTGGCTTGCGAGTATTGTTTCCATGGGAAAAGGCCTGTACACTGGTTCAGGGGCCTGAAACTTTAAATGGCCGGGTGCCTTCTAGAATTCGGCCTCTCGCAGGATGCCTCCCAGACGCAATGTGGCACCAGGGCCAACTTGGTCTGGTTTGAGAGTGCCAAGTAGGTCCTGAAAACTGACACCCAGGACAGCGGCTTCTGAGTTTTGTTTCCAAGGGAAAAAGCCTGTACGCTGGTTCAGGGTCCTGAGGCCTCAAATAGCCATGTGGCTCCTGGAATTCAGCCTCTCCCAGGATTCCTCCCAGACACAAGGTGACAGTAGTGCCAACTTGGGCTGGTTTGAGAGTGCCTAGTGGGTCCTGCAAACTGACACCCAGAACAGTGGCTTGTGAGTTTTGTTTCCGAGGGAAACAGCCTGTACATTGGTTCAGGGGCCTGAGGCCTAAAATGGCCCTGTGCCTCTTGGAATTCACCCTTCGAAGGATGCCTCCAAGACGCAAGGTGTCAGCAGTGCCACCGTGGTCTGGTTTGAGAGTGTCTAGTGGGTCCTGCAAACTGACATCCAGAACAGTGGCTTGTGAGTTTTGTTTCCCAGGGAAAAAGCCTGTACTGTAGTTCAGATTCTTGAGGCCCTAAATGGCCAGGTGACTCCTGGAATTCGGCCTCTCGAAAGATGCCTCGCAGACGCAAGGTGGCAGTAGTGCCAACTTGGGCTGGTTTGAGAGTGCCAAGTGGGTCCTGAAAACTGACACCCAGAACAGTGGCTTGTGAGTTTTGTTTCCCAGGGAAAAGGCCTGTACACTGGTTCAGGGGCTTGAAAGTTTAAATGGCCAAGTGCCTACTGGAATTCGGTCTCTCGCTGGATGCCTCCCAGACACAATGTGGCACCAGTGCCAGCTTGGTCTGGTGTCAGAGTCCCAAGTGGGTCCTGAAAACTGACACCCAGAACAGTCGCTTGTGATTTTTGTTTCCCAGGGAAAAGGCCTGTAGAATGGTTCAGAGGCCTGAGGCCTAAAATTGCCGGGTGCCTCCTGGAATTCGGCCACGCGAAGAATGCCTCCGATACGCAAAGTGGCACCAGTGCCAACTTGTCTGGTTTGAGGGTGCCAAGTGGGTCCTGCAATCTGACATCCAGAACAGTGGCTTGTGAGTTTTGTTTCCCAGGGAAAAAGCCTGTACAGTGGTTCAGGGTCCTGAGCCCTTAAATTTCAGGGTGCCTACTGGAATTCCACGTCTAGCAGGATGCCTCCCAGACGCAACCTGGCACCCATGCCAACTTTGGCGGGTTTGAGAGTGCAAATTGGGTATTCAAACTGACTCCAAGAGCAGTGTCTTCTGAGTTTTGTTTCCCAGAGAAAGAGCCTGAACCGTGTTTCAGGGTTGTGAGGCCTTAAATTTCAGGGTTCCTACTGGAATTTTGCCTCTCGCAGGATGCCTCCCAGACGCAATGTGGCACCAGTGCCAAATTGGTCTGGTTTGAGAGTGCCAAGTGGGTCCTGAAAACTGACACCCAGAACAGTGGGTTGCGAGTTTTGTTTCCCAGGGAAATACCCTGTGGAGTGGTTCAGGGTCCTGATGCGTTAAATTTCAGCGTGCCTCCTGGAATTCGGCCTCTCGCAGGATGCCTCCCAGACGCAAGGTGGCACCAATGCCAACTTTGGCAGGTTTAAGAGTGCCAAGTGGGCCCTGAAAACTGACACCAAGAACAGTGGCTTGCGAGTATTGTTTCCATGGGAAAAGGCCTGTACACTGGTTCAGGGGCCTGAAACTTTAAATGGCCGGGTGCCTTCTAGAATTCGGCCTCTCGCAGGATGCCTCCCAGACGCAATGTGGCACCAGGGCCAACTTGGTCTGGTTTGAGAGTGCCAAGTAGGTCCTGAAAACTGACACCCAGGACAGCGGCTTCTGAGTTTTGTTTCCAAGGGAAAAAGCCTGTACGCTGGTTCAGGGTCCTGAGGCCTCAAATAGCCATGTGGCTCCTGGAATTCAGCCTCTCCCAGGATTCCTCCCAGACACAAGGTGACAGTAGTGCCAACTTGGGCTGGTTTGAGAGTGCCTAGTGGGTCCTGCAAACTGACACCCAGAACAGTGGCTTGTGAGTTTTGTTTCCGAGGGAAACAGCCTGTACATTGGTTCAGGGGCCTGAGGCCTAAAATGGCCCTGTGCCTCTTGGAATTCACCCTTCGAAGGATGCCTCCAAGACGCAAGGTGTCAGCAGTGCCACCGTGGTCTGGTTTGAGAGTGTCTAGTGGGTCCTGCAAACTGACATCCAGAACAGTGGCTTGTGAGTTTTGTTTCCCAGGGAAAAAGCCTGTACTGTAGTTCAGATTCTTGAGGCCCTAAATGGCCAGGTGACTCCTGGAATTCGGCCTCTCGAAAGATGCCTCGCAGACGCAAGGTGGCAGTAGTGCCAACTTGGGCTGGTTTGAGAGTGCCAAGTGGGTCCTGAAAACTGACACCCAGAACAGTGGCTTGTGAGTTTTGTTTCCCAGGGAAAAGGCCTGTACACTGGTTCAGGGGCTTGAAAGTTTAAATGGCCAAGTGCCTACTGGAATTCGGTCTCTCGCTGGATGCCTCCCAGACACAATGTGGCACCAGTGCCAGCTTGGTCTGGTGTCAGAGTCCCAAGTGGGTCCTGAAAACTGACACCCAGAACAGTCGCTTGTGATTTTTGTTTCCCAGGGAAAAGGCCTGTAGAATGGTTCAGAGGCCTGAGGCCTAAAATTGCCGGGTGCCTCCTGGAATTCGGCCACGCGAAGAATGCCTCCGATACGCAAAGTGGCACCAGTGCCAACTTGTCTGGTTTGAGGGTGCCAAGTGGGTCCTGCAATCTGACATCCAGAACAGTGGCTTGTGAGTTTTGTTTCCCAGGGAAAAAGCCTGTACAGTGGTTCAGGGTCCTGAGCCCTTAAATTTCAGGGTGCCTACTGGAATTCCACGTCTAGCAGGATGCCTCCCAGACGCAACCTGGCACCCATGCCAACTTTGGCGGGTTTGAGAGTGCAAATTGGGTATTCAAACTGACTCCAAGAGCAGTGTCTTCTGAGTTTTGTTTCCCAGAGAAAGAGCCTGAACCGTGTTTCAGGATTGTGAGGCCTTAAATTTCAGGGTTCCTACTGGAATTTTGCCTCTCGCAGGATGCCTCCCAGACGCAATGTGGCACCAGTGCCAAATTGGTCTGGTTTGAGAGTGCCAAGTGGGTCCTGAAAACTGACACCCAGAACAGTGGGTTGCGAGTTTTGTTTCCCAGGGAAATACCCTGTGGAGTGGTTCAGGGTCCTGATGCGTTAAATTTCAGCGTGCCTCCTGGAATTCGGCCTCTCGCAGGATGCCTCCCAGACGCAAGGTGGCACCAATGCCAACTTTGGCAGGTTTAAGAGTGCCAAGTGGGCCCTGAAAACTGACACCAAGAACAGTGGCTTGCGAGTATTGTTTCCATGGGAAAAGGCCTGTACACTGGTTCAGGGGCCTGAAACTTTAAATGGCCGGGTGCCTTCTAGAATTCGGCCTCTCGCAGGATGCCTCCCAGACGCAATGTGGCACCAGGGCCAACTTGGTCTGGTTTGAGAGTGCCAAGTAGGTCCTGAAAACTGACACCCAGGACAGCGGCTTCTGAGTTTTGTTTCCAAGGGAAAAAGCCTGTACGCTGGTTCAGGGTCCTGAGGCCTCAAATAGCCATGTGGCTCCTGGAATTCAGCCTCTCCCAGGATTCCTCCCAGACACAAGGTGACAGTAGTGCCAACTTGGGCTGGTTTGAGAGTGCCTAGTGGGTCCTGCAAACTGACACCCAGAACAGTGGCTTGTGAGTTTTGTTTCCGAGGGAAACAGCCTGTACATTGGTTCAGGGGCCTGAGGCCTAAAATGGCCCTGTGCCTCTTGGAATTCACCCTTCGAAGGATGCCTCCAAGACGCAAGGTGTCAGCAGTGCCACCGTGGTCTGGTTTGAGAGTGTCTAGTGGGTCCTGCAAACTGACATCCAGAACAGTGGCTTGTGAGTTTTGTTTCCCAGGGAAAAAGCCTGTACTGTAGTTCAGATTCTTGAGGCCCTAAATGGCCAGGTGACTCCTGGAATTCGGCCTCTCGAAAGATGCCTCGCAGACGCAAGGTGGCAGTAGTGCCAACTTGGGCTGGTTTGAGAGTGCCAAGTGGGTCCTGAAAACTGACACCCAGAACAGTGGCTTGTGAGTTTTGTTTCCCAGGGAAAAGGCCTGTACACTGGTTCAGGGGCTTGAAAGTTTAAATGGCCAAGTGCCTACTGGAATTCGGTCTCTCGCTGGATGCCTCCCAGACACAATGTGGCACCAGTGCCAGCTTGGTCTGGTGTCAGAGTCCCAAGTGGGTCCTGAAAACTGACACCCAGAACAGTCGCTTGTGATTTTTGTTTCCCAGGGAAAAGGCCTGTAGAATGGTTCAGAGGCCTGAGGCCTAAAATTGCCGGGTGCCTCCTGGAATTCGGCCACGCGAAGAATGCCTCCGATACGCAAAGTGGCACCAGTGCCAACTTGTCTGGTTTGAGGGTGCCAAGTGGGTCCTGCAATCTGACATCCAGAACAGTGGCTTGTGAGTTTTGTTTCCCAGGGAAAAAGCCTGTACAGTGGTTCAGGGTCCTGAGGCCTTAAATTTCAGGGTGCCTACTGGAATTCCACGTCTAGCAGGATGCCTCCCAGACGCAACCTGGCACCCATGCCAACTTTGGCGGGTTTGAGAGTGCAAATTGGGTATTCAAACTGACTCCAAGAGCAGTGTCTTCTGAGTTTTGTTTCCCAGAGAAAGAGCCTGAACCGTGTTTCAGGGTTGTGAGGCCTTAAATTTCAGGGTTCCTACTGGAATTTTGCCTCTCGCAGGATGCCTCCCAGACGCAATGTGGCACCAGTGCCAAATTGGTCTGGTTTGAGAGTGCCAAGTGGGTCCTGAAAACTGACACCCAGAACAGTGGGTTGCGAGTTTTGTTTCCCAGGGAAATACCCTGTGGAGTGGTTCAGGGTCCTGATGCGTTAAATTTCAGCGTGCCTCCTGGAATTCGGCCTCTCGCAGGATTCCGCCCAGACGCAAGGTGGCACCAGTGCCAACGTGGTCTAGTTTTAGAGTGCCAAGTGGGCCCTGAAAACTGACATCCAGAACAGTGTCTTCTGAGTTTTGTTTCCCAGGGAAAAATCCTGTACTGTAGTTCAGATTCTTGAGGCCCTAAATGGCCAGGTGACTCCTGGAATTCGGCCTCTCGCAGGATACCTCGCAGACGCAAGGTGGCAGTAGTGCACACTTGGGCTGGTTTGAGAGTGCTAAGTGGGTCCTACAAACGGACACCAAGAACCGTGGCTTCTGAGTTTTTTTTTCCAGGGAAAAACCTGTTCAATGGTTCAGGGTCCTGAGGCCTTAAATAGCCAGGTGCCTCCTAAAGATCCGCCTCTTGCAGGATGTTTCCCACACACTTAGCGGCACCAGTGCTTACTTAGTCTGGTTTGAGAGTGCCTAGTGGGTCGTGAAAACTGACACCCAGAACAGTGGCTTCTGAGTTTTGTTTCCCAGGGAAAAAGCCTGTACAGTGGCTCAGGGGACTGAGGCCTTAAATGGCCAGGTGCCTCCTGGAATTCCGCCTTTCGCAGGATGCCTCCCAGACCCAATGTAGCACCAGTGCCAACTTGGTCTGGTTTGAGAATGCCTAGTGGGTCCTGAAAACTGACACCCAGAACAGTAACTTCTGAGTTTTGTTTCCCAGTCAAAAAACATGTACATTGCTTCAGGGTCCTGAGGCCTTAAATGGCCAGGTGCCTTCTAGAATTCTGCCTGTCGCAGGATGGATCCCAGACACAAGGTGGCACCAGTGCCAACTTGGGCTGGTTTGAGAGTGCCAAGTGGGTCCTGCAAACTGACACCCAGAACAGTGTCGTGTGAGTATTGTTTCCCAGGGAAACACACTGTAGAGTGGTTCAGGGTCCTGAGGCTTTAAATTTCAGGGTGCCTACTGGAATTCCGCCTTTAGCAGGATGCCTCGCAGACGCAAGCTGGCACCAATGCCAACTTGGTCTGATTTGAGAGTGCCAAGTGGCTCCTGAAAACTGACACCCAGAACAGTGGCTTGTGAGTTTTGTTTCCTAGGGAAAAAGCCTGTACAGTGGTTCAGGGGCCTGATGACTAAAATGGCCTGGTGCCTCCTGGAATTCTGCCTCTGTCAGGATGTCTCCCAGATGCAAGGTTGCACCAGTGCCAGCTTGGTCTGGTTTGAGAGTGCCATGTGTGTCCTGAAAGCTAACAACCAGAACTGTGGCTTGTGAGTTTTGTTTCCCAGGGAAAAGGCCTGTACAGTGGTTTAGGGGCCTGAGGCCTTAAATGGCCGGGTGACTCCTGGAATTCCGCCTCTCCCAGGAGGTTTCCCAGACGCAAAGACGCACCGGCTCTTATTTGGTAAGGTCTGAGAGTGCCAACTGGGTGCTGAAAACTGACACCCAGAACAGTGGCTTGTGAGTTTTGTTTCCCAGGGAAAAAGCCTGTAGACTGGTCCAGAGGCCTGGGGCCTAAAATGGCGTCGTGCCTTTCTTTAATTCGGCCTCTTGCAGGATGCCTCTTTGTCGCAAAGTGGCACCAGTGCCAACTTTATCTGGTTTGAGAGTGCCAAGTGGGTCCTGAAAACTGACACGCACAACACTGAATTATGAGTTCTGTTTCCCACGGTAAAGTTCTGTACAGTGGTCCAGGGGCCTGAAGACTTAAATGGACAGGTGCCTAGTGGAATTCTGCCACTTGCAGAATGCCTCCCAGACGCCAAGTGGCACCAGTGCCAACCTGGTTTGCTTTGAGAGTGCCAAGTGGGTCCTGAAAACTGACACAAAAAACAGTGGCTTGTGAGTTTTGTTTCTCAAGGTAAAGGCTTGTACAGTGGGTCTGGGGCCTGATGCCTTAAATGGCCTGGTGCCTCCTGGAATTCTGCCTCTTGCAGGACGCCTCCCAGACGCAAGGTGGCACCGGTGCCCATTTGGTCAGGTTTGAGAGCGCCAAGTTTGTCCTGCATACTGACACCCAGAACAGTGGCTTGTGAGTTTTGTTTCCTAGGGAAAAGGCCTGTAGAGTGGTTCAGGGGCCTGAGGCCTTAAATTACCGTGTGCCTACTGTAATTCAGCCTCACGAAGGATACCTCCCAGACGCAAGTTAACACCAGTGTGTGGGGACATGGAATGTAAAAAAATAGTGCAGCAGGTAATCTCACAGCTGAGGAGTTGCTGCAGAGACAATTGCTAGAGATTATAAACAGGCCCAGCTCTTAACAAGCCATACCTGTATCCAATAAGGGCAAGTGCTACAAAAGAGCAGGTTGGCTAGTTGTGAAGAGAGCTGCAGTTTACTAGCCTGATGTGAAGAGAGCTGCAGTTTGCTAGCTAGCTGAGAAGAGAGAAGGTGTTTGTTGGCTGCACTGTGAAGCAAGATGGATGTGTTGGCTGTGAAGAAGAGGAGTCAGATGACTGCTGCATGGACCTGGGACAGGCAGCACATAGAGGAGCGGCATTGTTAAATAACTCCAAGGAGGTATGAGGTCCTGGAGATATAAAATCCCTTGCGCTATAATGACCCTAGAATTCGTGCTAAGACTACAAACAGTGCCAACTTGGTATGGTTTGAGAGTGCCAAGTGGATCCTGCTAACTTATACCCAGAACAGTGGCTTGTGATTTTTCTTTCCCACGGAAAAAGCCTGTACATTGGTTACGAGGCCTGAGGCCTAAAATGGCCAGGTGCCTCCTGGAATACTGGCTCTCGCAGGATGCCTCCCAGATGCAAGGTGGCACTAGTGCCAATTTGTCTTGTTTGAGAGTGCCAAGTGGGTCTTGCAAACTGAAAATGGCTGGGTGCTTACTGGAATTCGGCCTCTCGCAGGATGCCTCCCAGACGCAAGGTGGCACCAGTGCCATCTTGGTATGGTTTGAGAGTGCCAAGTGGGTCATCAAAACTGACACCCAGGACAGTGGCGTCAGAGTTTGTTTCCCAGGGAAAAGGCCTGTATAGTGGTTCAGGGTCCTGGGGCATTAAATTGCCGGGTGACTCCCTGAATTCCGCCTCTCTCTGGATGCCTCCAAGACGCAAAGTGGCACCTGCACCACATTCGCCTGGTTTGAGAGTAGCAAGTGGGTTCTGCCAAGTGACACCCAGAATAGTGTCTTCAAAGTTTTTGTTTCCTCGGCAAAACCCTGTAGAGTGGTTCAGGGGCCTAAGGCGTTAAATGGCCAGGTGCCTCCTGGAATTCCGCCTCTCCCAGGAGGTTTCCCAGATGCAAAGACGCACCGGCTCTTATTTGGTAAGGTCTGAGAGTGCCAACTGGGTGCTGAAAACTGACACCCAGAACAGTGGCTTGTGAGTTTTGTTTCCCAGGGAAATACCCTGTAGAGTGGCTCAGCGTCCTGAGGCCTTAAATGGCCAGGTGTCTCCTGGAATTCCGCCTCTCGAAGGATGCCTCCCAGACGCAAGGTGGCAGCAGTGCCAACTTGGGCTCGTTTGAGAGTGCCGAGTGGGTCCTCAAAACTGACACCCAGAACGGTGGCTTCTTAGTGTTGTTTCCCAGGGAAATACCCTGTAGAGTGGTTCAGGGTCCTGAGGCCTTAAATTTCAGGGTGCCTCCGGGAATTGGGCCTCTTGCAGGATGCCTCCCAGACGCAAGGTGGCCCCAGTGCCAACTTGGTCTGGTTTGAGAGTGCCAAGTGGGTCCTGAAAACTGACATCCAGTACAGTGGCTTCTGAGTTTTATTTCCCAGGGAAAAAGCCTGTACAGTGGTTCAGGGTCCTGAGGCCTTAAATCGCCAGGTGCCTCCTGGAATTCGGCCTCTCGCAGGATGCCTCCCTGACGCAAGGTTGCAGCAGTGCCAACTTGGGCTGGTTTGAGAGTGCCAAGTGGGTCCTCAAAACTGACACCCAGAACGGTGGCTTCTTAGTGTTGTTTCCCAGGGAAATACCCTGTAGAATGGTTCAGGGTCCTGAGGCCTTAAATTTCAGGGTGCCTCCGGGAATTGGGCCTCTTGCAGGATGCCTCCCAGACGCAAGGTGGCCCCAGTGCCAACTTGGTCTGGTTTGAGAGTGCCAAGTGGGTCCTGAAAACTGACATCCAGTACAGTGGCTTCTGAGTTTTACTTCCCAGGGAAAAAGCCTGTACAGTGGTTCAGGGTCCTGAGGCCTTAAATCGCCAGGTGCCTCCTGGAATTCGGCCTCTCGCAGGATGCCTCCCAGACGCAAGGTTGCAGCAGTGCCAACTTGGGCTGGTTTGAGAGTGCCAAGTGGTTCCTGAAAACTGACACTCAGAACAGTGGCTTCTGAGTTTTGTTTCCGAGTGAAAAAGCCTGTAAAATGGTTCAGGGTCCTACAGCCTTTAATTGCCGGGTGCCTCCTGCAATCCCGCCTCTCCCAAGATTCCTCCCAGACCAAAGGTAGCACGAGTGCAA
This sequence comes from Fringilla coelebs, assembly GCF_963513975.1. Lineage (NCBI taxonomy): Eukaryota > Metazoa > Chordata > Aves > Passeriformes > Fringillidae > Fringilla > Fringilla coelebs. The sequence goes on along the minus strand of NW_028167587.1, from coordinate 1,473,651 downwards.
ATTTCGTCTGGTTTGAGAGGGCCAAGTGAGTCCTGAAACTGATACCCAGAATAACGGTATCTGAGTTTTGTTTCCCAGGGAAAAGGCCTGTAAAATGGTTCAGGGGCCTGAGGCCTTAAAGGGCCGGGTGCCTCCTGGAATTCGGCCTCTCGCAGGATGCCTCCCAGACGCTAAGCGTCACCAGTGTCCACTTAGTATGGTTTGAGAGTTCCAAGTGGGTCTTGCAAACTGGAACCAAGAACAGTGGCTTCTGAGTTTTGTTTTCACGGGAAAAAGCCTTTACAATGGTTCAGGGTCCTGAGGCCTTAAATGGCCAGGTACCTCCTGGATTTCAGCCGCTCGCAGGATGCCTCCCAGACGCCAGGTTGCAGTAGTGCCAACTTGGGCTAGTTTTAGAGTGCCTAGTGCGTCCTGAAAACTGACACCCAGAACAGTGGCTTGTGGTTTTATTTCCCAGGGAAAAGGCCTATACACCTGTTCAGGGGCCTGAAACTTTAAATGGCCGAGTGCCTTCTGGAATTCGGACTCTTGATAGATGCCTCCCAGACGCAATGTGGCACCAGTGCCAAGGTGGTCTGGTTTGAGAGTGCCAAGTGGGTCCTGAAAACTGACACCCAGAACAGTGGCTTGTGAGTTTTTTTTCCAAGGGAAATGGCCTGTAAAATGGTTCAAAGCCTGAGGCCTTAAATTGCTGAGTGCCTCCTGGAATTCGGCCTCTGGCAGGATGCCTCCCAGATGCGAAGCGTCACCAGTGCCCACTTAATCTGGTTTGAGAGTGCCAAGTGGGTCCTGCAAACTGGCACCAAGAACACTGGCTTCTGAGTTTTGTTTTCCAGGGAAAAATCCTGTACAATGGTTCAGGTTCCTGAGGCCTTAAATAGCCAGGTTCCTCCTGGAATTCAGCCTCTCGCAGGATGCCTACCAGACGCAATGTGGCACCAGTGCCAACTTGTCTGGTTTGAGAGTGCAAAGTGTGTCCTGAAAACTGACACCCAAAACACTGTCTTGTGAGTTTTCTTTCCCAGGGAAAAGTCTTAAAGAGTGCTTCAGGGGCTTGAAACTTTAAATGGCCAGGTGCCACCTGGAATTCGGCTTCTAGAAGGATGCCTCCCAGACGCAAGGTGGCACCAGTTCCAACTTGGTCTGGATTGAGAGTGCTAAGTGGGTCCTGCAAACGGGCACCATGAACAGTGGCTTCTGAGTTTTGTTTCCCATGGAAAAAGCCTGTTCAATGGTTCAGGGTTCTGAGGCCTTAAATTGCCAGGTGCCTCCTAAAGATCCGCCTCTTGTAGGATGTTTCCCAGACGCTTAGCGGCACCAGTGCTTGCTTAGTCTGGTTTGAGAGTGCCTAGTGGGTCCTGAAAACTGACACCCAGAACAGTGGCTTCTGAGTTTTTTTTCCCAGGGAAAAGGCCTGTACACTGGTTCAGGGTCCTGAGGCCTAAAATGGCCAGGTGCCTCCTGGAATTCCGTGTTTCGCAGGATTCCTCACAGACACAAGCTGGCACCAGTGCCAACTTGGTCTAGTTTGAAAGTGCCAAGTGAGTCCTGAAAACTGTAACCCAGAAGAGTGGCTTGTGAGTTTTTTTTCCCAGGGTAAAGGCCTGTACACTGGTTCAGGGGCCTGAAACTTTAAATGGCCGGGTGCCTTCGGAATTCCGTGTCTCGCAGGATTCCTTACAGACACAAGGTGGCACCAGTGGCAACTTAGTCTAGTTTGAGAGTGCCAAGTGAGTCCTGAAAACTGTAACCCAGAACAGTGGCTTGTGAGTTTTGTTTCCCAGGGAAAAAGCCTGTACAGTGGTTGAGGGTCCTGAGGCCTTAAATGGCCAGGTGCCTCCTGGAATTCGGCCTCTGGCAGGATGCCTCGCAGACGCAAGGTGGCAGTAGTGCCAACTTGGTCTGGTTTGAGGCTGCCAAGTGGGTCCTGCAAACTGACACCCAGAACAGTGGCTTCTGAGTTTTGTTTCCGACGGAAAAAGCCTGTTCAATGGTTCAGGGCCCTGACGCCTGAAATGGCCAGGTGCCTCCTGGAATTCGGCCTCTCGCAGGATGCCTCCCAGACGCAAGGTGGCACCAATGCCAACTTTGGCAGGTTTAAGAGTGCCAAGTGGGCCCTGAAAACTGACACCAAGAACAGTGGCTTGCGAGTATTGTTTCCATGGGAAAAGGCCTGTACACTGGTTCAGGGGCCTGAAACTTTAAATGGCTGGGTGCCTTCTAGAATTCGGCCTCTCGCAGGATGCCTCCCAGACGCAATGTGGCACCAGGGCCAACTTGGTCTGGTTTGAGAGTGCCAAGTAGGTCCTGAAAACTGACACCCAGGACAGCGGCTTCTGAGTTTTGTTTCCAAGGGAAAAAGCCTGTACGCTGGTTCAGGGTCCTGAGGCCTCAAATAGCCATGTGGCTCCTGGAATTCAGCCTCTCCCAGGATTCCTCCCAGACACAAGTTGACAGTAGTGCCAACTTGGGCTGGTTTGAGAGTGCCTAGTGGGTCCTGCAAACTGACACCCAGAACAGTGGCTTGTGAGTTTTGTTTCCGAGGGAAACAGCCTGTACATTGGTTCAGGGGCCTGAGGCCTAAAATGGCCCTGTGCCTCTTGGAATTCACCCTTCGAAGGATGCCTCCAAGACGCAAGGTGTCAGCAGTGCCACCGTGGTCTGGTTTGAGAGTGTCTAGTGGGTCCTGCAAACTGTCATCCAGAACAGTGGCTTGTGAGTTTTGTTTCCCAGGGAAAAAGCCTGTACTGTAGTTCAGATTCTTGAGGCCCTAAATGGCCAGGTGACTCCTGGAATTATGCCTCTCGAAAGATGCCTCGCAGACGCAAGGTGGCAGTAGTGCCAACTTGGGCTGGTTTGAGAGTGCCAAGTGGGTCCTGAAAACTGACACCCAGAACAGTGGCTTGTGAGTTTTGTTTCCCAGGGAAAAGGCCTGTACACTGGTTCAGGGGCTTGAAAGTTTAAATGGCCAAGTGCCTACTGGAATTCGGTCTCTCGCTGGATGCCTCCCAGACACAATGTGGCACCAGTGCCAGCTTGGTCTGGTGTCAGAGTCCCAAGTGGGTCCTGAAAACTGACACCCAGAACAGTCGCTTGTGATTTTTGTTTCCCAGGGAAAAGGCCTGTAGAATGGTTCAGAGGCCTGAGGCCTAAAATTGCCGGGTGCCTCCTGGAATTCGGCCACGCGAAGAATGCCTCCGATACGCAAAGTGGCACCAGTGCCAACTTGTCTGGTTTGAGGGTGCCAAGTGGGTCCTGCAATCTGACATCCAGAACAGTGGCTTGTGAGTTTTGTTTCCCAGGGAAAAAGCCTGTACAGTGGTTCAGGGTCCTGAGCCCTTAAATTTCAGGGTGCCTACTGGAATTCCACGTCTAGCAGGATGCCTCCCAGACGCAACCTGGCACCCATGCCAACTTTGGCGGGTTTGAGAGTGCAAATTGGGTATTCAAACTGACTCCAAGAGCAGTGTCTTCTGAGTTTTGTTTCCCAGAGAAAGAGCCTGAACCGTGTTTCAGGGTTGTGAGGCCTTAAATTTCAGGGTTCCTACTGGAATTTTGCCTCTCGCAGGATGCCTCCCAGACGCAATGTGGCACCAGTGCCAAATTGGTCTGGTTTGAGAGTGCCGAGTGGGTCCTGAAAACTGACACCCAGAACAGTGGGTTGCGAGTTTTGTTTCCCAGGGAAATACCCTGTGGAGTGGTTCAGGGTCCTGATGCGTTAAATTTCAGCGTGCCTCCTGGAATTCGGCCTCTCGCAGGATTCCGCCCAGACGCAAGGTGGCACCAGTGCCAACGTGGTCTAGTTTTAGAGTGCCAAGTGGGCCCTGAAAACTGACACCCAGAACAGTGTCTTCTGAGTTTTGTTTCCCAGGGAAAAATCCTGTACTGTAGTTCAGATTCTTGAGGCCCTAAATGGCCAGGTGACTCCTGGAATTCGGCCTCTCGCAGGATACCTCGCAGACGCAAGGTGGCAGTAGTGCACACTTGGGCTGGTTTGAGAGTGCTAAGTGGGTCCTACAAACGGACACCAAGAACCGTGGCTTCTGAGTTTTTTTTTCCAGGGAAAAACCTGTTCAATGGTTCAGGGTCCTGAGGCCTTAAATAGCCAGGTGCCTCCTAAAGATCCGCCTCTTGCAGGATGTTTCCCACACACTTAGCGGCACCAGTGCTTACTTAGTCTGGTTTGAGAGTGCCTAGTGGGTCGTGAAAACTGACACCCAGAACAGTGGCTTCTGAGTTTTGTTTCCCAGGGAAAAAGCCTGTACAGTGGCTCAGGGGACTGAGGCCTTAAATGGCCAGGTGCCTCCTGGAATTCCGCCTTTCGCAGGATGCCTCCCAGACCCAATGTAGCACCAGTGCCAACTTGGTCTGGTTTGAGAATGCCTAGTGGGTCCTGAAAACTGACACCCAGAACAGTAACTTCTGAGTTTTGTTTCCCAGTCAAAAAGCCTGTACATTGCTTCAGGGTCCTGAGGCCTTAAATGGTCAGGTGCCTCCTAGAATTCTGCCTGTCGCAGGATGGATCCCAGACACAAGGTGGCACCAGTGCCAACTTGGGCTGGTTTGAGAGTGCCAAGTGGGTCCTGCAAACTGACACCCAGAACAGTGTCGTGTGAGTATTGTTTCCTAGGGAAACACACTGTAGAGTGGTTCAGGGTCCTGAGCCCTTAAATTTCAGGGTGCCTACTGGAATTCCGCCTTTAGCAGGATGCCTCGCAGACGCAAGCTGGCACCAATGCCAACTTGGTCTGATTTGAGAGTGCCAAGTGGCTCCTGAAAACTGACACCCAGAACAGTGGCTTGTGAGTTTTGTTTCCCAGGGAAAAAGCCTTTACAATGGTTCAGAGGCCTGAGGCCCTGAATGGCCAGGTGCCTCCTGGAATTCGGCCTCTCGCAAGATGCCTCCCAGACGCAATGTAGCACCAGTGCCAGCTTGGTCTAGTTTGAGAGTGCCAAGTGGGTCCTGAAAACAGACACCCAGAACAGTGGCTTGTTTATTTTGTTACCCAGGGAAATACCCTGTACACTGGTTCAGGGGCCTGAAACTTGAAATGGCCGAAGTCCTCCTGTAATTCAAACTCTTGCAGGATGCCTCCCAAACGCAATGTGGCACCAGTGCAAACTTGTTCTCGTTTGAGATTGCCTAGTGGCTCCTGAAAACTGACACCCAGAACAGTAACTTCTGAGTTTTGTTTCCTAGTCAAAAAGCCTGTATATTGGTTCAGGGGCCTGAGGCCTTAAATTTACAGGTGCCTCCTGGATTTCCGCCTCTCTCAGGATGCCTCCCAGATGCAAGGTGGCACCAGTGCCAACTTCAGGCTGCTTTGAGAGTTGTTAGTGTGTCCTGAAAACTGACACGAAGAACAGTGGCTTGTTTGTTTTGTTACCCAGGGAAATACCCTGTAGAGTGGTTCAGGGTCCATAGGCCTTAAATTGCCGGTTGCCTCGTGGAGATCTGCCTCTTGCAGAATTTTTCCCAAACGCTAAGCGTCACCAGTGCCCACTTATTCTGGTTTGAGAGTGCAAAGTGGGTCCTGAAATCTGGCACTAAGAACAGTGGCTTGTGAGTTTTGTTTCCCAGGGAAAAAGTCTGTAAAATGGTTCAGGGTCCTGAGGCCTTAAATGGCCAGGTGCCTCCTGGAATTCTGCCTCTCGCAGGATGCGTCCCAGACAGAAGGTGGCACCAGTGCAAACTTGAGCTGGTTTGAGAGTGCCTAGTGGGTCGTTAAAACTGACACCCAGAACAGTGGCTTGTGAGTCTTGTTCCCCAGGGCAAAAGGCCTGTAGAGTGGTTCAGGATCCTGAGGCCTTAAATTTCAGGGTGCCTACCGGAATTCAGCCTTTAGCAGGATGCCTCGCAGACGCAATCTGGCACCAATGCCAACTTGGTCTGATTTGAGAGTGCCAAGTGGCTCCTGAAAACTGACACCCAGAACAGTGGCTTCTGAGTTTTGTTTCCCAGGGAAAAAGCTTGTACAGTGGCTCAGGGGACTGAGGCCTTAAATGGCCAGGTGCCTCCTGGAATTCCGCCTCTCTCAGGATGCCTCCCAGATGCAAGGTGGCACCAGTGCCAACTTCAGGCTGCTTTGAGACTTGTTAGTTTGTCCTGAAAACTGACACCAAGAACAGTGGCTTGTTTGTTTTGTTACCCAGGGAAATACCCTGTAGAGTGGTTCAGGGTCCATAGGCCTTAAATTGCCGGTTGCCTCGTGGAGATCCGCCTCTTGCAGAATTTTTCCCAAACGCTAAGCGTCACCAGTGCCCACTTATCCTGGTTTGAGAGTGCAAAGTGGGTCCTGAAATTTGGCACCAAGAACAGTGGCTTGTGAGTTTTGTTTCCCAGGGAAAAAGTCTGTAAAATGGTTCAGGGTCCTGAGGCCTTAAATGGCCAGGTGCCTCCTGGAATTCTGCCTCTCGCAAGATGCGTCCCAGACAGAAGGTGGCACCAGTGCCAACTTGAGCTGGTTTGCGAGTGCCTAGTGGGTCGTTAAAACTGACACCCAGAACAGTGGCTTGTGAGTTTTGTTTCTCAGGGAAATACGCTGTTGAGTGGTTCAGGGTCCTGAGGCCTTAAATTTCAGGGTGCCTACCGGAATTCAGCCTTTAGCAGGATGCCTCGCAGACCCAATCTGGCACCAATGCCAACTTGGTCTGATTTGAGAGTGCCAAGTGGGTCCTGAAAACTGACACCCAGAACAGTGGCTTCTGAGTTTTGTTTCCCAGGGAAAAAGCCTGTACAGTGGCTCAGGGGACTGAGGCCTTAAATGGCCAGGTGCCTCCTGGAATTCCGCCTCTCGCCGGATGCCTCCCAGACGCAATGTAGCACCAGTGCCAGCTTGGTCTGGTTTGAGGCTGCCAAGTGGGTCCTGCAAACTGACAGTCAGAACAGTGACTTGTGAGTTTTGTTTCCCAGGGAAAAGGCCTGTACACTGCTTCAGGGGCCGGAAACTTTAAATGCCCAGGTGCCTACTGGAATTCCGCCTCTCGCAGGATGCCTCCCAGACGCAATGTGGCACCAGTGCCAATTGGTCTGGTTTGAGAGTTTTTAGTGTGTCCTGAAAACTGACACCCCAAACAGTGGCTTGTGAGTTTTGTTTCCCAGAGAAAAGTCTGAAAGAGTGGTTCGGGGGCTGGAAACTTTTATTGCCGCGGCGCCTCCTAGAATTCCACCTGTAGAAGGATGCCTCCCAGACACAAGGTGGCACCAGTGCCAACTTCGGCTGCTTTGAGAGTTGTTAGTGTGTCCTGAAAACTGACACCAAGAACAGTGGCTTGTTTGTTTTGTTACCCAGGGAAATTCCCGGTAGAGTGGTTCAGGGTCCTGCAGCCTTAAATTGCCGGGTGCCTCCTGGAGATCCGCCTCTTGCAGGAATTTTCCCAGACGCTAAGCCTCACCAGTGCCAACTTGGTCTGGTTTGAAAGTGCCAAGTGGGTCCTGAAATCTGGCACCAAGAACAGTGGCTTCTGAGTTTTGTTTTCCAGGGAAAAAGCCTTTACAATGGTTCAGAGGCCTGACGCCTTGAATGGCCAGGTGCCTCCTGGAATTCCACCTCTCGCAGGATGCCTCCCAGACGCAATGTAGCACCAGTGCCAGCTTGGTCTGGTTTGAGAGTGCCAAGTGGGTCCTGAAAACAGACAGCCAGAACAGTGGCTTGTGAGTTTTGTTTCCTAGGGAAAAGACCTCTACACTGGTTCAGGGGCCTGCAACTTTAAATGGCCGAAGGCCTTCTGGAATTGGGACTCTTGCAGGATGCCTCCCTGACGCAATGTGGCACCAGTGCAAATATGTTCTCGTTTGAGAGTGCCTAGTGGCTCCTGAAAACTGACACCCAGAACAGTAACTTCTGAGTTTTGTTTCCCAGGGAAAAAGCATTTACATTGGTTCAGGGGCCTGAGGCCTTAAATAGCCAGGTGCCTACCGGAATTCATCCTCTCGAAGGATGCCTACCAGACGCAATGTGGCACCAGTGCCAACTTGGGCTCGTTTGAGAGTGCCAAGTGGGTCGTGAAAACTGACACCCTGAACAGTGGCTTGTGATTTTTTTTTCCCAGGGAAATACCCTGTTCAGTGGTTCAGGGTCCTGAGGCCTTAAATTTCAGGGTGCCTACTGGAATTCCGCCTTTAGCAGGATGCCTCCCAGACGCAACCTGGCACCAATGCCAACTTGGTCTGATTTGAGAGTGCCAAGTGAGTCTTGAAAACTGACACCCAGAACAGTGGCTTGTGAGTTTTGTTTCCCAGGGAAAATGTCTGTAGAATGTTTCAGAGGCCTGAGGCCTTAAATTGCCAGGTTCCTCCCGGAATCCCGCCACTCCCAGGATTCCTCCCAAACCCAAGGTAGCACGAGTACCAACTTAGTCTTGTTTGAGAGTGCAAAGTGGGTCCTGCAAACTTCCACCAAGAACAGTGGCTTCTGAGTTTTTTTTTCCAGGGGAAAAGCCTTTACAATGGTTCAGGGTCCTGAGGCCTTAAATGGCCAGGTGCCTCTTGGAATTCGGCCTCTAGAAGGATGCCTCCCAGACGCAAGGTGGCAGTAGTGCCAACTTGGGCTGGTTTGAGGGTGCCTAGTGGGTCCTGCAAACTGACACCCAGAACAGTGGCTTGTGAGTTTTGTTTCCCAGGGAAAAGGCCTGTAGAATGGTTCAGGGGCCTGAAACATTAAATGGCCGAGTACCTTCTGGTATTCAGACTCTTGCTGGATGCCCTCCAGACGCAATGTGGCCCCAGTGCAAACATGTTCTGTTTTGTGTGTCCTAGTGGGTCCTGAAAACGGACATCCAGAACAGTGGCTTGTGAGTTTTGTTTCCCAGGGAAAAGGCCTGTAGAATGGTTCAGAGGCCTGAGGCCTTAAATTGCCGAGTGCCTCCTGGAATTCGGCCTCTCGAAGGATGCCTCCCAGACGCAAAGTGGCACCAGTGGCAAATTGGTTTGGTTTGAGAGTGCCAAGTGGGTCCTGAAAACTAACACCCAGAACAGTGGCTTGTGAGTTTTGTTTCCCAGTGAAAAGTCTGAAAGAGTGGTTCAGGGGCTTGAAACTCTAAATGGCCAGGTGCCTCCTGGAATTCGGCCTCTCGCAGGATGCCTCCCAGACGCAAGGTGGCACCAGTGCCAACTTCGGCTGCTTTGAGAGTTTTTGTGTGTCCTGAAAACTGACACCAAGAACAGTGGCTTGTTTGTTTTGTTACCCAGCGAAATACCCTGTAGAGTGGTTCAGGGTCCATAGGCCTTAAATTGCCGGGTGCCTCCTGGAGATCCGCCTGTGGCAGGATTTTTCCCAAACGCTAAGCGTCACCAGTTCCAGCCCTGTCTGGTTTGAGAGTGCAAATTGGGTCCTGAAATCTGGCACCAAGAACAGTGGCTTGTGAGTTTTGTTTCCCAGGGAAAAAGTCTGTAAAATGGTACAGGGTCCTGAGGCCTTAAATGGCCAGGTGCCTCCTGGAATTCTGCCTCTCGCAGGATGCGTCCCAGACACAAGGTGGCACCAGTGCCAACTTAAGCTGGTTTGAGAGTGCCAAGTGGGTCGTGAAAACTGACATCCAGAACAGTGGCTTGTGAGTTTTGTTTCCCAGGGAAATTCCCTGTTGAGTGGTTCACGGTCCTGAGGCCTAAAATTTCAGGGTGCCTACTGGAATTCGGCCTCTTGCAGGATGCCTCCCAGACACAAGGTGGAACCGGTGCCAACTTGATCTGATTTGAGAGTGCCAAGTGGGTCCTGCAAACTGACATCCAGAACAGTGGCTTCTGAGTTTTGTTTCCCCGGGAAAAAGCCTGAACAGGGGTTCAGGGTTCTGAGGCCTTAAATTTCAGGGTTCTTAATGGAATTCGGCCTCTCGCAGGATGCCTCCCAGATGCAAGGTGGCACCAGTGCTAACTTGGTCTGGTTTGAGAGTGCCAAGTGGGTCCTGAAAACTGACAGTCAGAACAGTTGCATGTTAGTTTTGTTTCTTAGGGAAATACCCTGTAGAGTGGTTCAGGGTCCTGAGACCCTAAATGGCCAGGTGACTCCTGGAATTCGGCCTCTCGCAGGATGCCTCCCAGATGCAGTGTGGCACCAGTGTCAACTTGGTCTGGTTTGAGAGTGCCTAGTGTATCCTGAAAACTGACACCTAGAACAGTGGCTTGTAAGTTTTGTTTCCAAGGTAAAAGGCCTGTTCAATGGTTCAGGGTCCTGAGGCCTTAAATTGCCAGGTGCCTCCTAATGATCCGCCTCTCGCAGGATGTTTCCCTGACACTTAGCGGCACCAGTGCTTACTTAGTCTGGTTTGAGAGTGCCTAGTGGGTCCTGAAAACTGACACCTAGAACAGTGGCTTGTGAGTTTTGTTTGCCAGGGAAAAGGCCTGTACAGTGGTTCTGGGTCCTGTGGCCTAAAATGGCCGGGTACCTTCTGGAATTGTGTGTCTCGCAGGATTCCTCACAGAAACAAGGTGGCACCAGTTCCAACTTGGTCTAGTTTGAGAGTGCCTAGTGAGTCCTGAAAACTGTAACCCAGAACAGTGGCTTCTGAGTTTTGTTTCCCAGGGAAAAAGCCTGTACAGTGGTTCAGAGTCCTGAGGCCTTAAATGTTCGGGTGCCTCCTGGAATTCGGCCTCTCGCAGGATGCCTCCCAGACGCAATGTGGCACGAGTGCCAACTTGGGCTGGTTTGAGAGTGCCAAGTGGGTCCTGAAAACAGACACCCAGAACAGTGGCTTCTGAGTTTTGTTTCCCAGGGAAAATGCCTGTTCAATGGTTCAAGGCCCTGACGCCTGAAATGGCCAGGTGCCTCCTGGAATTCGGCCTCTCGCAGGATTCCTCCCAGACGCAAGGTAGCACCAGTGCACACGTGGTCTAGTTTGAGAGTGCCAAGTGGGCCCTGAAAACTGACACCCAGAACAGTGTCTTCTGAGTTTTGTTTCCCAGGGAAAAAGCCTGTACTGTAGTTCAGATTCTTGAGGCCCTAAATGGCCAGGTGACTTCTGGTATTCTGACTCTTGCAGGATGCCCTCCAGATGCAATGTGGCCCCAGTGCAAACTTGTTCTGGTTTGTGTGTGCCTAGTGGGTCCTACAAACTGGCACGATGAACAGTGGCTTCTGAGTTTTGTTTCCCAGAGAAATACCCTGTAGAGTGGTTCAGGGTTTTGAGGCCTTAAATTTCAGGGTGCCTACTGGAATTCCGCGTTTAGCAGGATGCCTCCCAGACGCAAGCTGGCACCAGTGCCAACTTGGTCTAGTTTGAGAGTACCAAGTGGGTCGTGAAAACTGACACCCAGAACAGTGGCTTGTGAGTTTTGTTTCCCACGGAAAAAGCCTAAAGAGTGGTTCAGGGGCTTGGAACATTAAATGGCCGAATGCCTCCTGGAATTCGGCCTCTCGCTGGATGCCTCCCAGACGCACGGTGGCACCAGTGCCAACTTGGTCTAGTTTGAGAGTACCAAGTGGGTCGTGAAAAATGACACCCAGACCAGTGGCTTGTGAGTTTTTTTTCCCAGGGAAATACCCTGTTTTGTGGTTCAGGGTCCTGAGGCCTTAAATTTCAGGGTGCCTACTGGAATTCCGCCTCTCGCAGGATGCGTCCCAGACGCAACCTTGCACCAATGCCAAATTGTTTTGATTTGAGAGTACCAAGTGGGTCCTGTAAACTGACACCCAGAACAGTGCCTTGTGAGTTTTGTTTCCCAGGGAAAAAGCCTGTACAATGGTTCAGGGTCCTGCGGCCTTAAATTGCCGGGTTCCTCGTGGAATCTCGCCACTCCCAGGATTCCTCCCAGATGCCAGGTGGCAGCAGTGCCAACTTGGGCTGGTTTGAGAGTGCCAAGTGGGTCCTCCAAACTGGCACCCAGAACAGTAGCTTCTGAGTTTTTTTTGCCAGGGAAAAAGCCTTTACAATGGTTCAGGGTCCTGAGGCCTTAAATGGCCAGGTGCCTCCTAGAATTCGGCCTCTCGCAGGATGCCTCCCAGATGCAAGGTGGCAGTAGTGCCAACTTGGGATGGTTTGAGTGTTCCAAGTGGGTCCTGCAAACTGACACCAAGAACAGTGGCTTCTGAGTTTTGTTTCCCAGGGAAATACCTTGTAGAGCTGTACAAAGGCCTGAGGCCTTAAATTTCAGGGTTTTTTCTGGAATGTGGCCTCTCGCAGGATTCCTCCCAGACGCAATGTGGAACCCGTGCCAACTTGGTCTCTTTTTAGAGTGCCAAAGGGGTCCTAAAAACTGACACCCAGAACAGTAGCTTGTGAATTTTGTTTCCCACGGAAATACCCTGTAGAGTGGTTCAGGGTCCTGAGGCCTCAAATTTCAGGGTGCCTACTGGAATTCGGCCTCTCGCAGCATGCCTCCCAGATGCAAGCTGGAACCGGTGCCCACTTAGTCTTGTTTGAGGGTGCCAAGTGGGTCCTGAAAACTGACACCCAGAACAGTGGCTTCTGAGTTTTTTTTCCCAGGGAAAAGGCCTGTACACTGGTTCAGGGGCCTGAAACTTTAAATGTCTGAATGTCTTCTGTAATTCGGACTCTTGCAGGATGCCCTACATACGCAATGTGGCACCAGTGCAAACTTGTTCTCGTTTGAGAGTGCCTAGTGGGTCCTGAAAACTGACACCCAGAACAGTGGCTTGTGCGTTTTGTTTCCGAGGGAAAAGGCTTCTAGAATGGTTCAGAGGCGTGAGGCCTTAAATTGCCAAGTGCCTCCTGAATTTCGGCGTCTCGTTGGATGCCTCCCAGACGCTAAGCGTCACCAGTGCCCACTTACTCTTGTTTGAGGGTGCCAAGTGGGTCCTGAAAACTGACACCCAGAACTGTAGCTTCTGAGTTTTGTTTTCCAGGGAAAAAGCCTCTAAAATGGTTCAGGGTCGTGAGGCCTTAAATGGCCAGGTGCCTCCTGGAATTCCGCCTCTCTCAGGATGCCTCCCAGACGCAATGCGGCACCAGTGCCAATTTGGGCTGGTATGAGAGTGCGTAGTGGGTTATGAAAACTGACACCCAGAACAGTGGCTTTTGAGTTTTGTTTACCAGGGAAAAAGGCGGTACAGTGGTTATGGGGCCCGAAGCCTTACATTGCTGGGTGCCTCCTGGTATTTGGCCTCTCGCAGGATGCCTCCCAGACGTAAGCTGGCACCAATGCCAACTTTGGCTGGTTTGAGAGTGCCAAGTGGGTCCTTAAAACTGACACCAAGAACAGTGGCTTGTGAATTTTTTTTCCCAGGGAAAAGGCCTGTACAATGGTTCAGGGTCCTGCGGCCTTAAATTGTCTTGTGCCTCCTAGAGATCCGACTCTTGCAAGATTTTTCCGGGACGCTAAGCGGCACCATTGCCCACTTAGTCTGGTTTGAGAGTTCCAGGTGGGTCCTTCAAACTGACATCAAGAACAGTGGCTTCTGAGTTTCGTTTGCCAGGAAAATTCCCTGTACAGTGGTTCAGGGTCCTGAGGCCTAAAATGGCCAGGTGCCTCCTGGAATTCGGCCTCTCCCAGGATGCCTCCCGGACGCAATGTGGCACCAGTGCAAACTTGGGCTGGTTTGAGAGTGCCAAGGGGGTCCTGAAAACTGACACGAAGAACAGTGGCTTCTGAGTCTTGTTTTCCAGGGAAAAAACCTGTAGAATGGTTCAGGAGCCTGAGGCCTTAAATTGCAGGGTGCCCCCTGGAATTCCGCCACTCAAAGGATGCCTCCCAGACGCAAGGTGGCACCTATGCCAACTTGGTCTGGTTTGAGAGTGCCAAGTGGGTCCTGAAAACTGACACCCAGAACCGTGGCTTGTGAGTTTTGTTTCCAAGGGAATAGGCCTATAGAATGGTTCAGGAGCCTGAGGCCTTACATTGCCGGGTGCCTCCTGGTGTTTGCCCTATCGCAGGATGCCTCCCAGGCGCAAGCTGGCACCAATGCCAACTTTGGCTGGTTCGAGAGTGCCTAGTGGGTCCTGAAAAATGACGCCAAGTACAGTGGCTTGTGAGTTTTGTTTCCAAGGTAAAAGGCCTGTACAATGGTTCAGGGTCCTGCGGCCTTAAATTGCCGGGTGCCTCCTGGAGATCCGCCTCTTGCTAGATTTTTCCCAGTCGCTAAGCGGCACCATTGCCCACTTAGTCTTGTCTGAGAGTGCCAGGTGGGTCCTTCAATCTGACACCAAGAACAGTGGCATCTGAGTTTTTTTTCCCAGGGAAAAAGCCTGTAGAGCGGTACAGGGTCCTGAGGTGTTAATTTTCATGGTGCCTACTGGAATTCGGCCTCTCGCAGGATGCGTCACAGACACAAAGTGGCACCAGTGTCAACTTGGTCTGGTTTGAGAGTGCCAAGTGGGTCTTGAAAACTGACATCCAGAACAGTGGCTTGTGAGTTTTGTTTCCCAGGAATAAAGCCTGTACAATGGTTCAGGGTCCTACGGCATTAAATTGCCGGGTGCCTCCTAGAGATCCGCCTCTTGCAGGATTTTTCCTATACTCTAAGCGGCATCAGTGCCAACCTGGGCTGGTTTGAGAGTGCCAAGTGGGTCCAGAAAACTGGCACCCAGAACAGTGGCTTCTGAATTTTGTTTCCCAGGGAAAAGGCCTGTTCACTGGTTCAGGGTCCTGAGGCCTTAAATTTCAGGGTGCCTCCTAGAGATCCGCCTGTCGCAGGATACCTCCCAGACGCAAGGTGGCATCAGTGCAAACTTGGGCTGGTTTGAGAGTTCCTAGTCGGTCCTGCAATCTGACACCCAGAACAGTGGCTTCTGAGTTTTGTTTCCCAGGAAAATACCCTGTAGACTGTTTCAGGGTCCTGAGGCCTTACATTGCCAGGTGCCTCCTGGAATTCCGCCTCTCGCAGGATTCCTCCCAGACGCAAGGTGGTACCGGTGCCCACTTACTTTTGTTTAAGATTGCCTAGTTGGTCCTGCAAACTGACACCCAGAAGAGTGGCTTCTGAGTTTTGTTTCCCAGGAAAATACCCTGTAGAGTGGTTCTGGGTCCTGAGGCCTGAATTTGCCAGGTGCCTCCAGGAATTCTGCCTCTCACAGGATTCCTCCCAGACCCAAGGTGGCACCAGTGCCAACTTCGGCTGATTTGAGAGTTCCAAGTGGGGCCTCCAAACTGATACCCAGAATAGTGGCATCTGAGTTTTGTTTCCCAGGGAAAAAGCCTCTACAATTGTTCAGGGTCCTGCGGCCTTAAATTGCCGGGTGCCTCCTGGAGATCCGCCTCTTGCAGGATTTTTCCCAGACGCTAAGCGGCACCATTACCCTCTTAGTCTGGTTTGAGTGTCAGGTGGGTACTTCAAACTGACGCCAAGAACAGTGACTTCTGAGTTTTGTTTCCCACGGAAAAAGCCTGTACAGTGCTTCAGGGTCCTGAGGCCTAAAATGGCCAGGTGCCTCCTGGAATTCGGCCTCTCGAAAGATGCCTCCCAGACGCAAAGTGGCAGCAGTGCAAACTTAGGCTGCTTTGAGAGTGCCTAATGGGTCCTGCAAATTGACACCCAGAACAGTGGCTTGTGAGTTTTGTTTCCCAGGGAAAAACCCTGTAGAATGGTTCAGGGTCCTGAGGCCTTATATTGCTGGGTGCCTCCTGGAATTCGCCCTCTCGAAGGATGCCTATAAGACGCCAAGTGCCAGCAGTGCCAACTTGGTCTGGTTTGAGAGTGCCAAGTGGGTCCTGAAAACTGACACCCTGGACAGTGGCTTCTGAGTTTTGTTTCCCAGGAAAATACCCTGTAGAGTGGTTCAGGGTCCTGAGGCCTTGAATTTAAGGGTGACTACCTGAATTCAGTCTCTCGCAGGATGCCTCCCAGACGCAATGTGGCACCAGTGCCAGCTTGGTCTGATTTGAGAGTGCCAAGTGGGTCCTGAAACCTGCCACCCAGAACAGTGGCTTGTGAGTTTTGTTTCCCAGGGAAAAGGCCTGTACAATGGTTCAGGGGCCTGAAGCCTTAAATTGCCGGGTGCCTCCTGGAATTCGGCCTCTCCCCGGATGCCTCCCAGACGCAATGTGGCACCAGTGCCAGCTTGGGCTGGTTTGAGAGTGCCAAGTGGGTGCTGAAACATGCCACCCAGAACAGTGGCTTGTGAGTTTTGTTTCCCAGGGAAAAAGCCTGTACAATGGTTCAGGGGCCTGAAGCCTTAAATTTCCGGGTGCCTCCTGGTATTCGGCCTCTCGCAGGATGCGTCCCAGACGCAACCTTGCACCAATGCCAAATTGGTCAGATTTGAGAGTACCAAGTGGGTTTTGTAAACTGACACCCAGAACAGTGCCTTGTGAGTTTTGTTTCCCAGGGAAAAAGCCTGTACAATGGTTCAGGGTCCTGCGGCCTTAAATTGCCGGGTTCCTCGTGGAATCTCGCCACTCCCAGGATTCCTCCCAGATGCCAGGTGGCAGCAGTGCCAACTTGGGCTGGTTTGAGAGTGCCAAGTGGGTCCTCCAAACTGGCACCCAGAACAGTAGCTTCTGAGTTTTTTTTTCCAGGGAAAAAGCCTTTACAATGGTTCAGGATCCTGAGGCCTTAAATGGCCAGGTGCCTCCTAGAATTCGGCCTCTCGCAGGATGCCTCCCAGACGCAAGGTGGCTCCAGTTTCAACTTGGCCTGGTTTAAGAGTGCCCAGTGGGTCCTGAAAACTGACACCAAGAACAGTGGCTTCTGAGTTTTGTTTCCCAGGGAAATACCTTGTAGAGCTGTACAAAGGCCTGAGGCCTTAAATTTCAGGGTTTTTTCTGGAATGTGGCCTCTCGCAGGATTCCTCCCAGACGCAATGTGGAACCCGTGCCAACTTGGTCTCTTTTTAGAGTGCCAAAGGGGTCCTAAAAACTGACACCCAGAACAGTAGCTTGTGAGTTTTGTTTCCCACGGAAATACCCTGTAGAGTGGTTCAGGGTCCTGAGGCCTCAAATTTCAGGGTGCCTACTGGAATTCGGCCTCTCGCAGCATGCCTCCCAGACGCAAGCTGGAACCGGTGCCCACTTAGTCTTGTTTGAGGGTGCCAAGTGGGTCCTGAAAACTGACACCCAGAACAGTGGCTTCTGAGTTTTTTTTCCCAGGGAAAAGGCCTGTACACTGGTTCAGGGGCCTGAAACTTTAAATGTCTGAATGTCTTCTGTAATTCGGACTCTTGCAGGATGCCCTACATACGCAATGTGGCACCAGTGCAAACTTGTTCTCGTTTGAGAGTGCCTAGTGGGTCCTGAAAACTGACACCCAGAACAGTGGCTTGTGCGTTTTGTTTCCGAGGGAAAAGGCTTCTAGAATGGTTCAGAGGCGTGAGGCCTTAAATTGCCAAGTGCCTCCTGAATTTCGGCGTCTCGTTGGATGCCTCCCAGACGCTAAGCGTCACCAGTGCCCACTTACTCTTGTTTGAGGGTGCCAAGTGGGTCCTGAAAACTGACACCCAGAACTGTAGCTTCTGAGTTTTGTTTTCCAGGGAAAAAGCCTCTAAAATGGTTCAGGGTCGTGAGGCCTTAAATGGCCAGGTGCCTCCTGGAATTCCGCCTCTCTCTGGATGCCTCCCAGACGCAATGCGGCACCAGTGCCAATTTGGGCTGGTATGAGAGTGCGTAGTGGGTTATGAAAACTGACACCCAGAACAGTGGCTTTTGAGTTTTGTTTACCAGGGAAAAAGGCGGTACAGTGGTTATGGGGCCCGAAGCCTTACATTGCTGGGTGCCTCCTGGTATTTGGCCTCTCGCAGGATGCCTCCCAGACGTAAGCTGGCACCAATGCCAACTTTGGCTGGTTTGAGAGTGCCAAGTGGGTCCTTAAAACTGACGCCAAGAACAGTGGCTTGTGAATTTTTTTTCCCAGGGAAAAGGCCTGTACAATGGTTCAGGGTCCTGCGGCCTTAAATTGTCGGGTGCCTCCTAGAGATCCGACTCTTGCAAGATTTTTCCGGGACGCTAAGCGGCACCATTGCCCACTTAGTCTGGTTTGAGAGTTCCAGGTGGGTCCTTCAAACTGACATCAAGAACAGTGGCTTCTGAGTTTCGTTTGCCAGGAAAATTCCCTGTACAGTGGTTCAGGGTCCTGAGGCCTAAAATGGCCAGGTGCCTCCTGGAATTCGGCCTCTCCCAGGATGCCTCCCGGACGCAATGTGGCACCAGTGCAAACTTGGGCTGGTTTGAGAGTGCCAAGGGGGTCCTGAAAACTGACACGAAGAACAGTGGCTTCTGAGTCTTGTTTTCCAGGGAAAAAACCTGTAGAATGGTTCAGGAGCCTGAGGCCTTAAATTGCAGGGTGCCCCCTGGAATTCCGCCACTCAAAGGATGCCTCCCAGACGCAAGGTGGCACCTATGCCAACTTGGTCTGGTTTGAGAGTGCCAAGTGGGTCCTGAAAACTGACACCCAGAACCGTGGCTTGTGAGTTTTGTTTCCAAGGGAATAGGCCTATAGAATGGTTCAGGAGCCTGAGGCCTTACATTGCCGGGTGCCTCCTGGTGTTTGCCCTATCGCAGGATGCCTCCCAGGCGCAAGCTGGCACCAATGCCAACTTTGGCTGGTTGGAGAGTGCCTAGTGGGTCCTGAAAAATGACGCCAAGTACAGTGGCTTGTGAGTTTTGTTTCCAAGGTAAAAGGCCTGTACAATGGTTCAGGGTCCTGCGGCCTTAAATTGCCGGGTGCCTCCTGGAGATCCGCCTCTTGCTAGATTTTTCCCAGTCGCTAAGCGGCACCATTGCCCACTTAGTCTTGTCTGAGAGTGCCAGGTGGGTCCTTCAATCTGACACCAAGAACAGTGGCATCTGAGTTTTTTTTCCCAGGGAAAAAGCCTGTAGAGCGGTACAGGGTCCTGAGGTGTTAATTTTCATGGTGCCTACTGGAATTCGGCCTCTCGCAGGATGCGTCACAGACACAAAGTGGCACCAGTGTCAACTTGGTCTGGTTTGAGAGTGCCAAGTGGGTCTTGAAAACTGACATCCAGAACAGTGGCTTGTGAGTTTTGTTTCCCAGGAATAAAGCCTGTACAATGGTTCAGGGTCCTACGGCATTAAATTGCCGGGTGCCTCCTAGAGATCCGCCTCTTGCAGGATTTTTCCTATACTCTAAGCGGCATCAGTGCCAACCTGGGCTGGTTTGAGAGTGCCAAGTGGGTCCAGAAAACTGGCACCCAGAACAGTGGCTTCTGAATTTTGTTTCCCAGGGAAAAGGCCTGTTCACTGGTTCAGGGTCCTGAGGCCTTAAATTTCAGGGTGCCTCCTAGAGATCCGCCTGTCGCAGGATATCTCCCAGACGCAAGGTGGCATCAGTGCAAACTTGGGCTGGTTTGAGAGTTCCTAGTCGGTCCTGCAATCTGACACCCAGAACAGTGGCTTCTGAGTTTTGTTTCCCAGGAAAATACCCTGTAGACTGTTTCAGGGTCCTGAGGCCTTACATTGCCAGGTGCCTCCTGGAATTCCGCCTCTCGCAGGATTCCTCCCAGACGCAAGGTGGTACCGGTGCCCACTTACTTTTGTTTAAGATTGCCTAGTTGGTCCTGCAAACTGACACCCAGAAGAGTGGCTTCTGAGTTTTGTTTCCCAGGAAAATACCCTGTAGAGTGGTTCTGGGTCCTGAGGCCTGAATTTGCCAGGTGCCTCCAGGAATTCTGCCTCTCACAGGATTCCTCCCAGACCCAAGGTGGCACCAGTGCCAACTTCGGCTGATTTGAGAGTTCCAAGTGGGGCCTCCAAACTGATACCCAGAATAGTGGCATCTGAGTTTTGTTTCCCAGGGAAAAAACCTCTACAATTGTTCAGGGTCCTGCGGCCTTAAATTGCCGGGTGCCTCCTGGAGATCCGCCTCTTGAAGGATTTTTCCCAGACGCTAAGCGGCACCATTACCCTCTTAGTCTGGTTTGAGTGTCAGGTGGGTACTTCAAACTGACGCCAAGAACAGTGACTTCTGAGTTTTGTTTCCCACGGAAAAAGCCTGTACAGTGCTTCAGGGTCCTGAGGCCTAAAATGGCCAGGTGCCTCCTGGAATTCGGCCTCTCGAAAGATGCCTCCCAGACGCAAAGTGGCAGCAGTGCAAACTTAGGCTGCTTTGAGAGTGCCTAATGGGTCCTGCAAATTGACACCCAGAACAGTGGCTTGTGAGTTTTGTTTCCCAGGGAAAAACCCTGTAGAATGGTTCAGGGTCCTGAGGCCTTATAATGCTGGGTGCCTCCTGGAATTCGCCCTCTCGAAGGATGCCTATAAGACGCCAAGTGCCAGCAGTGCCAACTTGGTCTGGTTTGAGAGTGCCAAGTGGGTCCTGAAAACTGACACCCTGGACAGTGGCTTCTGAGTTTTGTTTCCCAGGAAAATACCCTGTAGAGTGGTTCAGGGTCCTGAGGCCTTGAATTTAAGGGTGACTACCTGAATTCAGTCTCTCGCAGGATGCCTCCCAGACGCAATGTGGCACCAGTGCCAGCTTGGTCTGATTTGAGAGTGCCAAGTGGGTCCTGAAACCTGCCACCCAGAACAGTGGCTTGTGAGTTTTGTTTCCCAGGGAAAAGGCCTGTACAATGGTTCAGGGGCCTGAAGCCTTAAATTGCCGGGTGCCTCCTGGAATTCGGCCTCTCCCCGGATGCCTCCCAGACGCAATGTGGCAGCAGTGCCAGCTTGGGCTGGTTTGAGAGTGCCAAGTGGGTGCTGAAACATGCCACCCAGAACAGTGGCTTGTGAGTTTTGTTTCCCAGGGAAAAAGCCTGTACAATGGTTCAGGGGCCTGAAGCCTTAAATTTCCGGGTGCCTCCTGGTATTCGGCCTCTCGCAGGATGCGTCCCAGACGCAACCTTGCACCAATGCCAAATTGGTCTGATTTGAGAGTACCAAGTGGGTTTTGTAAACTGACACCCAGAACAGTGCCTTGTGAGTTTTGTTTCCCAGGGAAAAAGCCTGTACAATGGTTCAGGGTCCTGCGGCCTTAAATTGCCGGGTTCCTCGTGGAATCTCGCCACTCCCAGGATTCCTCCCAGATGCCAGGTGGCAGCAGTGCCAACTTGGGCTGGTTTGAGAGTGCCAAGTGGGTCCTCCAAACTGGCACCCAGAACAGTAGCTTCTGAGTTTTTTTTTCCAGGGAAAAAGCCTTTACAATGGTTCAGGGTCGTGAGGCCTTAAATGGCCAGGTGCCTCCTAGAATTCGGCCTCTCGCAGGATGCCTCCCAGATGCAAGGTGGCAGTAGTGCCAACTTTGGATGGTTTGAGTGTGCCAAGTGGGTCCTGCAAACTGACACCAAGAACAGTGGCTTCTGAGTTTTGTTTCCCAGGGAAATACCTTGTAGAGCTGTACAAAGGCCTGAGGCCTTAAATTTCAGGGTTTTTTCTGGAATGTGGCCTCTCGCAGGATTCCTCCCAGACGCAATGTGGAACCCGTGCCAACTTGGTCTCTTTTTAGAGTGGCAAAGGGGTCCTAAAAACTGACACCCAGAACAGTAGCTTGTGAGTTTTGTTTCCCACGGAAATACCCTGTAGAGTGGTTCAGGGTCCTGAGGCCTCAAATTTCAGGGTGCCTACTGGAATTCGGCCTCTCGCAGCATGCCTCCCAGACGCAAGCTGGAACCGGTGCCCACTTAGTCTTGTTTGAGGGTGCCAAGTGGGTCCTGAAAACTGACACCCAGAACAGTGGCTTCTGAGTTTTTTTTCCCAGGGAAAAGGCCTGTACACTGGTTCAGGGGCCTGAAACTTTAAATGTCTGAATGTCTTCTGTAATTCGGACTCTTGCAGGATGCCCTACATACGCAATGTGGCACCAGTGCAAACTTGTTCTCGTTTGAGAGTGCCTAGTGGGTCCTGAAAACTGACACCCAGAACAGTGGCTTGTGCGTTTTGTTTCCGAGGGAAAAGGCTTCTAGAATGGTTCAGAGGCGTGAGGCCTTAAATTGCCAAGTGCCTCCTGAATTTCGGCGTCTCGTTGGATGCCTCCCAGACGCTAAGCGTCACCAGTGCCCACTTACTCTTGTTTGAGGGTGCCAAGTGGGTCCTGAAAACTGACACCCAGAACTGTAGCTTCTGAGTTTTGTTTTCCAGGGAAAAAGCCTCTAAAATGGTTCAGGGTCGTGAGGCCTTAAATGGCCAGGTGCCTCCTGGAATTCCGCCTCTCTCTGGATGCCTCCCAGACGCAATGCGGCACCAGTGCCAATTTGGGCTGGTATGAGAGTGCCAAGTGGGTCCTTAAAACTGACGCCAAGAACAGTGGCTTGTGAATTTTTTTTCCCAGGGAAAAGGCCTGTACAATGGTTCAGGGTCCTGCGGCCTTAAATTGTCGGGTGCCTCCTAGAGATCCGACTCTTGCAAGATTTTTCCGGGACGCTAAGCGGCACCATTGCCCACTTAGTCTGGTTTGAGAGTTCCAGGTGGGTCCTTCAAACTGACATCAAGAACAGTGGCTTCTGAGTTTCGTTTGCCAGGAAAATTCCCTGTACAGTGGTTCAGGGTCCTGAGGCCTAAAATGGCCAGGTGCCTCCTGGAATTCGGCCTCTCCCAGGATGCCTCCCGGACGCAATGTGGCACCAGTGCAAACTTGGGCTGGTTTGAGAGTGCCAAGGGGGTCCTGAAAACTGACACGAAGAACAGTGGCTTCTGAGTCTTGTTTTCCAGGGAAAAAACCTGTAGAATGGTTCAGGAGCCTGAGGCCTTAAATTGCAGGGTGCCCCCTGGAATTCCGCCACTCAAAGGATGCCTCCCAGACGCAAGGTGGCACCTATGCCAACTTGGTCTGGTTTGAGAGTGCCAAGTGGGTCCTGAAAACTGACACCCAGAACCGTGGCTTGTGAGTTTTGTTTCCAAGGGAATAGGCCTATAGAATGGTTCAGGAGCCTGAGGCCTTACATTGCCGGGTGCCTCCTGGTGTTTGCCCTATCGCAGGATGCCTCCCAGGCGCAAGCTGGCACCAATGCCAACTTTGGCTGGTTGGAGAGTGCCTAGTGGGTCCTGAAAAATGACGCCAAGTACAGTGGCTTGTGAGTTTTGTTTCCAAGGTAAAAGGCCTGTACAATGGTTCAGGGTCCTGCGGCCTTAAATTGCCGGGTGCCTCCTGGAGATCCGCCTCTTGCTAGATTTTTCCCAGTCGCTAAGCGGCACCATTGCCCACTTAGTCTTGTCTGAGAGTGCCAGGTGGGTCCTTCAATCTGACACCAAGAACAGTGGCATCTGAGTTTTTTTTCCCAGGGAAAAAGCCTGTAGAGCGGTACAGGGTCCTGAGGTGTTAATTTTCATGGTGCCTACTGGAATTCGGCCTCTCGCAGGATGCGTCACAGACACAAAGTGGCACCAGTGTCAACTTGGTCTGGTTTGAGAGTGCCAAGTGGGTCTTGAAAACTGACATCCAGAACAGTGGCTTGTGAGTTTTGTTTCCCAGGAATAAAGCCTGTACAATGGTTCAGGGTCCTACGGCATTAAATTGCCGGGTGCCTCCTAGAGATCCGCCTCTTGCAGGATTTTTCCTATACTCTAAGCGGCATCAGTGCCAACCTGGGCTGGTTTGAGAGTGCCAAGTGGGTCCAGAAAACTGGCACCCAGAACAGTGGCTTCTGAATTTTGTTTCCCAGGGAAAAGGCCTGTTCACTGGTTCAGGGTCCTGAGGCCTTAAATTTCAGGGTGCCTCCTAGAGATCCGCCTGTCGCAGGATATCTCCCAGACGCAAGGTGGCATCAGTGCAAACTTGGGCTGGTTTGAGAGTTCCTAGTCGGTCCTGCAATCTGACACCCAGAACAGTGGCTTTTGAGTTTTGTTTACCAGGGAAAAAGGCGGTACAGTGGTTATGGGGCCCGAAGCCTTACATTGCTGGGTGCCTCCTGGTATTTGGCCTCTCGCAGGATGCCTCCCAGACGTAAGCTGGCACCAATGCCAACTTTGGCTGGTTTGAGAGTGCCAAGTGGGTCCTTAAAACTGACGCCAAGAACAGTGGCTTGTGAATTTTTTTTCCCAGGGAAAAGGCCTGTACAATGGTTCAGGGTCCTGCGGCCTTAAATTGTCGGGTGCCTCCTAGAGATCCGACTCTTGCAAGATTTTTCCGGGACGCTAAGCGGCACCATTGCCCACTTAGTCTGGTTTGAGAGTTCCAGGTGGGTCCTTCAAACTGACATCAAGAACAGTGGCTTCTGAGTTTCGTTTGCCAGGAAAATTCCCTGTACAGTGGTTCAGGGTCCTGAGGCCTAAAATGGCCAGGTGCCTCCTGGAATTCGGCCTCTCCCAGGATGCCTCCCGGACGCAATGTGGCACCAGTGCAAACTTGGGCTGGTTTGAGAGTGCCAAGGGGGTCCTGAAAACTGACACGAAGAACAGTGGCTTCTGAGTCTTGTTTTCCAGGGAAAAAACCTGTAGAATGGTTCAGGAGCCTGAGGCCTTAAATTGCAGGGTGCCCCCTGGAATTCCGCCACTCAAAGGATGCCTCCCAGACGCAAGGTGGCACCTATGCCAACTTGGTCTGGTTTGAGAGTGCCAAGTGGGTCCTGAAAACTGACACCCAGAACCGTGGCTTGTGAGTTTTGTTTCCAAGGGAATAGGCCTATAGAATGGTTCAGGAGCCTGAGGCCTTACATTGCCGGGTGCCTCCTGGTGTTTGCCCTATCGCAGGATGCCTCCCAGGCGCAAGCTGGCACCAATGCCAACTTTGGCTGGTTGGAGAGTGCCTAGTGGGTCCTGAAAAATGACGCCAAGTACAGTGGCTTGTGAGTTTTGTTTCCAAGGTAAAAGGCCTGTACAATGGTTCAGGGTCCTGCGGCCTTAAATTGCCGGGTGCCTCCTGGAGATCCGCCTCTTGCTAGATTTTTCCCAGTCGCTAAGCGGCACCATTGCCCACTTAGTCTTGTCTGAGAGTGCCAGGTGGGTCCTTCAATCTGACACCAAGAACAGTGGCATCTGAGTTTTTTTTCCCAGGGAAAAAGCCTGTAGAGCGGTACAGGGTCCTGAGGTGTTAATTTTCATGGTGCCTACTGGAATTCGGCCTCTCGCAGGATGCGTCCCAGACGCAACCTTGCACCAATGCCAAATTGGTCTGATTTGAGAGTACCAAGTGGGTTTTGTAAACTGACACCCAGAACAGTGCCTTGTGAGTTTTGTTTCCCAGGGAAAAAGCCTGTACAATGGTTCAGGGTCCTGCGGCCTTAAATTGCCGGGTTCCTCGTGGAATCTCGCCACTCCCAGGATTCCTCCCAGATGCCAGGTGGCAGCAGTGCCAACTTGGGCTGGTTTGAGAGTGCCAAGTGGGTCCTCCAAACTGGCACCCAGAACAGTAGCTTCTGAGTTTTTTTTTCCAGGGAAAAAGCCTTTACAATGGTTCAGGGTCGTGAGGCCTTAAATGGCCAGGTGCCTCCTAGAATTCGGCCTCTCGCAGGATGCCTCCCAGATGCAAGGTGGCAGTAGTGCCAACTTTGGATGGTTTGAGTGTGCCAAGTGGGTCCTGCAAACTGACACCAAGAACAGTGGCTTCTGAGTTTTGTTTCCCAGGGAAATACCTTGTAGAGCTGTACAAAGGCCTGAGGCCTTAAATTTCAGGGTTTTTTCTGGAATGTGGCCTCTCGCAGGATTCCTCCCAGACGCAATGTGGAACCCGTGCCAACTTGGTCTCTTTTTAGAGTGCCAAAGGGGTCCTAAAAACTGACACCCAGAACAGTAGCTTGTGAGTTTTGTTTCCCACGGAAATACCCTGTAGAGTGGTTCAGGGTCCTGAGGCCTCAAATTTCAGGGTGCCTACTGGAATTCGGCCTCTCGCAGCATGCCTCCCAGACGCAAGCTGGAACCGGTGCCCACTTAGTCTTGTTTGAGGGTGCCAAGTGGGTCCTGAAAACTGACACCCAGAACAGTGGCTTCTGAGTTTTTTTTCCCAGGGAAAAGGCCTGTACACTGGTTCAGGGGCCTGAAACTTTAAATGTCTGAATGTCTTCTGTAATTCGGACTCTTGCAGGATGCCCTACATACGCAATGTGGCACCAGTGCAAACTTGTTCTCGTTTGAGAGTGCCTAGTGGGTCCTGAAAACTGACACCCAGAACAGTGGCTTGTGCGTTTTGTTTCCGAGGGAAAAGGCTTCTAGAATGGTTCAGAGGCGTGAGGCCTTAAATTGCCAAGTGCCTCCTGAATTTCGGCGTCTCGTTGGATGCCTCCCAGACGCTAAGCGTCACCAGTGCCCACTTACTCTTGTTTGAGGGTGCCAAGTGGGTCCTGAAAACTGACACCCAGAACTGTAGCTTCTGAGTTTTGTTTTCCAGGGAAAAAGCCTCTAAAATGGTTCAGGGTCGTGAGGCCTTAAATGGCCAGGTGCCTCCTGGAATTCCGCCTCTCTCTGGATGCCTCCCAGACGCAATGCGGCACCAGTGCCAATTTGGGCTGGTATGAGAGTGCGTAGTGGGTTATGAAAACTGACACCCAGAACAGTGGCTTTTGAGTTTTGTTTACCAGGGAAAAAGGCGGTACAGTGGTTATGGGGCCCGAAGCCTTACATTGCTGGGTGCCTCCTGGTATTTGGCCTCTCGCAGGATGCCTCCCAGACGTAAGCTGGCACCAATGCCAACTTTGGCTGGTTTGAGAGTGCCAAGTGGGTCCTTAAAACTGACGCCAAGAACAGTGGCTTGTGAATTTTTTTTCCCAGGGAAAAGGCCTGTACAATGGTTCAGGGTCCTGCGGCCTTAAATTGTCGGGTGCCTCCTAGAGATCCGACTCTTGCAAGATTTTTCCGGGACGCTAAGCGGCACCATTGCCCACTTAGTCTGGTTTGAGAGTTCCAGGTGGGTCCTTCAAACTGACATCAAGAACAGTGGCTTCTGAGTTTCGTTTGCCAGGAAAATTCCCTGTACAGTGGTTCAGGGTCCTGAGGCCTAAAATGGCCAGGTGCCTCCTGGAATTCGGCCTCTCCCAGGATGCCTCCCGGACGCAATGTGGCACCAGTGCAAACTTGGGCTGGTTTGAGAGTGCCAAGGGGGTCCTGAAAACTGACACGAAGAACAGTGGCTTCTGAGTCTTGTTTTCCAGGGAAAAAACCTGTAGAATGGTTCAGGAGCCTGAGGCCTTAAATTGCAGGGTGCCCCCTGGAATTCCGCCACTCAAAGGATGCCTCCCAGACGCAAGGTGGCACCTATGCCAACTTGGTCTGGTTTGAGAGTGCCAAGTGGGTCCTGAAAACTGACACCCAGAACCGTGGCTTGTGAGTTTTGTTTCCAAGGGAATAGGCCTATAGAATGGTTCAGGAGCCTGAGGCCTTACATTGCCGGGTGCCTCCTGGTGTTTGCCCTATCGCAGGATGCCTCCCAGGCGCAAGCTGGCACCAATGCCAACTTTGGCTGGTTGGAGAGTGCCTAGTGGGTCCTGAAAAATGACGCCAAGTACAGTGGCTTGTGAGTTTTGTTTCCAAGGTAAAAGGCCTGTACAATGGTTCAGGGTCCTGCGGCCTTAAATTGCCGGGTGCCTCCTGGAGATCCGCCTCTTGCTAGATTTTTCCCAGTCGCTAAGCGGCACCATTGCCCACTTAGTCTTGTCTGAGAGTGCCAGGTGGGTCCTTCAATCTGACACCAAGAACAGTGGCATCTGAGTTTTTTTTCCCAGGGAAAAAGCCTGTAGAGCGGTACAGGGTCCTGAGGTGTTAATTTTCATGGTGCCTACTGGAATTCGGCCTCTCGCAGGATGCGTCACAGACACAAAGTGGCACCAGTGTCAACTTGGTCTGGTTTGAGAGTGCCAAGTGGGTCTTGAAAACTGACATCCAGAACAGTGGCTTGTGAGTTTTGTTTCCCAGGAATAAAGCCTGTACAATGGTTCAGGGTCCTACGGCATTAAATTGCCGGGTGCCTCCTAGAGATCCGCCTCTTGCAGGATTTTTCCTATACTCTAAGCGGCATCAGTGCCAACCTGGGCTGGTTTGAGAGTGCCAAGTGGGTCCAGAAAACTGGCACGCAGAACAGTGGCTTCTGAATTTTGTTTCCCAGGGAAAAGGCCTGTTCACTGGTTCAGGGTCCTGAGGCCTTAAATTTCAGGGTGCCTCCTAGAGATCCGCCTGTCGCAGGATATCTCCCAGACGCAAGGTGGCATCAGTGCAAACTTGGGCTGGTTTGAGAGTTCCTAGTCGGTCCTGCAATCTGACACCCAGAACAGTGGCTTCTGAGTTTTGTTTCCCAGGAAAATACCCTGTAGACTGTTTCAGGGTCCTGAGGCCTTACATTGCCAGGTGCCTCCTGGAATTCCGCCTCTCGCAGGATTCCTCCCAGACGCAAGGTGGTACCGGTGCCCACTTACTTTTGTTTAAGATTGCCTAGTTGGTCCTGCAAACTGACACCCAGAAGAGTGGCTTCTGAGTTTTGTTTCCCAGGAAAATACCCTGTAGAGTGGTTCTGGGTCCTGAGGCCTGAATTTGCCAGGTGCCTCCAGGAATTCTGCCTCTCACAGGATTCCTCCCAGACCCAAGGTGGCACCAGTGCCAACTTCGGCTGATTTGAGAGTTCCAAGTGGGGCCTCCAAACTGATACCCAGAATAGTGGCATCTGAGTTTTGTTTCCCAGGGAAAAAACCTCTACAATTGTTCAGGGTCCTGCGGCCTTAAATTGCCGGGTGCCTCCTGGAGATCCGCCTCTTGAAGGATTTTTCCCAGACGCTAAGCGGCACCATTACCCTCTTAGTCTGGTTTGAGTGTCAGGTGGGTACTTCAAACTGACGCCAAGAACAGTGACTTCTGAGTTTTGTTTCCCACGGAAAAAGCCTGTACAGTGCTTCAGGGTCCTGAGGCCTAAAATGGCCAGGTGCCTCCTGGAATTCGGCCTCTCGAAAGATGCCTCCCAGACGCAAAGTGGCAGCAGTGCAAACTTAGGCTGCTTTGAGAGTGCCTAATGGGTCCTGCAAATTGACACCCAGAACAGTGGCTTGTGAGTTTTGTTTCCCAGGGAAAAACCCTGTAGAATGGTTCAGGGTCCTGAGGCCTTATAATGCTGGGTGCCTCCTGGAATTCGCCCTCTCGAAGGATGCCTATAAGACGCCAAGTGCCAGCAGTGCCAACTTGGTCTGGTTTGAGAGTGCCAAGTGGGTCCTGAAAACTGACACCCTGGACAGTGGCTTCTGAGTTTTGTTTCCCAGGAAAATACCCTGTAGAGTGGTTCAGGGTCCTGAGGCCTTGAATTTAAGGGTGACTACCTGAATTCAGTCTCTCGCAGGATGCCTCCCAGACGCAATGTGGCACCAGTGCCAGCTTGGTCTGATTTGAGAGTGCCAAGTGGGTCCTGAAACCTGCCACCCAGAACAGTGGCTTGTGAGTTTTGTTTCCCAGGGAAAAGGCCTGTACAATGGTTCAGGGGCCTGAAGCCTTAAATTGCCGGGTGCCTCCTGGAATTCGGCCTCTCCCCGGATGCCTCCCAGACGCAATGTGGCAGCAGTGCCAGCTTGGGCTGGTTTGAGAGTGCCAAGTGGGTGCTGAAACATGCCACCCAGAACAGTGGCTTGTGAGTTTTGTTTCCCAGGGAAAAAGCCTGTACAATGGTTCAGGGGCCTGAAGCCTTAAATTTCCGGGTGCCTCCTGGTATTCGGCCTCTCGCAGGATGCGTCCCAGACGCAACCTTGCACCAATGCCAAATTGGTCTGATTTGAGAGTACCAAGTGGGTTTTGTAAACTGACACCCAGAACAGTGCCTTGTGAGTTTTGTTTCCCAGGGAAAAAGCCTGTACAATGGTTCAGGGTCCTGCGGCCTTAAATTGCCGGGTTCCTCGTG
This sequence comes from Fringilla coelebs, assembly GCF_963513975.1. Lineage (NCBI taxonomy): Eukaryota > Metazoa > Chordata > Aves > Passeriformes > Fringillidae > Fringilla > Fringilla coelebs. The sequence goes on along the minus strand of NW_028167587.1, from coordinate 1,444,078 downwards.
GAATCTCGCCACTCCCAGGATTCCTCCCAGATGCCAGGTGGCAGCAGTGCCAACTTGGGCTGGTTTGAGAGTGCCAAGTGGGTCCTCCAAACTGGCACCCAGAACAGTAGCTTCTGAGTTTTTTTTTCCAGGGAAAAAGCCTTTACAATGGTTCAGGGTCGTGAGGCCTTAAATGGCCAGGTGCCTCCTAGAATTCGGCCTCTCGCAGGATGCCTCCCAGATGCAAGGTGGCAGTAGTGCCAACTTTGGATGGTTTGAGTGTGCCAAGTGGGTCCTGCAAACTGACACCAAGAACAGTGGCTTCTGAGTTTTGTTTCCCAGGGAAATACCTTGTAGAGCTGTACAAAGGCCTGAGGCCTTAAATTTCAGGGTTTTTTCTGGAATGTGGCCTCTCGCAGGATTCCTCCCAGACGCAATGTGGAACCCGTGCCAACTTGGTCTCTTTTTAGAGTGGCAAAGGGGTCCTAAAAACTGACACCCAGAACAGTAGCTTGTGAGTTTTGTTTCCCACGGAAATACCCTGTAGAGTGGTTCAGGGTCCTGAGGCCTCAAATTTCAGGGTGCCTACTGGAATTCGGCCTCTCGCAGCATGCCTCCCAGACGCAAGCTGGAACCGGTGCCCACTTAGTCTTGTTTGAGGGTGCCAAGTGGGTCCTGAAAACTGACACCCAGAACAGTGGCTTCTGAGTTTTTTTTCCCAGGGAAAAGGCCTGTACACTGGTTCAGGGGCCTGAAACTTTAAATGTCTGAATGTCTTCTGTAATTCGGACTCTTGCAGGATGCCCTACATACGCAATGTGGCACCAGTGCAAACTTGTTCTCGTTTGAGAGTGCCTAGTGGGTCCTGAAAACTGACACCCAGAACAGTGGCTTGTGCGTTTTGTTTCCGAGGGAAAAGGCTTCTAGAATGGTTCAGAGGCGTGAGGCCTTAAATTGCCAAGTGCCTCCTGAATTTCGGCGTCTCGTTGGATGCCTCCCAGACGCTAAGCGTCACCAGTGCCCACTTACTCTTGTTTGAGGGTGCCAAGTGGGTCCTGAAAACTGACACCCAGAACTGTAGCTTCTGAGTTTTGTTTTCCAGGGAAAAAGCCTCTAAAATGGTTCAGGGTCGTGAGGCCTTAAATGGCCAGGTGCCTCCTGGAATTCCGCCTCTCTCTGGATGCCTCCCAGACGCAATGCGGCACCAGTGCCAATTTGGGCTGGTATGAGAGTGCGTAGTGGGTTATGAAAACTGACACCCAGAACAGTGGCTTTTGAGTTTTGTTTACCAGGGAAAAAGGCGGTACAGTGGTTATGGGGCCCGAAGCCTTACATTGCTGGGTGCCTCCTGGTATTTGGCCTCTCGCAGGATGCCTCCCAGACGTATGCTGGCACCAATGCCAACTTTGGCTGGTTTGAGAGTGCCAAGTGGGTCCTTAAAACTGACGCCAAGAACAGTGGCTTGTGAATTTTTTTTCCCAGGGAAAAGGCCTGTACAATGGTTCAGGGTCCTGCGGCCTTAAATTGTCGGGTGCCTCCTAGAGATCCGACTCTTGCAAGATTTTTCCGGGACGCTAAGCGGCACCATTGCCCACTTAGTCTGGTTTGAGAGTTCCAGGTGGGTCCTTCAAACTGACATCAAGAACAGTGGCTTCTGAGTTTCGTTTGCCAGGAAAATTCCCTGTACAGTGGTTCAGGGTCCTGAGGCCTAAAATGGCCAGGTGCCTCCTGGAATTCGGCCTCTCCCAGGATGCCTCCCGGACGCAATGTGGCACCAGTGCAAACTTGGGCTGGTTTGAGAGTGCCAAGGGGGTCCTGAAAACTGACACGAAGAACAGTGGCTTCTGAGTCTTGTTTTCCAGGGAAAAAAGCTGTAGAATGGTTCAGGAGCCTGAGGCCTTAAATTGCAGGGTGCCCCCTGGAATTCCGCCACTCAAAGGATGCCTCCCAGACGCAAGGTGGCACCTATGCCAACTTGGTCTGGTTTGAGAGTGCCAAGTGGGTCCTGAAAACTGACACCCAGAACCGTGGCTTCTGAGTTTTGTTTCCAAGGGAATAGGCCTATAGAATGGTTCAGGAGCCTGAGGCCTTACATTGCCGGGTGCCTCCTGGTGTTTGCCCTATCGCAGGATGCCTCCCAGGCGCAAGCTGGCACCAATGCCAACTTTGGCTGGTTGGAGAGTGCCTAGTGGGTCCTGAAAAATGACGCCAAGTACAGTGGCTTGTGAGTTTTGTTTCCAAGGTAAAAGGCCTGTACAATGGTTCAGGGTCCTGCGGCCTTAAATTGCCGGGTGCCTCCTGGAGATCCGCCTCTTGCTAGATTTTTCCCAGTCGCTAAGCGGCACCATTGCCCACTTAGTCTTGTCTGAGAGTGCCAGGTGGGTCCTTCAATCTGACACCAAGAACAGTGGCATCTGAGTTTTTTTTCCCAGGGAAAAAGCCTGTAGAGCGGTACAGGGTCCTGAGGTGTTAATTTTCATGGTGCCTACTGGAATTCGGCCTCTCGCAGGATGCGTCACAGACACAAAGTGGCACCAGTGTCAACTTGGTCTGGTTTGAGAGTGCCAAGTGGGTCTTGAAAACTGACATCCAGAACAGTGGCTTGTGAGTTTTGTTTCCCAGGAATAAAGCCTGTACAATGGTTCAGGGTCCTACGGCATTAAATTGCCGGGTGCCTCCTAGAGATCCGCCTCTTGCAGGATTTTTCCTATACTCTAAGCGGCATCAGTGCCAACCTGGGCTGGTTTGAGAGTGCCAAGTGGGTCCAGAAAACTGGCACCCAGAACAGTGGCTTCTGAATTTTGTTTCCCAGGGAAAAGGCCTGTTCACTGGTTCAGGGTCCTGAGGCCTTAAATTTCAGGGTGCCTCCTAGAGATCCGCCTGTCGCAGGATACCTCCCAGACGCAAGGTGGCATCAGTGCAAACTTGGGCTGGTTTGAGAGTTCCTAGTCGGTCCTGCAATCTGACACCCAGAACAGTGGCTTCTGAGTTTTGTTTCCCAGGAAAATACCCTGTAGACTGTTTCAGGGTCCTGAGGCCTTACATTGCCAGGTGCCTCCTGGAATTCCGCCTCTCGCAGGATTCCTCCCAGACGCAAGGTGGTACCGGTGCCCACTTACTTTTGTTTAAGATTGCCTAGTTGGTCCTGCAAACTGACACCCAGAAGAGTGGCTTCTGAGTTTTGTTTCCCAGGAAAATACCCTGTAGAGTGGTTCTGGGTCCTGAGGCCTGAATTTGCCAGGTGCCTCCAGGAATTCTGCCTCTCACAGGATTCCTCCCAGACCCAAGGTGGCACCAGTGCCAACTTCGGCTGATTTGAGAGTTCCAAGTGGGGCCTCCAAACTGATACCCAGAATAGTGGCATCTGAGTTTTGTTTCCCAGGGAAAAAACCTCTACAATTGTTCAGGGTCCTGCGGCCTTAAATTGCCGGGTGCCTCCTGGAGATCCGCCTCTTGCAGGATTTTTCCCAGACGCTAAGCGGCACCATTACCCTCTTAGTCTGGTTTGAGTGTCAGGTGGGTACTTCAAACTGACGCCAAGAACAGTGACTTCTGAGTTTTGTTTCCCACGGAAAAAGCCTGTACAGTGCTTCAGGGTCCTGAGGCCTAAAATGGCCAGGTGCCTCCTGGAATTCGGCCTCTCGAAAGATGCCTCCCAGACGCAAAGTGGCAGCAGTGCAAACTTAGGCTGCTTTGAGAGTGCCTAATGGGTCCTGCAAATTGACACCAAGAACAGTGGCTTCTGAGTTTTGTTTCCCAGGGAAAAACCCTGTAGAATGGTTCAGGGTCCTGAGACCTTATATTGCTGGGTGCCTCCTGGAATTCGCCCTCTCGAAGGATGCCTATAAGACGCCAAGTGCCAGCAGTGCCAACTTGGTCTGGTTTGAGAGTGCCAAGTGGGTCCTGAAAACTGACACCCTGGACAGTGGCTTCTGAGTTTTGTTTCCCAGGAAAATACCCTGTAGAGTGGTTCAGGGTCCTGAGGCCTTGAATTTAAGGGTGACTACCTGAATTCAGTCTCTCGCAGGATGCCTCCCAGACGCAATGTGGCACCAGTGCCAGCTTGGTCTGGTTTGATAGTGCCAAGTGGGTCCTGAAACCTGCCACCCAGAACAGTGGCTTGTGAGTTTTGTTTCCCAGGGAAAAGGCCTGTACAATGGTTCAGGGGCCTGAAGCCTTAAATTGCCGGGTGCCTCCTGGAATTCGGCCTCTCCCCGGATGCCTCCCAGACGCAATGTGGCACCAGTGCCAGCTTGGGCTGGTTTGAGAGTGCCAAGTGGGTGCTGAAACATGCCACCCAGAACAGTGGCTTGTGAGTTTTGTTTCCCAGGGAAAAAGCCTGTACAATGGTTCAGGGGCCTGAAGCCTTAAATTTCCGGGTGCCTCCTGGTATTCGGTCTCTCGCAGGATGCCTCCCAGACGCAATGTGGCACCAGTGCCAACTTGGTCTGGTTTGAGACTGCCTAGTGGGTCCTGCCAACTGACACCCAGAACAGTGGCTTCTGAGTTTTGTTTCCCAGGGAAATACCCTGTAGAGTGGTTCAGGGTCCTGAGGCCTTAAATGGCCAGGTGCGTCCTGGAATTCGGCCTCTCGCCGGATGCCTCCCAAACGCAAGCTGGCACCAATGCAAACTTTGTCTGGTTTGAGAGTGCCAAGTGTGTCCTGTAAACTGAAACCCAGAACAGTGGCTTCTGAGTTTTGTTTCCCAGGGAAATACCCTGTAGAGTAGTTTAGGGTCCTGCGGCCTTAAATTGCAGGGTGCCTCCTGGTATTCCGCCTCTCGCAGGGTGTTTCCTAGACTCTAAGCGGCTCCGGTGCCCACTTCGTCTTGTTTGAGAGTGCCAAGTGGGTCCTGCTAACCGACACCCAGAATAGGGGCTTGTGTGTTTTGTTTCCCAGCGAAAAAGCCTTTACAGTGGTTCAGGGGCCTGAGGCCTTAAATGGCCAGGTGCCTCTTGGAATCCCGCCACTCCCAGGATTTCTCCCAGAGCCAAAGTAGTCCAGTGCACATTTCGTCTGATTGAGAGGGCCATGTGAGTGCTGCAAACTGACACCAAGAACAGTGGCTTCTGAGTTTTGTTTCCCGGGGAAATACCCTGTAGAGTAGTTCAGGGTCCTGAGGCCTTAAATTTCAGGGTGCCTACTGGAATTCGGCCTCTCGCAGGATGCCTCCCAGACGCACGCTGGCACCAAGGCCATCTTGGGCTGGTTTGAGAGTGCCAAGTGGGTCCTGAATACTAACACCCGGAACAGTGGCTTCTGAGTTTTGTTTCCCAGGGATAAAGTCTGTAGGATGCTCCAGCGTCCGGAGGCCTTAAATTGCCGGGTGCCTCCTGGAATTCGGCCTCTAGCAGGATGCCCCCCAGACGCAATGTGGCACCGGTGCTAACTTAGTCCGGTTTTTGAATGCCAAGTGTGTCCTGCAAACTGACGCCAAGAACAGTGGCTTCTGAATTTTGTTTCCCAGGGAAAAAGCCTGTACAATGGTTCAGGGTCCTGCGGCCTTAAATTGCCGGGTGCCTCCTGGAATTCCGCCTCTCGCATGATATTTTCCAGATGCAAGGTGGCACCGGTGCCCACTTACTCTGGTTTGAGAGTGCCCAGTGGGTCCTGCAAACTGACACCCAGAACAGTGGCTTGTGAGTTTTGTTTCCCAGGGAAAAGGCCTGTACACTGGTTCAGGGGCCTGAATCTTTAAATGGCCGGGTGCCTTCTGGAGTTCTGCCTCTAGCCGATGCCTCCCAGACGCAATGTAGCACCAGTGCCAGCTTGGTCTGGTTTGAGAGTGCCTAGTGAGTCCTGAAAACTTACACCCAGAACAGTGGCGTCTGATTCTTGTTTCCCAGGGAAATACCCTGTAGAGTGGTGAAGGGTCCTGAGGCCTTTAAATTGCCGGGTGCCTCCTGGAGATCTGCCTCTAGCAGGAGGTTTCCCAGACGCTTCGCGGCACCAGAGCCAACTTGGTCTGGTTTGAGAGTGCCAAGTGGGTTTTGTAAACTGACACCAAGAAGAGTGGCTTCTGAGTTTTGTTTCCCTGGGAAATACTCTGTACAGTGGTTCAGGGTCCTGAGGCCTTAAATTTCCGGGTGCCTTCTGGAATTCCGCCTCCCGCAGGATGCCTCCCAGACGCAGGGTGGAAGCAGTGCCAACTTGGGCTTGTTTGAGATTTCCTAGTGGGTCCTGAAAACTGACACCTAGAACAGTGGCCTCTGATTTTTGTTTCCCAGGGAATAGGCCTGTACAGTGGTTCAGGGACCTGAGGCCTTAAATGGCAGAGTGCCTCCTGGAATTCGGCCTTTTGCAGGATGTTTCCTAGACTCTAAGCGGCACCGGTGCCCACTTCATCTGGTTTGAGAGTGCCAAGTGAGTCCTGCAAACTGACACCTAGAATAATGGCTTCTGAGTTGTGTTTCCCAGGGAAAAGGCCAGTACAATGGTTCAGGGGCCTGAGGCCTTAAATTGCCGCGTTCCTCCTGGAATTCGGCCTTTTGCAGGATGCCTCCCAGACCCAAGGCAGCACCAGTGCACACTTCGTCAGATTTGAGAGTGCTAAGGGAGTCTTGCAAACTGACACCCTGTATAATGGCTTCTGAGTTTTGTTTCCCAGGGAAATACCCTTTAGAGTGGTTCAGGGTCCTGAGGACTTAAATTGCCGGGTGCCTCCTGGAATTCGGGCTCTCGCAGGATGCCTCCCAGACACAAAGTGGCACCAGTGCCAACTTGGTCTGGTTTGAGAGTGCCTAGTGGGTCCTGCACACTGACACCCAGAACAGTGGCTTCTGAGTTTTGTTTCCCAGGGAAATACCCTGTAGAGTGGTTCAGGGTCCTGAGGCCTTAAATGGCCAGGTGCATCCCGGAATTCGGCCTCTCGCAGGATGCCTCCCAGACGCAAGCTGGCACCAATGCAGACTTTGTCTGGTTTGAGAGTATCAAGTGGGTCCTGAGAACTGAAACCCAGAACAGTGGCTTCTGAGTCTTGTTTCCCAGGGAAATACCCTGTAGATTAGTTCAGGGTCCTGCGGCATTAAATTGCTGGGTGCCTCCTGGTGTTCCGCCTCTCGCAGGGTGTTTCCTAGACTCTAAGCGGCACCAGTGCCCACTTGGTCTTGATTGAGAGTGCCAAGTGGGTCCTGCTAACCGACACCCAGAATAGGGGCTTGTGAGTTTTTTTTCCCAGGGAAAAAGCCTGTACAGTGGTTCTGGGGCCTGAGGCCTTAAATGGCCAGGTGCCTCCTGGAATCCCGCCACTCCCAGGATTTCTCCCAGACCCAAAGTAGTCCAGTGCACATTTCGTCTGATTGAGAGGGCCATGTGACTCCTGCAAACTAACACCCAGTATATTGGCTTCTGAATTTTTTTTTCTCCGGGAAATACCCTGTAGAGTAGTTCAGGGTCCTTAGGCCTTACATTGCCGGGTGCCTCCTGGTATTTGGCCTCTCGCAAGATGCCTTGCAGACGCAAGGTGGCACCAGTGCCAACTTGGTCTGGTTTGGGAGTGCCAAGTGGGTCCTGAAAACTGCCACCCAGTACAGTGGCTTGTGAGTTTTTTTTCCCAGGGAAGAAGCCTGTAAAATGGTTCAGGGTCCTGCGGCCTTAAATTGCCGGCTGCTTCCTACATATCCGCCTCTTGCAAAATGTTTCCCAGACGCTTAGCGGCACTGGTGCTAACTTAGTCTGGTTTTTGAGTGCCAAGTGTGTCCTGCAAACTGACACCATGAACAGTGGCTTCTGAGTTTTGTTTCCAAGATAAATACCCTGAAGAGTGGTTCAGGGGCTTGAGGCCTTAATTTGCCTGGTGCCTCCTGGAATTCGGCCTCTAGCAGGATGCCTCCCAAACGCAAGCTGGAACCAAGGCATACTTGGGCTGGTTTGAGAGTGCCAAGTAGGTCCTGCAAACTGACACCCAGAACAGTGGCTTCTGAGTTTTGTTTCCCAGGGATAAAGCCTGTAGGATGCTCCAGGGTACGGAGGCCTTAAATTGCCGGGTGCCTCCTGGAATTCGGCCTCTAGCAGGATGCCTCCCAGACGCAAAGTGGCACCGGTGCTAACTTAGTCTGGTTTTTGAATGCCAAGTGTATCCTGCAAACTGACACCCAGAACAGTGGCTTGTGAGTTTTGTTTCCCAGGGAAAAAGCCTGTACAATGGTTCAGGGTCCTGCGGCCTTAAATTGCCGGGTGCCTCCTGGAATTCCGCCTCTCGCATGATGTTTTCCAGATACAAGGTGGCACCGGTGCCCACTTACTCTGGTTTGAGAGTGCCCAGTGGGTCCTGCAAACTGACACCCAGAACAGTGGCTTGTGAGTTTTGTTTCCCAGGGAAAAGGCCTGTACACTGGTTCAGGGGCCTGAATCTTTAAATGGCCGGGTGCCTTCTGGAGTTCTGCCTCTAGCCGATGCCTCCCAGACGCAATGTAGCACCAGTGCCAGCTTGGTCTGGTTTGAGAGTGCCTAGTGAGTCCTGAAAACTTACACCCAGAACAGTGGCGTCTGATTCTTGTTTCCCAGGGAAATACCCTGTAGAGTGGTGCAGGGTCCTGAGGCCTTTAAATTGCCGGGTGCCTCCTGGAGATCTGCCTCTAGCAGGAGGTTTCCCAGACGCTTCGCGGCACCAGAGCCAACTTGGTCTGGTTTGAGAGTGCCAAGTGGGTTTTGTAAACTGACACCAAGAAGAGTGGCTTCTGAGTTTTGTTTCCCTGGGAAATACTCTGTACAGTGGTTCAGGGTCCTGAGGCCTTAAATTTCCGGGTGCCTTCTGGAATTCCGCCTCCCGCAGGATGCCTCCCAGACGCAGGGTGGAAGCAGTGCCAACTTGGGCTTGTTTGAGATTTCCTAGTGGGTCCTGAAAACTGACACCTAGAACAGTGGCCTCTGATTTTTGTTTCCCAGGGAATAGGCCTGTACAGTGGTTCAGGGACCTGAGGCCTTAAATGGCAGAGTGCCTCCTGGAATTCGGCCTTTTGCAGGATGTTTCCTAGACTCTAAGCGGCACCGGTGCCCACTTCATCTGGTTTGAGAGTGCCAAGTGAGTCCTGCAAACTGACACCTAGAATAATGGCTTCTGAGTTGTGTTTCCCAGGGAAAAGGCCAGTACAATGGTTCAGGGGCCTGAGGCCTTAAATTGCCGCGTTCCTCCTGGAATTCGGCCTTTTGCAGGATGCCTCCCAGACCCAAGGCAGCACCAGTGCACACTTCGTCAGATTTGAGAGTGCTAAGGGAGTCTTGCAAACTGACATCCTGTATAATGGCTTCTGAGTTTTGTTTCCCAGGGAAATACCCTTTAGAGTGGTTCAGGGTCCTGAGGACTTAAATTGCCGGGTGCCTCCTGGAATTCGGGCTCTCGCAGGATGCCTCCCAGACACAAAGTGGCACCAGTGCCAACTTGGTCTGGTTTGAGAGTGCCTAGTGGGTCCTGCACACTGACACCCAGAACAGTGGCTTCTGAGTTTTGTTTCCCAGGGAAATACCCTGTAGAGTGGTTCAGGGTCCTGAGGCCTTAAATGGCCAGGTGCATCCCGGAATTCGGCCTCTCGCAGGATGCCTCCCAGACGCAAGCTGGCACCAATGCAGACTTTGTCTGGTTTGAGAGTATCAAGTGGGTCCTGAGAACTGAAACCCAGAACAGTGGCTTCTGAGTCTTGTTTCCCAGGGAAATACCCTGTAGATTAGTTCAGGGTCCTGCGGCATTAAATTGCTGGGTGCCTCCTGGTGTTCCGCCTCTCGCAGGGTGTTTCCTAGACTCTAAGCGGCACCGGTGCCCACTTGGTCTTGATTGAGAGTGCCAAGTGGGTCCTGCTAACCGACACCCAGAATAGGGGCTTGTGAGTTTTTTTTCCCAGGGAAAAAGCCTGTACAGTGGTTCAGGGGCCTGAGGCCTTAAATGGCCAGGTGCCTCCTGGAATCCCGCCACTCCCAGGATTTCTCCCTGACCCAAAGTAGTCCAGTGCACATTTCGTCTGATTGAGAGGGCCATGTGACTCCTGCAAACTAACACCCAGTATATTGGCTTCTGAATTTTTTTTTCTCCGGGAAATACCCTGTAGAGTAGTTCAGGGTCCTGAGGCCTTACATTGCCGGGTGCCTCCTGGTATTTGGCCTCTCGCAAGATGCCTTGCAGACGCAAGGTGGCACCAGTGCCAACTTGGTCTGGTTTGGGAGTGCCAAGTGGGTCCTGAAAACTGCCACCCAGTACAGTGGCTTGTGAGTTTTTTTTCCCAGGGAAGAAGCCTGTAAAATGGTTCAGGGTCCTGCGGCCTTAAATTGCCGGCTGCTTCCTACATATCCGCCTCTTGCAAAATGTTTCCCAGACGCTTAGCGGCACCGGTGCTAACTTAGTCTGGTTTTTGAGTGCCAAGTGTGTCCTGCAAACTGACACCATGAACAGTGGCTTCTGAGTTTTGTTTCCCAGGGAAAAAGCCTGTACAATGGTTCAGGGTATTGCGGCCCTAAATTGCCGGGTGCCTCCTGGAATTCCGCCTCTCGCATGATGTTTCCCAGATGCAAGGTGGCACCGGTGCCCACTTCCTCTGGTTTGAGAGTGCCAAGTGGGTCCTGCAAACTGACACCCAGAACAGTGGCTTGTGAGCTTTGTTTCCCAGGGAAAAAGCCTGTACAGTGGTTCAGGGTCCTGAGGCCTTAAATGTCCAGGTGCCTCCTGGAATTCCGCCTCTCGCAGGATGCCTCCCAGACGCAAGCTGGCACCAGTGCCAACTTGGTCTGGTTTGAGAGTGCCAAGTGGGTCCTGAAAACTGACACCCAGAACAGTGGCTTGTGAGTTTTGTTTCCCAGGGAAAAAGCCTGTACAGTGATTCAGTGTCCTGCAGCCTTAAATTGCCGGGTTCCTCCCAAAATATCTGCCTCTTACAAAATCTTTCCCAGGCGCTTAGCGGCACCGGTGCTAACTTGGTCTGGTTTTAGAGTGCCAAGTGTGTCCTGCAAACTGACACCCAGAACAGTGGCTTCTGAGTTTTGTTTCCCAGGAAAATACCCTGTAGACTGTTTCAGGGTCCTGAGGCCTTACATTGCCAGGTGCCTCCTGGAATTCTGCCTCTCGCAGGATTCCTCCCAGACGCAAGGTGGTACCGGTGCCCACTTACTTTTGTTTAAGATTGCCTAGTTGGTCCTGCAAACTGACACCCAGAAGAGTGGCTTCTGAGTTTTGTTTCCCAGGAAAATACCCTGTAGAGTGGTTCTGGGTCCTGAGGCCTGAATTTGCCAGGTGCCTCCAGGAATTCTGCCTCTCACAGGATTCCTCCCAGACCCAAGGTGGCACCAGTGCCAACTTCGGCTGATTTGAGAGTTCCAAGTGGGGCCTCCAAACTGATACCCAGAATAGTGGCATCTGAGTTTTGTTTCCCAGGGAAAAAGCCTCTACAATTGTTCAGGGTCCTGCGGCCTTAAATTGCCGGGTGCCTCCTGGAGATCCGCCTCTTGCAGGATTTTTCCCAGACGCTAAGCGGCACCATTACTCTCCTAGTCTGGTTTGAGTGTCAGGTGGGTACTTCAAACTGACGCCAAGAACAGTGACTTCTGAGTTTTGTTTCCCACGGAAAAAGCCTGTACAGTGCTTCAGGGTCCTGAGGCCTAAAATGGCCAGGTGCCTCCTGGAATTCGGCCTCTCGAAAGATGCCTCCCAGACGCAAAGTGGCAGCAGTGCAAACTTAGGCTGCTTTGAGAGTGCCTAATGGGTCCTGCAAACTGAAACCCAGAACAGTGGCTTCTGAGTTTTGTTTCCCAGGAAAATACCCTGTAGACTGTTTCAGGGTCCTGAGGCCTTACATTGCCAGGTGCCTCCTGGAATTCGCCCTCTCGAAGGATGCCTATAAGACGCCAAGTGCCAGCAGTGCCAACTTGGTCTGGTTTGAGAGTGCCAAGTGGGTCCTGAAAACTGACACCCTGGACAGTGGCTTCTGAGTTTTGTTTCCCAGGAAAATACCCTGTAGAGTGGTTCAGGGTCCTGAGGCCTTGAATTTAAGGGTGACTACCTGAATTCAGTCTCTCGCAGGATGCCTCCCAGACGCAATGTGGCACCAGTGCCAGCTTGGTCTGGTTTGATAGTGCCAAGTGGGTCCTGAAACCTGCCACCCAGAACAGTGGCTTGTGAGTTTTGTTTCCCAGGGAAAAGGCCTGTACAATGGTTCAGGGGCCTGAAGCCTTAAATTGCCGGGTGCCTCCTGGAATTCGGCCTCTCCCCGGATGCCTCCCAGACGCAATGTGGCACCAGTGCCAGCTTGGGCTGGTTTGAGAGTGCCAAGTGGGTGCTGAAACATGCCACCCAGAACAGTGGCTTGTGAGTTTTGTTTCCCAGGGAAAAAGCCTGTACAATGGTTCAGGGGCCTGAAGCCTTAAATTTCCGGGTGCCTCCTGGTATTCGGTCTCTCGCAGGATGCCTCCCAGACGCAATGTGGCACCAGTGCCAACTTGGTCTGGTTTGAGACTGCCTAGTGGGTCCTGCCAACTGACACCCAGAACAGTGGCTTCTGAGTTTTGTTTCCCAGGGAAATACCCTGTAGAGTGGTTCAGGGTCCTGAGGCCTTAAATGGCCAGGTGCCTCCTGGTATTCGGTCTCTCGCAGGATGCCTCCCAGACGCAAGCTGGCACCAATGCAAACTTTGTCTGGTTTGAGAGTGCCAAGTGTGTCCTGAAAACTGAAACCCAGAACAGTGGCTTCTGAGTCTTGTTTCCCAGGGAAATACCCTGAGAGTAGTTTAGGGTCCTGCGGCCTTAAATTGCAGGGTGCCTCCTGGAATTCCGCCTCTCGCATGATGTTTCCCAGATGCAAGGTGGCACCGGTGCCCACTTCCTCTGGTTTGAGAGTGCCAAGTGGGTCCTGCAAACTGACACCCACAACAGTGGCTTCTGAGCTTTGTTTCTCAGGGAAAAAATCTGTACACTGGTTCAGGGTCCTGAGGCCTTAAATGTCCAGGTGCCTCCTGGAATTCCGCCTCTCGTAGGATGCCTCCCAGACGCAAGCTGGCACCAGTGCCAACTTGGTCTGGTTTGAGAGAGCCAAGTGGGTCCTGAAAACTGACACCCAGAACAGTGGCTTGTGAGTTTTGTTTCCCAGGGAAAAAGCCTGTACAGTGATTCAGTGTCCTGCAGCCTTAAATTGCCGGGTTCCTCCCAAAATATCTGCCTCTTAAAAAATCTTTCCCAGGCGCTTAGCGGCACCGGTGCTAACTTGGTCTGGTTTTAGAGTGCCAAGTGTGTCCTGCAAACTGACACCCAGAACAGTGGCTTCTGAGTTTTGTTTCCCAGGAAAATACCCTGTAGACTGTTTCAGGGTCCTGAGGCCTTTAATGGCCAGGTGCCTCCTGGAATTCCGCCTCTCGCAGGATTCCTCCCAGACGCAAGGTGGTACCGGTGCCCACTTACTTTTGTTTAAGATTGCCTAGTTGGTCCTGCAAACTGACACCCAGAAGAGTGGCTTCTGAGTTTTGTTTCCCAGGAAAATACCCTGTAGAGTGGTTCTGGGTCCTGAGGCCTGAATTTGCCAGGTGCCTCCAGGAATTCTGCCTCTCACAGGATTCCTCCCAGACCCAAGGTGGCACCAGTGCCAACTTCGGCTGATTTGAGAGTTCCAAGTGGGGCCTCCAAACTGATACCCAGAATAGTGGCATCTGAGTTTTGTTTCCCAGGGAAAAAGCCTCTACAATTGTTCAGGGTCCTGCGGCCTTAAATTGCCGGGTGCCTCCTGGAGATCCGCCTCTTGCAGGATTTTTCCCAGACGCTAAGCGGCACCATTACCCTCTTAGTCTGGTTGAATGTCAGGTGGGTACTTCAAACTGACGCCAAGAACAGTGACTTCTGAGTTTTGTTTCCCACGGAAAAAGCCTGTACAGTGCTTCAGGGTCCTGAGGCCTAAAATGGCCAGGTGCCTCCTGGAATTCGGCCTCTCGAAAGATGCCTCCCAGACGCAAAGTGGCAGCAGTGCAAACTTAGGCTGCTTTGAGAGTGCCTAATGGGTCCTGCAAATTGACACCAAGAACAGTGGCTTCTGAGTTTTGTTTCCCAGGGAAAAACCCTGTAGAATGGTTCAGGGTCCTGAGACCTTATATTGCTGGGTGCCTCCTGGAATTCGCCCTCTCGAAGGATGCCTATAAGACGCCAAGTGCCAGCAGTGCCAACTTGGTCTGGTTTGAGAGTGCCAAGTGGGTCCTGAAAACTGACACCCTGGACAGTGGCTTCTGAGTTTTGTTTCCCAGGAAAATACCCTGTAGAGTGGTTCAGGGTCCTGAGGCCCTGAATTTAAGGGTGACTACCTGAATTCAGTCTCTCGCAGGATGCCTCCCAGACGCAATGTGGCACCAGTGCCAGCTTGGTCTGGTTTGATAGTGCCAAGTGGGTCCTGAAACCTGCCACCCAGAACAGTGGCTTGTGAGTTTTGTTTCCCAGGGAAAAGGCCTGTACAATGGTTCAGGGGCCTGAAGCCTTAAATTGCCGGGTGCCTCCTGGAATTCGGCCTCTCCCCGGATGCCTCCCAGACGCAATGTGGCACCAGTGCCAGCTTGGGCTGGTTTGAGAGTGCCAAGTGGGTGCTGAAACATGCCACCCAGAACAGTGGCTTGTGAGTTTTGTTTCCCAGGGAAAAAGCCTGTACAATGGTTCAGGGGCCTGAAGCCTTAAATTTCCGGGTGCCTCCTGGTATTCGGTCTCTCGCAGGATGCCTCCCAGACGCAATGTGGCACCAGTGCCAACTTGGTCTGGTTTGAGACTGCCTAGTGGGTCCTGCCAACTGACACCCAGAACAGTGGCTTCTGAGTTTTGTTTCCCAGGGAAATACCCTGTAGAGTGGTTCAGGGTCCTGAGGCCTTAAATGGCCAGGTGCGTCCTGGAATTCGGCCTCTCGCCGGATGCCTCCCAAACGCAAGCTGGCACCAATGCAAACTTTGTCTGGTTTGAGAGTGCCAAGTGTGTCCTGAAAACTGAAACCCAGAACAGTGGCTTCTGAGTCTTGTTTCCCAGGGAAATACCCTGTAGAGTAGTTTAGGGTCTTGCGGCCTTAAATTGCAGGGTGCCTCCTGGTATTCCGCCTCTCGCAGGGTGTTTCCTAGACTCTAAGCGGCTCCGGTGCCCACTTCGTCTTGTTTGAGAGTGCCAAGTGGGTCCTGCTAACCGACACCCAGAATAGGGGCTTGTGTGTTTTGTTTCCCAGCGAAAAAGCCTTTACAGTGGTTCAGGGGCCTGAGGCCTTAAATGGCCAGGTGCCTCTTGGAATCCCGCCACTCCCAGGATTTCTCCCAGACCCAAAGTAGTCCAGTGCACATTTCGTCTGATTGAGAGGGCCATGTGAGTCCTGCAAACTGACACCAAGAACAGTGGCTTCTGAGTTTTGTTTCCCAGGGAAATACCCTGTAGAGTAGTTCAGGGTCCTGAGGCCTTAAATTTCAGGGTGCCTACTGGAATTCGGCCTCTCGCAGGATGCCTCCCAGACGCACGCTGGCACCAAGGCCATCTTGGGCTGGTTTGAGAGTGCCAAGTGGGTCCTGAATACTAACACCCGGAACAGTGGCTTCTGAGTTTTGTTTCCCAGGGATAAAGTCTGTAGGATGCTCCAGCGTCCGGAGGCCTTAAATTGCCGGGTGCCTCCTGGAATTCGGCCTCTAGCAGGATGCCCCCCAGACGCAATGTGGCACCGGTGCTAACTTAGTCCGGTTTTTGAATGCCAAGTGTGTCCTGCAAACTGACGCCAAGAACAGTGGCTTCTGAGTTTTGTTTCCCAGGGAAAAAGCCTGTACAATGGTTCGGTGTCCTGCGGCCTTAAATTGCCGGGTGCCTCCTGGAATTCCGCCTCTCGCATGATATTTTCCAGATGCAAGGTGGCACCGGTGCCCACTTACTCTGGTTTGAGAGTGCCCAGTGGGTCCTGCAAACTGACACCCAGAACAGTGGCTTGTGAGTTTTGTTTCCCAGGGAAAAGGCCTGTACACTGGTTCAGGGGCCTGAATCTTTAAATGGCCGGGTGCCTTCTGGAGTTCTGCCTCTAGCCGATGCCTCCCAGACGCAATGTAGCACCAGTGCCAGCTTGGTCTGGTTTGAGAGTGCCTAGTGAGTCCTGAAAACTGACACCCAGAACAGTGGCGTCTGATTCTTGTTTCCCAGGGAAATACCCTGTAGAGTGGTGCAGGGTCCTGAGGCCTTTAAATTGCCGGGTGCCTCCTGGAGATCTGCCTCTAGCAGGAGGTTTCCCAGACGCTTAGCGGCACCAGAGCCAACTTGGTCTGGTTTGAGAGTGCCAAGTGGGTTTTGTAAAATGACACCAAGAAGAGTGGCTTCTGAGTTTTGTTTCCCTGGGAAATACTCTGTACAGTGGTTCAGGGTCCTGAGGCCTTAAATTTCCGGGTGCCTACTGGAATTCCGCCTCCCGCAGGATGCCTCCCAGACGCAGGGTGGAAGCAGTGCCAACTTGGGCTTGTTTGAGATTTCCTAGTGGGTCCTGAAAACTGACACCTAGAACAGTGGCCTCTGATTTTTGTTTCCCAGGGAATAGGCCTGTACAGTGGTTCAGGGACCTGAGGCCTTAAATGGCAGAGTGCCTCCTGGAATTCGGCCTTTTGCAGGATGTTTCCTAGACTCTAAGCGGCACCGGTGCCCACTTCGTCTGGTTTGAGAGTGCCAAGTGAGTCCTGCAAACTGACACCTAGAATAATGGCTTCTGAGTTGTGTTTCCCAGGGAAAAGGCCAGTACAATGGTTCAGGGGCCTGAAGCCTTAAATTGCCGCGTTCCTCCTGGAATTCGGCCTTTTGCAGGATGCCTCCCAGACCCAAGGCAGCACCAGTGCACACTTCGTCAGATTTGAGAGTCCTAAGGGAGTCTTGCAAACTGACACCCTGTATAATGGCTTCTGAGTTTTGTTTCCCAGGGAAATACCCTTTAGAGTGGTTCAGGGTCCTGAGGACTTAAATTGCCGGGTGCCTCCTGGAATTCGGGCTCTCGCAGGATGCCTCCCAGACACAAAGTGGCACCAGTGCCAACTTGGTCTGGTTTGAGAGTGCCTAGTGGGTCCTGCACACTGACACCCAGAACAGTGGCTTCTGAGTTTTGTTTCCCAGGGAAATACCCTGTAGAGTGGTTCAGGGTCCTGAGGCCTTAAATGGCCAGGTGCATCCCGGAATTCGGCCTCTCGCAGGATGCCTCCCAGACGCAAGCTGGCACCAATGCAGACTTTGTCTGGTTTGAGAGTACCAAGTGGGTCCTGAGAACTGAAACCCAGAACAGTGGCTTCTGAGTCTTGTTTCCCAGGGAAATACCCTGTAGATTAGTTCAGGGTCCTGCGGCATTAAATTGCTGGGTGCCTCCTGGTGTTCCGCCTCTCGCAGGGTGTTTCCTAGACTCTAAGCGGCACCGGTGCCCACTTGGTCTTGTTTGAGAGTGCCAAGTGGGTCCTGCTAACCGACACCCAGAATAGGGGCTTGTGAGTTTTGTTTCCCAGGGAAAAAGCCTGTACAGTGGTTCAGGGGCCTGAGGCCTTAAATGGCCAGGTGCCTCCTGGAATCCCACCACTCCCAGGATTTCTCCCAGACCCAAAGTAGTCCAGTGCACATTTCGTCTGATTGAGAGGGCCATGTGACTCCTGCAAACTAACACCCAGTATATTGGCTTCTGAATTTTTTTTTCTCCGGGAAATACCCTGTAGAGTAGTTCAGGGTCCTGAGGCCTTACATTGCCGGGTGCCTCCTGGTATTTGGCCTCTCGCAAGATGCCTTGCAGACGCAAGGTGGCACCAGTGCCAACTTGGTCTGGTTTGGGAGTGCCAAGTGGGTCCTGAAAACTGCCACCCAGTACAGTGGCTTGTGAGTTTTTTTTCCCAGGGAAGAAGCCTGTAAAATGGTTCAGGGTCCTGCGGCCTTAAATTGCCGGCTGCTTCCTACATATCCGCCTCTTGCAAAATGTTTCCCAGACGCTTAGCGGCACTGGTGCTAACTTAGTCTGGTTTTTGAGTGCCAAGTGTGTCCTGCAAACTGACACCATGAACAGTGGCTTCTGAGTTTTGTTTCCAAGATAAATACCCTGAAGACTGGTTCAGGGGCTTGAGGCCTTAATTTGCCTGGTGCCTCCTGGAATTCGGCCTCTAGCAGGATGCCTCCCAAACGCAAGCTGGAACCAAGGCATACTTGGGCTGGTTTGAGAGTGCCAAGTAGGTCCTGCAAACTGACACCCAGAACAGTGGCTTCTGAGTTTTGTTTCCCAGGGATAAAGCCTGTAGGATGCTCCAGGGTACGGAGGCCTTAAATTGCCGGGTGCCCCCTGGAATTCGGCCTCTAGCAGGATGCCTCCCAGACGCAAAGTGGCACCGGTGCTAACTTAGTCTGGTTTTTGAATGCCAAGTGTATCCTGCAAACTGACACCCAGAACAGTGGCTTGTGAGTTTTGTTTCCCAGGGAAAAAGCCTGTACAATGGTTCAGGGTCCTGCGGCCTTAAATTGCTGGGTGCCTCCTGGAATTCCGCCTCTTGCATGATGTTTTCCAGATACAAGGTGGCACCGGTGCCCACTTACTCTGGTTTGAGAGTGCCCAGTGGGTCCTGCAAACTGACACCCAGAACAGTGGCTTCTGAGTTTTGTTTCCGAGGGAAAAAGCCTGTACAGTGGTTGAGGGTCCTGAGGGGTTAAATGTCCAGGTGCCTACTGGAATTCCGCCTTTAGAAGGATGCCTCCCAGACGCAAGCTGGCACCAGTGCCAACTTGGTCGGGTTTGAGAGTGCCAAGTGGGTCCTGAAAACTGCCACCCAGAACAGTGGTTTGTGAGGTTTTTTTCCCAGGGAAAAAGCCTGTACAATGGTTCAGGGTCCTGCGGCCTTAAATTGCCTGCTGCCTCCTACATATCTGCCTCTTGCAAAATGTTTCCCAGACGCTTAGCGGCACCGGTGCTAACTTAGTCTGGTTTTTGAGTGCCAAGTGTGTCCTGCAAACTGACACCATGAACAGTGGCTTCTGAGTTTTGTTTCCCAGGGAAAAAGCCTGTACAATGGTTCAGGGTCTTGCGGCCCTAAATTGCCGGGTGCCTCCTGGAATTCCGCCTCTCGCATGATGTTTCCCAGATGCAAGGTGGCACCGGTGCCCACTTCCTCTGGTTTGAGAATGCCAAGTGGGTCCTGCAAACTGACACCGACAACAGTGGCTTCTGAGCTTTGTTTCCCAGGGAAAAAGCCTGTACAGTGGTTCAGGGTCCTGAGGCCTTAAATGTCCAGGTGCCTCCTGGAATTCCGCCTCTCGCAGGATGCCTCCCAGACGCAAGGTGGCACCAGTGCCAACTTGGTCTGGTTTGAGAGAGCCAAGTGGGTCCTGAAAACTGACACCCAGAACAGTGGCTTGTGAGTTTTGTTTCCCAGGGAAAAAGCCTGTACAGTGATTCAGTGTCCTGCAGCCTTAAATTGCCGGGTTCCTCCCAAAATATCTGCCTCTTACAAAATCTTTCCCAGGCGCTTAGCGGCACCGGTGCTAACTTAGTCTGGTTTTAGAGTGCCAAGTGTGTCCTGCAAACTGACACCCAGAACAGTGGCTTCTGAGTTTTGTTTCCCAGGGAAAAAGCCTGTACAGTTGTTCAGGGTCCTGAGGCCTTTAATGGCCAGGTGCCTCCTGGAATTCCACGTCTTGCAGGATTCCTTGCAGACGCAAGGTGGCACTAGTGCCAACTTGGTCTAGTTTGAGAGTGCGAAGTAGGTCGTGCAAACTGACACCCAGAACAGTGGCTTGTGAGTTTTGTTTCCCAGGGCAAAGGCCTGTACCCTGGTTCAGGGGCCTGAAACTTGAAATGGCGGGGTGCCTTCTGGAATTCGGCCTCTCGCCGGATGCCTCCCAGACGCAAGGTGGCACCAGTTCCAGCCCTGTGTGGTTTGAGAGTGCCAAGTGGGTCCTGAAAACTGAAACCCAGAATAGTGGCATGTCAGTTTTTTTTCCCAGCGAAAAGGACTGTAGAATGGATCAGGGGCTGGAGGCCTTAAATTTCAGGGTGGCGCCTGGAATTCGGCCTCTAGCAGGATGCCTCCCAGACGCAAATTTGCACCAGTGCCAACATAGTCTGGTTTTAGAGTGCTAAGTGGGTCCTGAAAACTTACACCCAGAACAGTGACTTCTGAGTTTTGTTTCCCTGGGAAAAACCTGTACTATTGTTCAGGGTCTTGAGGGCTTAAATTGGAAGGTGCCTCCTGGAATTCCGCGTCTCGCAGGATGCCTCCCAGACGCAAGGTGGCAGCAGTGCCAACTTGGACTGGTTTGCGAGTTCCAAGTGGGTCCTGGAAAATGACACCCTGAACAGTGGCTTGCGAATTTTGTTTCCCAGGGAAATATCCAGTACAGTGTTTAAGGATCCTGAGGCCTTAAATTGCCGGGTGTCTCCTCGAATTCCGCCTCTCTCAGGATAACTCCCAGACGCAAGGTAGCACCAGTGCACACTTGGGCTGGTTTGAGAGTGCCTAGTGGGTCCTGAAAACTGACACCCAGAACAGTGGCTTGTGAGATTTGTTTCCCAGGGAAAAGGCGTGTCCATTGGTTCATGGGCCTGAAACTTTAAATGGCCGGGTGGCTCCAGGAATTCGGCCTCTAGCAGGATGCCTCCCAGATGCAAGGTGACACCAGTGCCAACTTGGTCTGGTTTGAGAGTGCCTAGTGGGTCCTGAAAACTGACACCCAGAACAGTGGCTTCTGAGTTTTGTTTCCCAGGGAAAAGGCCTGTAGATTGGTTCAGGCGCCGGAGGCCTTAAATTGCCGGGTGCCTCCTTGAATTCGGCCTCTCGCAGGATGCCTCCAAGACGCAATGTGGCACCAGTGCCGACTTGGTCTAGTTTCAGAATGCGAAGTGGGTCCTGAAAACTGACACCCAGAACAGTGGCTTGTGAGTTTTGTTTCCCAGGGAAAAGGACTGTACACTGGTCCAGGGGCCTCAAACTTTAAATGGCCGGGTGCCTCCTGGAATTCGGCCTCTAGCACGATGCCTCCCAGACGCAAGGTGGAACCGGTGCCCACTTAGCCTGGTTTGAGAGTGCCAAGTAGGTCCTGAAAACTGACACCCAGAACAGTGGCTTGTGAGTTTTGTTTCCCAGGGAAAAAGCCTGTGCAGTGGTTCTGAGTCCTGAGGCTTTAAATGGCCAGCTGCTACGTGGAATTCCGCCTCTCGCAGGATGCCTCCCAGGCGCAAGATTTCACTAGTGCCAACATGGGCCGGTTTGAGAGGTCCTAGTGGGTCCTGAAAACTGAGACCCAGAACAGTGGCTTCTGAGTTTTGTTTCCAGGGAAATAGCCTGTAGAGTCGCTCTGGGTCCTGAGGCATTAAATGGCCAGGTGCCTGCTGGAATTCTGCCTCTCGCAGGATGCCTCCCAGGTGCAAGGTCACACCGGTGCCCACTTAGTCCGGTTTGAGAGTGCTAAGTGAGTCCTGCAAACTGACACCCAGAACAGTAGCTTGTGAGTTTTGTTTCCCAGGGAAAAAGCCTGTATAATTGTTAGGGGCCTGAGGCCTTAAATTGCCTGGTGCCTCCTAAATATCCGCCTCTTGCAAAATATTTCCCTCCCGCTTAGCGACAGCGGTGCTAACTTAGTCTGGTTTGAGAGTGCCAAGTAGGTCCTGCAAACTGACACCCAGAACAGTGGCTTCTGAGTTTTGTTTCCCAGGGATAAAGCCTGTAGGATGCTCCAGGGTACGGAGGCCTTAAATTGCCGGGTGCCTCCTGGAATTCGGCCTCTAGCAGGATGCCTCCCAGACGCAAAGTGGCACTGGTGCTAACTTAGTCTGGTTTTTGAATGCCAAGTGTATCCTGCAAACTGACACCCAGAACAGTGGCTTGTGAGTTTTGTTTCCCAGGGAAAAAGCCTGTACAATGGTTCAGGGTCCTGCGGCCTTAAATTGCCGGGTGCCTCCTGGAATTCCGCCTCTCGCATGATGTTTTCCAGATACAAGGTGGCACCGGTGCCCACTTACTCTGGTTTGAGAGTGCCCAGTGGGTCCTGCAAACTGACACCCAGAACAGTGGCTTCTGAGTTTTGTTTCCGAGGGAAAAAGCCTGTACAGTGGTTGAGGGTCCTGAGGGGTTAAATGTCCAGGTGCCTACTGGAATTCCGCCTTTAGAAGGATGCCTCCCAGACGCAAGCTGGCACCAGTGCCAACTTGGTCGGGTTTGAGAGTGCCAAGTGGGTCCTGAAAACTGCCACCCAGAACAGTGGTTTGTGAGGTTTTTTTCCCAGGGAAAAAGCCTGTACAATGGTTCAGGGTCCTGCGGCCTTAAATTGCCTGCTGCCTCCTACATATCTGCCTCTTGCAAAATGTTTCCCAGACGCTTAGCGGCACCGGTGCTAACTTAGTCTGGTTTTTGAGTGCCAAGTGTGTCCTGCAAACTGACACCATGAACAGTGGCTTCTGAGTGTTGTTTCCCAGGGAAAAAGCCTGTACAATGGTTCAGGGTCTTGCGGCCCTAAATTGCCAAGTGCCTCCTGGAATTCCGCCTCTCGCATGATGTTTCCCAGATGCAAGGTGGCACCGGTGCCCACTTCCTCTGGTTTGAGAGTGCCAAGTGGGTCCTGCAAACTGACACCCACAACAGTGGCTTCTGAGCTTTGTTTCCCAGGGAAAAAGCCTGTACCCTGGTTCAGGGTCCTGAGGCCTTAAATGTCCAGGTGCCTCCTGGAATTCCGCCTCTCGCAGGATGCCTCCCAGACGCAAGGTGGCACCAGTGCCAACTTGGTCTGGTTTGAGAGAGCCAAGTGGGTCCTGAAAACTGACACCCAGAACAGTGGCTTGTGAGTTTTGTTTCCCAGGGAAAAAGCCTGTACAGTGATTCAGTGTCCTGCAGCCTTAAATTGCCGGGTTCCTCCCAAAATATCTGCCTCTTACAAAATCTTTCCCAGGCGCTTAGCGGCACCGGTGCTAACTTAGTCTGGTTTTAGAGTGCCAAGTGTGTCCTGCAAACTGACACCCAGAACAGTGGCTTCTGAGTTTTGTTTCCCAGGGAAAAAGCCTGTACAGTTGTTCAGGGTCCTGAGGCCTTTAATGGCCAGGTGCCTCCTGGAATTCCACGTCTTGCAGGATTCCTCGCAGACGCAAGGTGGCACTAGTGCCAACTTGGTCTAGTTTGAGAGTGCGAAGTAGGTCGTGCAAACTGACACCCAGAACAGTGGCTTGTGAGTTTTGTTTCCCAGGGCAAAGGCCTGTACCCTGGTTCAGGGGCCTGAAACTTGAAATGGTGGGGTGCCTTCTGGAATTCGGCCTCTCGCCGGATGCCTCCCAGACGCAAGGTGGCACCAGTGCCAGCCCTGTGTGGTTTGAGAGTGCCAAGTGGGTCCTGAAAACTGAAACCCAGAATAGTGGCATGTCAGTTTTTTTTCCCAGCGAAAAGGACTGTAGAATGGATCAGGGGCTGGAGGCCTTAAATTTCAGGGTGGCGCCTGGAATTCGGCCTCTAGCAGGATGCCTCCCAGACGCAAATTTGCACCAGTGCCAACATAGTCTGGTTTTAGACTGCTAAGTGGGTCCTGAAAACTTACACCCAGAACAGTGACTTCTGAGTTTTGTTTCCCTGGGAAAAACCTGTACAGTTGTTCAGGGTCTTGAGGGCTTAAATTGGAAGGTGCCTCCTGGAATTCCGCGTCTCGCAGGATGCCTCCCAGACGCAAGGTGGCAGCAGTGCCAACTTGGACTGGTTTGCGAGTTCCAAGTGGGTCCTGGAAAATGACACCCTGAACAGTGGCTTGCGAATTTTGTTTCCCAGGGAAATATCCAGTACAGTGTTTAAGGATCCTGAGGCCTTAAATTGCCGGGTGTCTCCTCGAATTCCGCCTCTCTCAGGATAACTCCCAGACGCAAGGTAGCACCAGTGCACACTTGGGCTGGTTTGAGAGTGCCTAGTGGGTCCTGAAAACTGACACCCAGAACAGTGGCTTGTGAGATTTGTTTCCCAGGGAAAAGGCCTGTCCATTGGTTCATGGGCCTGAAACTTTAAATGGCCGGGTGGCTCCAGGAATTCGGCCTCTAGCAGGATGCCTCCCAGATGCAAGGTGACACCAGTGCCAACTTGGTCTGGTTTGAGAGTGCCTAGTGGGTCCTGAAAACTGACACCCCGAACAGTGGCTTGTGAGTTTTGTTTCCCAGGGAAAAGGCCTGTAGATTGGTTCAGGCGCCGGAGGCCTTAAATTGCCGGGTGCCTCCTTGAATTCGGCCTCTCGCAGGATGCCTCCAAGACGCAATGTGGCACCAGTGCCGACTTGGTCTAGTTTCAGAATGCGAAGTGGGTCCTGAAAACTGACACCCAGAACAGTGGCTTGTGAGTTTTGTTTCCCAGGGAAAAGGACTGTACACTGGTCCAGGGGCCTCAAACTTTAAATGGCCGGGTGCCTCCTGGAATTCGGCCTCTAGCACGATGCCTCCCAGACGCAAGGTGGAACCGGTGCCAACTTAGCCTGGTTTGAGAGTGCCAAGTAGGTCCTGAAAACTGACACCCAGAACAGTGGCTTGTGAGTTTTGTTTCCCAGGGAAAAAGCCTGTGCAGTGGTTCAGAGTCCTGAGGCTTTAAATGGCCAGCTGCTACGTGGAATTCCGCCTCTCGCAGGATGCCTCCCAGGCGCAAGATTTCACTAGTGCCAACATGGGCCGGTTTGAGAGGTCCTAGTGGGTCCTGAAAACTGAGACCCAGAACAGTGGCTTCTGAGTTTTGTTTCCAGGGAAATAGCCTGTAGAGTCGCTCTGGGTCCTGAGGCATTAAATGGCCAGGTGCCTGCTGGAATTCTGCCTCTCGCAGGATGCCTCCCAGGTGCAAGGTCACACCGGTGCCCACTTAGTCCGGTTTGAGAGTGCTAAGTGAGTCCTGCAAACTGACACCCAGAACAGTAGCTTGTGAGTTTTGTTTCCCAGGGAAAAAGCCTGTATAATTGTTAGGGGCCTGAGGCCTTAAATTGCCTGGTGCCTCCTAAATATCCGCCTCTTGCAAAATATTTCCCTCCCGCTTAGCGACAGCGGTGCTAACTTAGTCTGGTTTGAGAGTGCCAAGTAGGTCCTGCAAACTGACACCCAGAACAGTGGCTTCTGAGTTTTGTTTCCCAGGGATAAAGCCTGTAGGATGCTCCAGGGTACGGAGGCCTTAAATTGCCGGGTGCCTCCTGGAATTCGGCCTCTAGCAGGATGCCTCCCAGACGCAAAGTGGCACCGGTGCTAACTTAGTCTGGTTTTTGAATGCCAAGTGTATCCTGCAAACTGACACCCAGAACAGTGGCTTGTGAGTTTTGTTTCCCAGGGAAAAAGCCTGTACAATGGTTCAGGGTCCTGCGGCCTTAAATTGCCGGGTGCCTCCTGGAATTCCGCCTCTCGCATGATGTTTTCCAGATACAAGGTGGCACCGGTGCCCACTTAATCTGGTTTGAGAGTGCCCAGTGGGTCCTGCAAACTGACACCCAGAACAGTGGCTTCTGAGTTTTGTTTCCGAGGGAAAAAGCCTGTACAGTGGTTGAGGGTCCTGAGGGGTTAAATGTCTAGGTGCCTACTGGAATTCCGCCTTTAGAAGGATGCCTCCCAGACGCAAGCTGGCACCAGTGCCAACTTGGTCGGGTTTGAGAGTGCCAAGTGGGTCCTGAAAACTGCCACCCAGAACAGTGGTTTGTGAGTTTTTTTTCCCAGGGAAAAAGCCTGTACAATGGTTCAGGGTCCTGCGGCCTTAAATTGCCTGCTGCCTCCTACATATCTGCCTCTTGCAAAATGTTTCCCAGACGCTTAGCGGCACCGGTGCTAACTTAGTCTGGTTTTTGAGTGCCAAGTGTGTCCTGCAAACTGACACCATGAACAGTGGCTTCTGAGTGTTGTTTCCCAGGGAAAAAGCCTGTACAATGGTTCAGGGTCTTGCGGCCCTAAATTGCCAAGTGCCTCCTGGAATTCCGCCTCTCGCATGATGTTTCCCAGATGCAAGGTGGCACCGGTGCCCACTTCCTCTGGTTTGAGAGTGCCAAGTGGGTCCTGCAAACTGACACCCACAACAGTGGCTTCTGAGCTTTGTTTCCCAGGGAAAAAGCCTGTACCCTGGTTCAGGGTCCTGAGGCCTTAAATGTCCAGGTGCCTCCTGGAATTCCGCCTCTCGCAGGATGCCTCCCAGACGCAAGGTGGCACCAGTGCCAACTTGGTCTGGTTTGAGAGAGCCAAGTGGGTCCTGAAAACTGACACCCAGAACAGTGGCTTGTGAGTTTTGTTTCCCAGGGAAAAAGCCTGTACAGTGATTCAGTGTCCTGCAGCCTTAAATTGCCGGGTTCCTCCCAAAATATCTGCCTCTTACAAAATCTTTCCCAGGCGCTTAGCGGCACCGGTGCTAACTTAGTCTGGTTTTAGAGTGCCAAGTGTGTCCTGCAAACTGACACCCAGAACAGTGGCTTCTGAGTTTTGTTTCCCAGGGAAAAAGCCTGTACAGTTGTTCAGGGTCCTGAGGCCTTTAATGGCCAGGTGCCTCCTGGAATTCCACGTCTTGCAGGATTCCTCGCAGACGCAAGGTGGCACTAGTGCCAACTTGGTCTAGTTTGAGAGTGCGAAGTAGGTCGTGCAAACTGACACCCAGAACAGTGGCTTGTGAGTTTTGTTTCCCAGGGCAAAGGCCTGTACCCTGGTTCAGGGGCCTGAAACTTGAAATGGTGGGGTGCCTTCTGGAATTCGGCCTCTCGCCGGATGCCTCCCAGACGCAAGGTGGCACCAGTGCCAGCCCTGTGTGGTTTGAGAGTGCCAAGTGGGTCCTGAAAACTGAAACCCAGAATAGTGGCATGTCAGTTTTTTTTCCCAGCGAAAAGGACTGTAGAATGGATCAGGGGCTGGAGGCCTTAAATTTCAGGGTGGCGCCTGGAATTCGGCCTCTAGCAGGATGCCTCCCAGACGCAAATTTGCACCAGTGCCAACATAGTCTGGTTTTAGACTGCTAAGTGGGTCCTGAAAACTTACACCCAGAACAGTGACTTCTGAGTTTTGTTTCCCTGGGAAAAACCTGTACAGTTGTTCAGGGTCTTGAGGGCTTAAATTGGAAGGTGCCTCCTGGAATTCCGCGTCTCGCAGGATGCCTCCCAGACGCAAGGTGGCAGCAGTGCCAACTTGGACTGGTTTGCGAGTTCCAAGTGGGTCCTGGAAAATGACACCCTGAACAGTGGCTTGCGAATTTTGTTTCCCAGGGAAATATCCAGTACAGTGTTTAAGGATCCTGAGGCCTTAAATTGCCGGGTGTCTCCTCGAATTCCGCCTCTCTCAGGATAACTCCCAGACGCAAGGTAGCACCAGTGCACACTTGGGCTGGTTTGAGAGTGCCTAGTGGGTCCTGAAAACTGACACCCAGAACAGTGGCTTGTGAGATTTGTTTCCCAGGGAAAAGGCCTCTCCATTGGTTCATGGGCCTGAAACTTTAAATGGCCGGGTGGCTCCAGGAATTCGGCCTCTAGCAGGATGCCTCCCAGATGCAAGGTGACACCAGTGCCAACTTGGTCTGGTTTGAGAGTGCCTAGTGGGTCCTGAAAACTGACACCCCGAACAGTGGCTTGTGAGTTTTGTTTCCCAGGGAAAAGGCCTGTAGATTGGTTCAGGCGCCGGAGGCCTTAAATTGCCGGGTGCCTCCTTGAATTCGGCCTCTCGCAGGATGCCTCCAAGACGCAATGTGGCACCAGTGCCGACTTGGTCTAGTTTCAGAATGCGAAGTGGGTCCTGAAAACTGACACCCAGAACAGTGGCTTGTGAGTTTTGTTTCCCAGGGAAAAGGACTGTACACTGGTCCAGGGGCCTCAAACTTTAAATGGCCGGGTGCCTCCTGGAATTCGGCCTCTAGCACGATGCCTCCCAGACGCAAGGTGGAACCGGTGCCAACTTAGCCTGGTTTGAGAGTGCCAAGTAGGTCCTGAAAACTGACACCCAGAACAGTGGCTTGTGAGTTTTGTTTCCCAGGGAAAAAGCCTGTGCAGTGGTTCAGAGTCCTGAGGCTTTAAATGGCCAGCTGCTACGTGGAATTCCGCCTCTCGCAGGATGCCTCCCAGGCGCAAGATTTCACTAGTGCCAACATGGGCCGGTTTGAGAGGTCCTAGTGGGTCCTGAAAACTGAGACCCAGAACAGTGGCTTCTGAGTTTTGTTTCCAGGGAAATAGCCTGTAGAGTCGCTCTGGGTCCTGAGGCATTAAATGGCCAGGTGCCTGCTGGAATTCTGCCTCTCGCAGGATGCCTCCCAGGTGCAAGGTCACACCGGTGCCCACTTAGTCCGGTTTGAGAGTGCTAAGTGAGTCCTGCAAACTGACACCCAGAACAGTAGCTTGTGAGTTTTGTTTCCCAGGGAAAAAGCCTGTATAATTGTTAGGGGCCTGAGGCCTTAAATTGCCTGGTGCCTCCTAAATATCCGCCTCTTGCAAAATATTTCCCTCCCGCTTAGCGACAGCGGTGCTAACTTAGTCTGGTTTGAGAGTGCCAAGTAGGTCCTGCAAACTGACACCCAGAACAGTGGCTTCTGAGTTTTGTTTCCCAGGGATAAAGCCTGTAGGATGCTCCAGGGTACGGAGGCCTTAAATTGCCGGGTGCCTCCTGGAATTCGGCCTCTAGCAGGATGCCTCCCAGACGCAAAGTGGCACCGGTGCTAACTTAGTCTGGTTTTTGAATGCCAAGTGTATCCTGCAAACTGACACCCAGAACAGTGGCTTGTGAGTTTTGTTTCCCAGGGAAAAAGCCTGTACAATGGTTCAGGGTCCTGCGGCCTTAAATTGCCGGGTGCCTCCTGGAATTCCGCCTCTCGCATGATGTTTTCCAGATACAAGGTGGCACCGGTGCCCACTTAATCTGGTTTGAGAGTGCCCAGTGGGTCCTGCAAACTGACACCCAGAACAGTGGCTTCTGAGTTTTGTTTCCGAGGGAAAAAGCCTGTACAGTGGTTGAGGGTCCTGAGGGGTTAAATGTCTAGGTGCCTACTGGAATTCCGCCTTTAGAAGGATGCCTCCCAGACGCAAGCTGGCACCAGTGCCAACTTGGTCGGGTTTGAGAGTGCCAAGTGGGTCCTGAAAACTGCCACCCAGAACAGTGGTTTGTGAGTTTTTTTTCCCAGGGAAAAAGCCTGTACAATGGTTCAGGGTCCTGCGGCCTTAAATTGCCTGCTGCCTCCTACATATCTGCCTCTTGCAAAATGTTTCCCAGACGCTTAGCGGCACCGGTGCTAACTTAGTCTGGTTTTTGAGTGCCAAGTGTGTCCTGCAAACTGACACCATGAACAGTGGCTTCTGAGTTTTGTTTCCCAGGGAAAAAGCCTGTACAATGGTTCAGGGTATTGCGGCCCTAAATTGCCGGGTGCCTCCTGGAATTCCGCCTCTCGCATGATGTTTCCCAGATGCAAGGTGGCACCGGTGCCCACTTCCTCTGGTTTGAGAGTGCCAAGTGGGTCCTGCAAACTGACACCCACAACAGTGGCTTCTGAGCTTTGTTTCCCAGGGAAAAAGCCTGTACCCTGGTTCAGGGTCCTGAGGCCTTAAATGTCCAGGTGCCTCCTGGAATTCCGCCTCTCGCAGGATGCCTCCCAGACGCAAGCTGGCACCAGTGCCAACTTGGTCTGGTTTGAGAGTGCCAAGTGGGTCCTGAAAACTGACACCCAGAACAGTGGCTTGTGAGTTTTGTTTCCCAGGGAAAAAGCCTGTACAGTGATTCAGTGTCCTGCAGCCTTAAATTGCCGGGTTCCTCCCAAAATATCTGCCTCTTACAAAATCTTTCCCAGGCGCTTAGCGGCACCGGTGCTAACTTGGTCTGGTTTTAGAGTGCCAAGTGTGTCCTGCAAACTGACACCCAGAACAGTGGCTTCTGAGTTTTGTTTCCCAGGGAAAAAGCCTGTACAGTTGTTCAGGGTCCTGAGGCCTTTAATGGCCAGGTGCCTCCTGGAATTCCACGTCTTGCAGGATTCCTCGCAGACGCAAGGTGGCACTAGTGCCAACTTGGTCTAGTTTGAGAGTGCGAAGTAGGTCGTGCAAACTGACACCCAGAACAGTGGCTTGTGAGTTTTGTTTCCCAGGGCAAAGGCCTGTACCCTGGTTCAGGGGCCTGAAACTTGAAATGGCGGGGTGCCTTCTGGAATTCGGCCTCTCGCCGGATGCCTCCCAGACGCAAGGTGGCACCAGTGCCAGCCCTGTGTGGTTTGAGAGTGCCAAGTGGTTCCTGAAAACTGAAACCCAGAATAGTGGCATGTCAGTTTTTTTTCCCAGCGAAAAGGACTGTAGAATGGATCAGGGTCTGGAGGCCTTAAATTTCAGGGTGGCGCCTGGAATTCGGCCTCTAGCAGGATGCCTCCCAGACGCAAATTTGCACCAGTGCCAACATAGTCTGGTTTTAGAGTGCTAAGTGGGTCCTGAAAACTTACACCCGGAACAGTGACTTCTGAGTTTTGTTTCCCTGGGAAAAACCTGTACAGTTGTTCAGGGTCTTGAGGGCTTAAATTGGAAGGTGCCTCCTGGAATTCCGCGTCTCGCAGGATGCCTCCCAGACGCAAGGTGGCAGCAGTGCCAACTTGGACTGGTTTGCGAGTTCCAAGTGGGTCCTGGAAAATGACACCCCGAACAGTGGCTTGCGAATTTTGTTTCCCAGGGAAATATCCAGTACAGTGTTTAAGGATCCTGAGGCCTTAAATTGCCGGGTGTCTCCTCGAATTCCGCCTCTCTCAGGATAACTCCCAGACGCAAGGTAGCACCAGTGCACACTTGGGCTGGTTTGAGAGTGCCTAGTGGGTCCTGAAAACTGACACCCAGAACAGTGGCTTGTGAGATTTGTTTCCCAGGGAAAAGGCCTGTCCATTGGTTCATGGGCCGGAAACTTTAAATGGCCGGGTGGCTCCAGGAATTCGGCCTCTAGCAGGATGCCTCCCAGATGCAAGGTGACACCAGTGCCAACTTGGTCTGGTTTGAGAGTGCCTAGTGGGTCCTGAAAACTGACACCCAGAACAGTGGCTTGTGAGTTTTGTTTCCCAGGGAAAAGGCCTGTAGATTGGTTCAGGCGCCGGAGGCCTTAAATTGCCGGGTGCCTCCTTGAATTCGGCCTCTCGCAGGATGCCTCCAAGACGCAATGTGGCACCAGTGCCGACTTGGTCTAGTTTCAGAATGCGAAGTGGGTCCTGAAAACTGGCACCCAGAACAGTGGCTTGTGAGTTTTGTTTCCCAGGGAAAAGGACTGTACACTGGTTCAGGGGCCTCAAACTTTAAATGGCCGGGTGCCTCCTGGAATTCGGCCTCTAGCACGATGCCTCCCAGACGCAAGGTGGAACCGGTGCCCACTTAGCCTGGCTTGAGAGTGCCAAGTAGGTCCTGAAAACTGACACCCAGAACAGTGGCTTGTGAGTTTTGTTTCCCAGGGAAAAGGTCTGTACACTGGTTCAGGGGCCTGAAAGTTCAAATGGCCGGGTGCCTCCTGGAATTCGGCCTCTAGCAGGATGCCTCCCAGATGCAATGTGGAACCGGTGCCCACTTAGCCTGGTTTGAGAGAGCCAAGTGGGTCCTGAAAACTGACACCCAGAACAGTGGCTTGTGAGTTTTGTTTCCCAGGGAAAAGGCCTGTACACTGGTTTAGGGGCCTGAAACTTTAAATGGCCTGGTGCCTTCTGGAATTCGGCCTCTCGCCAGATGCCTCCCAGACACAATGTGGCACCAGTGCCAGCTTGGTCTGGATTGAGACTGCCAAGTGTGTCCTGAAAACTGACACCTAGAACAGTGGTTTGTGAATTTTGTTTCCCAGGGAAAAAGCCTGTGCAGTGGTTCAGAGTCCTGAGGCTTTAAATGGCCAGGTGCTACATGGAATTCCGCCTCTCGCAGGATGCCTCCCAGGCGCAAGATTTCACTAGTGCCAACATGGGCCGGTTTGAGAGGTCCTAGTGGGTCCTGAAAACTGAGACCCAGAACAGTGGCTTCTGAGTTTTGTTTCCAGGGAAATAGCCTGTAGAGTCGCTCTGGGTCCTGAGGCATTAAATGGCCAGGTGCCTGCTGGAATTCTGCCTCTCGCAGGATGCCTCCCAGACGCAAGGTCACACCGGTGCCCACTTAGTCCGGTTTGAGAGTGCTAAGTGAGTCCTGCAAACTGACACCCAGAACAGTAGCTTGTGAGTTTTGTTTCCCAGGGAAAAAGCCTGTACAATGGTTCAGGGGCCTGCGGCCTTAAATTGCCTGGTGCCTCCTAAATATCCGCCTCCTGCAAAATATTTCCCTTACGCTTAGCGACACCGGTGCTAACTTAGTCTGGTTTGAGAGTGCCAAGTGTGTCCTGCAAACTGACACGCCGAACAGTGGCTTCTGAGTTTTGTTTCCCAGGGAAAAAGCCTTTACACTGGTTCAGAGTCCTGAGGCCTTTAATGGCCAGGTGCCTCCTGGAATTCCGCGTCTCGCAGGATTCCTCCCAGACGCAAGGTGGCACCAGTGCCAACTTGGTCTAGATTGAGAGTGCCAAGTGGGTCCTGAAAACTGACACCCAGAACAGTGGATTGTGAGTTTTGTTTCCCAGGGAAAAGGCCTGTACCCTGGTTCAGGGGCCTGAAACTTTAAATGGCCGGGTGTGTTCTGGAATTCGGCCTCTCGCCGGATGCCTCACAGACGCAATGTGGCACCCGTGCCAGCTTGGTCAGGTTTGAGAGTGCCAAGTGGGTCCTCAAAACTGACACCCAGAACAGTGGCTTCTGAGTTTTGTTTCCCAGGGAAAAAGCCTGTACAGTTGTTCAGGGTCCTGAGGCCTTTAATGGCCAGGTGCCTCCTGGAATTCCACGTCTTGTAGGATTCCTCGCAGACGCAAGGTGGCACTAGTGCCAACTTGGTCTAGTTTGAGAGTGCGAAGTAGGTCGTGCAAACTGACACCCAGAACAGTGGCTTGTGAGTTTTGTTTCCCAGGGCAAAGGCCTGTACCCTGGTTCAGGGGCCTGAAACTTGAAATGGTGGGGTGCCTTCTGGAATTCGGCCTCTCGCCGGATGCCTCCCAGACGCAAGGTGGCACCAGTGCCAGCCCTGTGTGGTTTGAGAGTGCCAAGTGGGTCCTGAAAACTGAAACCCAGAATAGTGGCATGTCAGTTTTTTTTCCCAGCGAAAAGGACTGTAGAATGGATCAGGGGCTGGAGGCCTTAAATTTCAGGGTGGCGCCTGGAATTCGGCCTCTAGCAGGATGCCTCCCAGACGCAAATTTGCACCAGTGCCAACATAGTCTGGTTTTAGAGTGCTAAGTGGGTCCTGAAAACTTACACCCAGAACAGTGACTTCTGAGTTTTGTTTCCCTGGGAAAAACCTGTACAGTTGTTCAGGGTCTTGAGGGCTTAAATTGGAAGGTGCCTCCTGGAATTCCGCGTCTCGCAGGATGCATCCCAGACGCAAGGTGGCAGCAGTGCCAACTTGGACTGGTTTGCGAGTTCCAAGTGGGTCCTGGAAAGTGACACCCCGAACAGTGGCTTGTGAGTTTTGTTTCTCTGGGAAATAGCCAGTACAGTGTTTAAGGATCCTGAGGCCTAAAATTGTCGGGTGCCTCCTCGAATTCCGCCTCTCTCAGGATAACTCCCAGACGCAAGGTAGCACCCGTGCTAACTTGGTCTGGTTTGAGAGTGCCTAGTGTGTCCTGAAAACTGACACCCAGAACAGTGGCTTCTGAGTTTTGTTTCCCAGGGAAAAGGCCTGTACATTGGTTCATGGGCCTGAAACTTTAAATGGCCCGGTGCCTCCTGGAATTCGGCCTCTCGCAGGATGCCTCCCAGACGCAATGTGGCACCAGTGCCAGCTTGGTCTGGTTTGAGAGTGCCTAGTGGTACCTGAAAACTGACACCCAGAATAGTGGCTTTTGAGTCTTGTTTCCCAGGAAAAAGGCCTGTAGATTGGTTCAGGCGCCGGAGGCCTTAAATTGCCGGGTGCCTCCTTGAATTCGGCCTCTCGCAGGATGCCTCCATGACGCAATGTGGCACCAGTGCCGACTTGGTCTAGTTTCAGAATGCGAAGTGGGTCCTGAAAACTGACACCCAGAACAGTGGCTTGTGAGTTTTGTTTCCCAGGGAAAAGGACTGTACACTGGTTCAGGGGCCTCAAACTTTAAATGGCCGGGTGCCTCCTGGAATTCGGCCTCTAGCACGATGCCTCCCAGACGCAAGGTGGAAGCGGTGCCCACTAAGCCTGGTTTGAGAGTGCCAAGTGGGTCCTGAAAACTGACACCCAGAACAGTGGCTTGTGAGTTTTGTTTCCCAGGGAAAAGGACTGTACACTGGTTCAGGGGCCTCAAACTTTAAATGGCCGGGTGCCTCCTGGAATTCGGCCTCTAGCACGATGCCTCCGAGACGCAAGGTGGAACCGGTGCCCACTTAGCCTGGTTTGAGAGTGCCAAGTGGGTCCTCAAAACTGACACCCAGAACAGTGGCTTGTGAATTTTGTTTCCCAGGGAAAAAGCCTGTACAGTTGTTCAGGGTCTTGAGGGCTTAAATTGGAAGGTGCCTCCTGGAATTCCGCGTCTCGCAGGATGCATCCCAGACGCAAGGTGGCAGCAGTGCCAACTTGGACTGGTTTGCGAGTTCCAAGTGGGTCCTGGAAAATGACACCCCGAACAGTGGCTTGTGAGTTTTGTTTCTCTGGGAAATAGCCAGTACAGTGTTTAAGGATCCTGAGGCCTAAAATTGCCGGGTGCCTCCTCGAATTCCGCCTCTCTCAGGATAACTCCCAGACGCAAGGTAGCACCCGTGCTAACTTGGTCTGGTTTGAGAGTGCCTAGTGTGTCCTGAAAACTGACACCCAGAACAGTGGCTTCTGAGTTTTGTTTCCCAGGGAAAAGGCCTGTACATTGGTTCATGGGCCTGAAACTTTAAATGGCCCGGTGCCTCCTGGAATTCGGCCTCTCGCAGGATGCCTCCCAGACGCAATGTGGCACCAGTGCCAGCTTGGTCTGGTTTGAGAGTGCCTAGTGGTACCTGAAAACTGACACCCAGAATAGTGGCTTTTGAGTCTTGTTTCCCAGGAAAAAGGCCTGTAGATTGGTTCAGGCGCCGGAGGCCTTAAATTGCCGGGTGCCTCCTTGAATTCGGCCTCTCGCAGGATGCCTCCATGACGCAATGTGGCACCAGTGCCGACTTGGTCTAGTTTCAGAATGCGAAGTGGGTCCTGAAAACTGACACCCAGAACAGTGGATTGTGAGTTTTGTTTCCCAGGGAAAAGGCCTGTACCCTGGTTCAGGGGCCTGAAACTTTAAATGGCCGGGTGTGTTCTGGAATTCGGCCTCTCGCCGGATGCCTCACAGACGCAATGTGGCACCCGTGCCAGCTTGGTCAGGTTTGAGAGTGCCAAGTGGGTCCTCAAAACTGACACCCAGAACAGTGGCTTCTGAGTTTTGTTTCCCAGGGAAAAAGCCTGTACAGTTGTTCAGGGTCCTGAGGCCTTTAATGGCCAGGTGCCTCCTGGAATTCCACGTCTTGTAGGATTCCTCGCAGACGCAAGGTGGCACTAGTGCCAACTTGGTCTAGTTTGAGAGTGCGAAGTAGGTCGTGCAAACTGACACCCAGAACAGTGGCTTGTGAGTTTTGTTTCCCAGGGCAAAGGCCTGTACCCTGGTTCAGGGGCCTGAAACTTGAAATGGTGGGGTGCCTTCTGGAATTCGGCCTCTCGCCGGATGCCTCCCAGACGCAAGGTGGCACCAGTGCCAGCCCTGTGTGGTTTGAGAGTGCCAAGTGGGTCCTGAAAACTGAAACCCAGAATAGTGGCATGTCAGTTTTTTTTCCCAGCGAAAAGGACTGTAGAATGGATCAGGGGCTGGAGGCCTTAAATTTCAGGGTGGCGCCTGGAATTCGGCCTCTAGCAGGATGCCTCCCAGACGCAAATTTGCACCAGTGCCAACATAGTCTGGTTTTAGAGTGCTAAGTGGGTCCTGAAAACTTACACCCAGAACAGTGACTTCTGAGTTTTGTTTCCCTGGGAAAAACCTGTACAGTTGTTCAGGGTCTTGAGGGCTTAAATTGGAAGGTGCCTCCTGGAATTCCGCGTCTCGCAGGATGCATCCCAGACGCAAGGTGGCAGCAGTGCCAACTTGGACTGGTTTGCGAGTTCCAAGTGGGTCCTGGAAAGTGACACCCCGAACAGTGGCTTGTGAGTTTTGTTTCTCTGGGAAATAGCCAGTACAGTGTTTAAGGATCCTGAGGCCTAAAATTGTCGGGTGCCTCCTCGAATTCCGCCTCTCTCAGGATAACTCCCAGACGCAAGGTAGCACCCGTGCTAACTTGGTCTGGTTTGAGAGTGCCTAGTGTGTCCTGAAAACTGACACCCAGAACAGTGGCTTCTGAGTTTTGTTTCCCAGGGAAAAGGCCTGTACATTGGTTCATGGGCCTGAAACTTTAAATGGCCCGGTGCCTCCTGGAATTCGGCCTCTCGCAGGATGCCTCCCAGACGCAATGTGGCACCAGTGCCAGCTTGGTCTGGTTTGAGAGTGCCTAGTGGTACCTGAAAACTGACACCCAGAATAGTGGCTTTTGAGTCTTGTTTCCCAGGAAAAAGGCCTGTAGATTGGTTCAGGCGCCGGAGGCCTTAAATTGCCGGGTGCCTCCTTGAATTCGGCCTCTCGCAGGATGCCTCCATGACGCAATGTGGCACCAGTGCCGACTTGGTCTAGTTTCAGAATGCGAAGTGGGTCCTGAAAACTGACACCCAGAACAGTGGCTTGTGAGTTTTGTTTCCCAGGGAAAAGGACTGTACACTGGTTCAGGGGCCTCAAACTTTAAATGGCCGGGTGCCTCCTGGAATTCGGCCTCTAGCACGATGCCTCCCAGACGCAAGGTGGAAGCGGTGCCCACTAAGCCTGGTTTGAGAGTGCCAAGTGGGTCCTGAAAACTGACACCCAGAACAGTGGCTTGTGAGTTTTGTTTCCCAGGGAAAAGGACTGTACACTGGTTCAGGGGCCTCAAACTTTAAATGGCCGGGTGCCTCCTGGAATTCGGCCTCTAGCACGATGCCTCCGAGACGCAAGGTGGAACCGGTGCCCACTTAGCCTGGTTTGAGAGTGCCAAGTGGGTCCTCAAAACTGACACCCAGAACAGTGGCTTGTGAATTTTGTTTCCCAGGGAAAAAGCCTGTACAGTGGTTCAGGGGACTGAGGCCTTAAATGGCCAGGTGCCTCGTGGAATTCAGCCTCTAGCAGGATGCCTCCCAGACACAAGGTGGCACCAGTGCCAACTTGGTCTGGTTTGAGAGAGCCAAGTGGGTCCTGAAAACTGACACCCAGAACAGTGGCTTCTGAGTTTTGTTTCCCAGGGAAAAAGCCTGTAGAGTGGTTCAGGGTCCTGAGGCCTTAAATTGGCGGGTGCCTCCTTGAATTCCGCCTCTCGCAGGACGCCTCCCCGACGTAAGGTGGCAGCAGTGCCAACTTGGTCTAGTTTGAGAGTGCCAAGTGGGTCCTGCAAACTGACACCCAGAACAGAGGCTTCTGAGTTTTGTTTCCCAGGGAAAAAGCCTGTAGAGTTGTTCAGGGGCCGGAGGCCTTAAATTTCAGGGTGGCCAACTGGAATTCCGCCTCTCACAGGATGCCTCCCAAACGCAAACTTGCACCAATGCGTACTTGGGTTGGTTTGAGAGTGCCAAGTGTGTCCTGCAAACTGACACCCAGAACAGTGGCTTCTGAGTTTTGTTTCCCAGGGAAAAAGCCTGTACAGTTGTTCAGGGTCCTGAGGCCTTTAATGGCCAGGTGCCTCCTGGAATTCCACGTCTTGCAGGATTCCTCGCAGACGCAAGGTGGCACTAGTGCCAACTTGGTCTAGTTTGAGAGTGCGAAGTAGGTCGTGCAAACTGACACCCAGAACAGTGGCTTGTGAGTTTTGTTTCCCAGGGCAAAGGCCTGTACCCTGGTTCAGGGGCCTGAAACTTGAAATGGTGGGGTGCCTTCTGGAATTCGGCCTCTCGCCGGATGCCTCCCAGACGCAAGGTGGCACCAGTGCCAGCCCTGTGTGGTTTGAGAGTGCCAAGTGGGTCCTGAAAACTGAAACCCAGAATAGTGGCATGTCAGTTTTTTTTCCCAGCGAAAAGGACTGTAGAATGGATCAGGGGCTGGAGGCCTTAAATTTCAGGGTGGCGCCTGGAATTCGGCCTCTAGCAGGATGCCTCCCAGACGCAAATTTGCACCAGTGCCAACATAGTCTGGTTTTAGAGTGCTAAGTGGGTCCTGAAAACTTACACCCAGAACAGTGACTTCTGAGTTTTGTTTCCCTGGGAAAAACCTGTACAGTTGTTCAGGGTCTTGAGGGCTTAAATTGGAAGGTGCCTCCTGGAATTCCGCGTCTCGCAGGATGCATCCCAGACGCAAGGTGGCAGCAGTGCCAACTTGGACTGGTTTGCGAGTTCCAAGTGGGTCCTGGAAAGTGACACCCCGAACAGTGGCTTGTGAGTTTTGTTTCTCTGGGAAATAGCCAGTACAGTGTTTAAGGATCCTGAGGCCTAAAATTGCCGGGTGCCTCCTCGAATTCCGCCTCTCTCAGGATAACTCCCAGACGCAAGGTAGCACCCGTGCTAACTTGGTCTGGTTTGAGAGTGCCTAGTGTGTCCTGAAAACTGACACCCAGAACAGTGGCTTCTGAGTTTTGTTTCCCAGGGAAAAGGCCTGTACATTGGTTCATGGGCCTGAAACTTTAAATGGCCCGGTGCCTCCTGGAATTCGGCCTCTCGCAGGATGCCTCCCAGACGCAATGTGGCACCAGTGCCAGCTTGGTCTGGTTTGAGAGTGCCTAGTGGTACCTGAAAACTGACACCCAGAATAGTGGCTTTTGAGTCTTGTTTCCCAGGAAAAAGGCCTGTAGATTGGTTCAGGCGCCGGAGGCCTTAAATTGCCGGGTGCCTCCTTGAATTCGGCCTCTCGCAGGATGCCTCCATGACGCAATGTGGCACCAGTGCCGACTTGGTCTAGTTTCAGAATGCGAAGTGGGTCCTGAAAACTGACACCCAGAACAGTGGCTTGTGAGTTTTGTTTCCCAGGGAAAAGGACTGTACACTGGTTCAGGGGCCTCAAACTTTAAATGGCCGGGTGCCTCCTGGAATTCGGCCTCTAGCACGATGCCTCCCAGACGCAAGGTGGAAGCGGTGCCCACTAAGCCTGGTTTGAGAGTGCCAAGTGGGTCCTGAAAACTGACACCCAGAACAGTGGCTTGTGAGTTTTGTTTCCCAGGGAAAAGGACTGTACACTGGTTCAGGGGCCTCAAACTTTAAATGGCCGGGTGCCTCCTGGAATTCGGCCTCTAGCACGATGCCTCCGAGACGCAAGGTGGAACCGGTGCCCACTTAGCCTGGTTTGAGAGTGCCAAGTGGGTCCTCAAAACTGACACCCAGAACAGTGGCTTGTGAATTTTGTTTCCCAGGGAAAAAGCCTGTACAGTTGTTCAGGGTCTTGAGGGCTTAAATTGGAAGGTGCCTCCTGGAATTCCGCGTCTCGCAGGATGCATCCCAGACGCAAGGTGGCAGCAGTGCCAACTTGGACTGGTTTGCGAGTTCCAAGTGGGTCCTGGAAAATGACACCCCGAACAGTGGCTTGTGAGTTTTGTTTCTCTGGGAAATAGCCAGTACAGTGTTTAAGGATCCTGAGGCCTAAAATTGCCGGGTGCCTCCTCGAATTCCGCCTCTCTCAGGATAACTCCCAGACGCAAGGTAGCACCCGTGCTAACTTGGTCTGGTTTGAGAGTGCCTAGTGTGTCCTGAAAACTGACACCCAGAACAGTGGCTTCTGAGTTTTGTTTCCCAGGGAAAAGGCCTGTACATTGGTTCATGGGCCTGAAACTTTAAATGGCCCGGTGCCTCCTGGAATTCGGCCTCTCGCAGGATGCCTCCCAGACGCAATGTGGCACCAGTGCCAGCTTGGTCTGGTTTGAGAGTGCCTAGTGGTACCTGAAAACTGACACCCAGAATAGTGGCTTTTGAGTCTTGTTTCCCAGGAAAAAGGCCTGTAGATTGGTTCAGGCGCCGGAGGCCTTAAATTGCCGGGTGCCTCCTTGAATTCGGCCTCTCGCAGGATGCCTCCATGACGCAATGTGGCACCAGTGCCGACTTGGTCTAGTTTCAGAATGCGAAGTGGGTCCTGAAAACTGACACCCAGAACAGTGGATTGTGAGTTTTGTTTCCCAGGGAAAAGGCCTGTACCCTGGTTCAGGGGCCTGAAACTTTAAATGGCCGGGTGTGTTCTGGAATTCGGCCTCTCGCCGGATGCCTCACAGACGCAATGTGGCACCCGTGCCAGCTTGGTCAGGTTTGAGAGTGCCAAGTGGGTCCTCAAAACTGACACCCAGAACAGTGGCTTCTGAGTTTTGTTTCCCAGGGAAAAAGCCTGTACAGTTGTTCAGGGTCCTGAGGCCTTTAATGGCCAGGTGCCTCCTGGAATTCCACGTCTTGTAGGATTCCTCG
Organism: Fringilla coelebs; assembly: GCF_963513975.1. NCBI lineage: Eukaryota > Metazoa > Chordata > Aves > Passeriformes > Fringillidae > Fringilla > Fringilla coelebs. The sequence continues at coordinate 1,403,793 of NW_028167587.1, read as the reverse complement.
CAGACGCAAGGTGGCACTAGTGCCAACTTGGTCTAGTTTGAGAGTGCGAAGTAGGTCGTGCAAACTGACACCCAGAACAGTGGCTTGTGAGTTTTGTTTCCCAGGGCAAAGGCCTGTACCCTGGTTCAGGGGCCTGAAACTTGAAATGGTGGGGTGCCTTCTGGAATTCGGCCTCTCGCCGGATGCCTCCCAGACGCAAGGTGGCACCAGTGCCAGCCCTGTGTGGTTTGAGAGTGCCAAGTGGGTCCTGAAAACTGAAACCCAGAATAGTGGCATGTCAGTTTTTTTTCCCAGCGAAAAGGACTGTAGAATGGATCAGGGGCTGGAGGCCTTAAATTTCAGGGTGGCGCCTGGAATTCGGCCTCTAGCAGGATGCCTCCCAGACGCAAATTTGCACCAGTGCCAACATAGTCTGGTTTTAGAGTGCTAAGTGGGTCCTGAAAACTTACACCCAGAACAGTGACTTCTGAGTTTTGTTTCCCTGGGAAAAACCTGTACAGTTGTTCAGGGTCTTGAGGGCTTAAATTGGAAGGTGCCTCCTGGAATTCCGCGTCTCGCAGGATGCATCCCAGACGCAAGGTGGCAGCAGTGCCAACTTGGACTGGTTTGCGAGTTCCAAGTGGGTCCTGGAAAGTGACACCCCGAACAGTGGCTTGTGAGTTTTGTTTCTCTGGGAAATAGCCAGTACAGTGTTTAAGGATCCTGAGGCCTAAAATTGTCGGGTGCCTCCTCGAATTCCGCCTCTCTCAGGATAACTCCCAGACGCAAGGTAGCACCCGTGCTAACTTGGTCTGGTTTGAGAGTGCCTAGTGTGTCCTGAAAACTGACACCCAGAACAGTGGCTTCTGAGTTTTGTTTCCCAGGGAAAAGGCCTGTACATTGGTTCATGGGCCTGAAACTTTAAATGGCCCGGTGCCTCCTGGAATTCGGCCTCTCGCAGGATGCCTCCCAGACGCAATGTGGCACCAGTGCCAGCTTGGTCTGGTTTGAGAGTGCCTAGTGGTACCTGAAAACTGACACCCAGAATAGTGGCTTTTGAGTCTTGTTTCCCAGGAAAAAGGCCTGTAGATTGGTTCAGGCGCCGGAGGCCTTAAATTGCCGGGTGCCTCCTTGAATTCGGCCTCTCGCAGGATGCCTCCATGACGCAATGTGGCACCAGTGCCGACTTGGTCTAGTTTCAGAATGCGAAGTGGGTCCTGAAAACTGACACCCAGAACAGTGGCTTGTGAGTTTTGTTTCCCAGGAAAAAGGACTGTACACTGGTTCAGGGGCCTCAAACTTTAAATGGCCGGGTGCCTCCTGGAATTCGGCCTCTAGCACGATGCCTCCCAGACGCAAGGTGGAAGCGGTGCCCACTAAGCCTGGTTTGAGAGTGCCAAGTGGGTCCTGAAAACTGACACCCAGAACAGTGGCTTGTGAGTTTTGTTTCCCAGGGAAAAGGACTGTACACTGGTTCAGGGGCCTCAAACTTTAAATGGCCGGGTGCCTCCTGGAATTCGGCCTCTAGCACGATGCCTCCGAGACGCAAGGTGGAACCGGTGCCCACTTAGCCTGGTTTGAGAGTGCCAAGTGGGTCCTCAAAACTGACACCCAGAACAGTGGCTTGTGAATTTTGTTTCCCAGGGAAAAAGCCTGTACAGTGGTTCAGGGGACTGAGGCCTTAAATGGCCAGGTGCCTCGTGGAATTCAGCCTCTAGCAGGATGCCTCCCAGACACAAGGTGGCACCAGTGCCAACTTGGTCTGGTTTGAGAGAGCCAAGTGGGTCCTGAAAACTGACACCCAGAACAGTGGCTTCTGAGTTTTGTTTCCCAGGGAAAAAGCCTGTAGAGTGGTTCAGGGTCCTGAGGCCTTAAATTGGCGGGTGCCTCCTTGAATTCCGCCTCTCGCAGGACGCCTCCCCGACGTAAGGTGGCAGCAGTGCCAACTTGGTCTAGTTTGAGAGTGCCAAGTGGGTCCTGCAAACTGACACCCAGAACAGAGGCTTCTGAGTTTTGTTTCCCAGGGAAAAAGCCTGTAGAGTTGTTCAGGGGCCGGAGGCCTTAAATTTCAGGGTGGCCAACTGGAATTCCGCCTCTCACAGGATGCCTCCCAAACGCAAACTTGCACCAATGCGTACTTGGGTTGGTTTGAGAGTGCCAAGTGTGTCCTGCAAACTGACACCCAGAACAGTGGCTTCTGAGTTTTGTTTCCCAGGGAAAAAGCCTGTACAGTTGTTCAGGGTCCTGAGGCCTTTAATGGCCAGGTGCCTCCTGGAATTCCACGTCTTGCAGGATTCCTCGCAGACGCAAGGTGGCACTAGTGCCAACTTGGTCTAGTTTGAGAGTGCGAAGTAGGTCGTGCAAACTGACACCCAGAACAGTGGCTTGTGAGTTTTGTTTCCCAGGGCAAAGGCCTGTACCCTGGTTCAGGGGCCTGAAACTTGAAATGGTGGGGTGCCTTCTGGAATTCGGCCTCTCGCCGGATGCCTCCCAGACGCAAGGTGGCACCAGTGCCAGCCCTGTGTGGTTTGAGAGTGCCAAGTGGGTCCTGAAAACTGAAACCCAGAATAGTGGCATGTCAGTTTTTTTTCCCAGCGAAAAGGACTGTAGAATGGATCAGGGGCTGGAGGCCTTAAATTTCAGGGTGGCGCCTGGAATTCGGCCTCTAGCAGGATGCCTCCCAGACGCAAATTTGCACCAGTGCCAACATAGTCTGGTTTTAGAGTGCTAAGTGGGTCCTGAAAACTTACACCCAGAACAGTGACTTCTGAGTTTTGTTTCCCTGGGAAAAACCTGTACAGTTGTTCAGGGTCTTGAGGGCTTAAATTGGAAGGTGCCTCCTGGAATTCCGCGTCTCGCAGGATGCATCCCAGACGCAAGGTGGCAGCAGTGCCAACTTGGACTGGTTTGCGAGTTCCAAGTGGGTCCTGGAAAGTGACACCCCGAACAGTGGCTTGTGAGTTTTGTTTCTCTGGGAAATAGCCAGTACAGTGTTTAAGGATCCTGAGGCCTAAAATTGCCGGGTGCCTCCTCGAATTCCGCCTCTCTCAGGATAACTCCCAGACGCAAGGTAGCACCCGTGCTAACTTGGTCTGGTTTGAGAGTGCCTAGTGTGTCCTGAAAACTGACACCCAGAACAGTGGCTTCTGAGTTTTGTTTCCCAGGGAAAAGGCCTGTACATTGGTTCATGGGCCTGAAACTTTAAATGGCCCGGTGCCTCCTGGAATTCGGCCTCTCGCAGGATGCCTCCCAGACGCAATGTGGCACCAGTGCCAGCTTGGTCTGGTTTGAGAGTGCCTAGTGGTACCTGAAAACTGACACCCAGAATAGTGGCTTTTGAGTCTTGTTTCCCAGGAAAAAGGCCTGTAGATTGGTTCAGGCGCCGGAGGCCTTAAATTGCCGGGTGCCTCCTTGAATTCGGCCTCTCGCAGGATGCCTCCATGACGCAATGTGGCACCAGTGCCGACTTGGTCTAGTTTCAGAATGCGAAGTGGGTCCTGAAAACTGACACCCAGAACAGTGGCTTGTGAGTTTTGTTTCCCAGGGAAAAGGACTGTACACTGGTTCAGGGGCCTCAAACTTTAAATGGCCGGGTGCCTCCTGGAATTCGGCCTCTAGCACGATGCCTCCCAGACGCAAGGTGGAAGCGGTGCCCACTAAGCCTGGTTTGAGAGTGCCAAGTGGGTCCTGAAAACTGACACCCAGAACAGTGGCTTGTGAGTTTTGTTTCCCAGGGAAAAGGACTGTACACTGGTTCAGGGGCCTCAAACTTTAAATGGCCGGGTGCCTCCTGGAATTCGGCCTCTAGCACGATGCCTCCGAGACGCAAGGTGGAACCGGTGCCCACTTAGCCTGGTTTGAGAGTGCCAAGTGGGTCCTCAAAACTGACACCCAGAACAGTGGCTTGTGAATTTTGTTTCCCAGGGAAAAAGCCTGTACAGTGGTTCAGGGGACTGAGGCCTTAAATGGCCAGGTGCCTCGTGGAATTCAGCCTCTAGCAGGATGCCTCCCAGACACAAGGTGGCACCAGTGCCAACTTGGTCTGGTTTGAGAGAGCCAAGTGGGTCCTGAAAACTGACACCCAGAACAGTGGCTTCTGAGTTTTGTTTCCCAGGGAAAAAGCCTGTAGAGTGGTTCAGGGTCCTGAGGCCTTAAATTGGCGGGTGCCTCCTTGAATTCCGCCTCTCGCAGGACGCCTCCCCGACGTAAGGTGGCAGCAGTGCCAACTTGGTCTAGTTTGAGAGTGCCAAGTGGGTCCTGCAAACTGACACCCAGAACAGAGGCTTCTGAGTTTTGTTTCCCAGGGAAAAAGCCTGTAGAGTTGTTCAGGGGCCGGAGGCCTTAAATTTCAGGGTGGCCAACTGGAATTCCGCCTCTCACAGGATGCCTCCCAAACGCAAACTTGCACCAATGCGTACTTGGGTTGGTTTGAGAGTGCCAAGTGTGTCCTGCAAACTGACACCCAGAACAGTGGCTTCTGAGTTTTGTTTCCCAGGGAAAAAGCCTGTACAGTTGTTCAGGGTCCTGAGGCCTTTAATGGCCAGGTGCCTCCTGGAATTCCACGTCTTGCAGGATTCCTCGCAGACGCAAGGTGGCACTAGTGCCAACTTGGTCTAGTTTGAGAGTGCGAAGTAGGTCGTGCAAACTGACACCCAGAACAGTGGCTTGTGAGTTTTGTTTCCCAGGGCAAAGGCCTGTACCCTGGTTCAGGGGCCTGAAACTTGAAATGGTGGGGTGCCTTCTGGAATTCGGCCTCTCGCCGGATGCCTCCCAGACGCAAGGTGGCACCAGTGCCAGCCCTGTGTGGTTTGAGAGTGCCAAGTGGGTCCTGAAAACTGAAACCCAGAATAGTGGCATGTCAGTTTTTTTTCCCAGCGAAAAGGACTGTAGAATGGATCAGGGGCTGGAGGCCTTAAATTTCAGGGTGGCGCCTGGAATTCGGCCTCTAGCAGGATGCCTCCCAGACGCAAATTTGCACCAGTGCCAACATAGTCTGGTTTTAGAGTGCTAAGTGGGTCCTGAAAACTTACACCCAGAACAGTGACTTCTGAGTTTTGTTTCCCTGGGAAAAACCTGTACAGTTGTTCAGGGTCTTGAGGGCTTAAATTGGAAGGTGCCTCCTGGAATTCCGCGTCTCGCAGGATGCATCCCAGACGCAAGGTGGCAGCAGTGCCAACTTGGACTGGTTTGCGAGTTCCAAGTGGGTCCTGGAAAGTGACACCCCGAACAGTGGCTTGTGAGTTTTGTTTCTCTGGGAAATAGCCAGTACAGTGTTTAAGGATCCTGAGGCCTAAAATTGCCGGGTGCCTCCTCGAATTCCGCCTCTCTCAGGATAACTCCCAGACGCAAGGTAGCACCCGTGCTAACTTGGTCTGGTTTGAGAGTGCCTAGTGTGTCCTGAAAACTGACACCCAGAACAGTGGCTTCTGAGTTTTGTTTCCCAGGGAAAAGGCCTGTACATTGGTTCATGGGCCTGAAACTTTAAATGGCCCGGTGCCTCCTGGAATTCGGCCTCTCGCAGGATGCCTCCCAGACGCAATGTGGCACCAGTGCCAGCTTGGTCTGGTTTGAGAGTGCCTAGTGGTACCTGAAAACTGACACCCAGAATAGTGGCTTTTGAGTCTTGTTTCCCAGGAAAAAGGCCTGTAGATTGGTTCAGGCGCCGGAGGCCTTAAATTGCCGGGTGCCTCCTTGAATTCGGCCTCTCGCAGGATGCCTCCATGACGCAATGTGGCACCAGTGCCGACTTGGTCTAGTTTCAGAATGCGAAGTGGGTCCTGAAAACTGACACCCAGAACAGTGGCTTGTGAGTTTTGTTTCCCAGGGAAAAGGACTGTACACTGGTTCAGGGGCCTCAAACTTTAAATGGCCGGGTGCCTCCTGGAATTCGGCCTCTAGCACGATGCCTCCCAGACGCAAGGTGGAAGCGGTGCCCACTAAGCCTGGTTTGAGAGTGCCAAGTGGGTCCTGAAAACTGACACCCAGAACAGTGGCTTGTGAGTTTTGTTTCCCAGGGAAAAGGACTGTACACTGGTTCAGGGGCCTCAAACTTTAAATGGCCGGGTGCCTCCTGGAATTCGGCCTCTAGCACGATGCCTCCGAGACGCAAGGTGGAACCGGTGCCCACTTAGCCTGGTTTGAGAGTGCCAAGTGGGTCCTCAAAACTGACACCCAGAACAGTGGCTTGTGAATTTTGTTTCCCAGGGAAAAAGCCTGTACAGTTGTTCAGGGTCTTGAGGGCTTAAATTGGAAGGTGCCTCCTGGAATTCCGCGTCTCGCAGGATGCATCCCAGACGCAAGGTGGCAGCAGTGCCAACTTGGACTGGTTTGCGAGTTCCAAGTGGGTCCTGGAAAATGACACCCCGAACAGTGGCTTGTGAGTTTTGTTTCTCTGGGAAATAGCCAGTACAGTGTTTAAGGATCCTGAGGCCTAAAATTGCCGGGTGCCTCCTCGAATTCCGCCTCTCTCAGGATAACTCCCAGACGCAAGGTAGCACCCGTGCTAACTTGGTCTGGTTTGAGAGTGCCTAGTGTGTCCTGAAAACTGACACCCAGAACAGTGGCTTCTGAGTTTTGTTTCCCAGGGAAAAGGCCTGTACATTGGTTCATGGGCCTGAAACTTTAAATGGCCCGGTGCCTCCTGGAATTCGGCCTCTCGCAGGATGCCTCCCAGACGCAATGTGGCACCAGTGCCAGCTTGGTCTGGTTTGAGAGTGCCTAGTGGTACCTGAAAACTGACACCCAGAATAGTGGCTTTTGAGTCTTGTTTCCCAGGAAAAAGGCCTGTAGATTGGTTCAGGCGCCGGAGGCCTTAAATTGCCGGGTGCCTCCTTGAATTCGGCCTCTCGCAGGATGCCTCCATGACGCAATGTGGCACCAGTGCCGACTTGGTCTAGTTTCAGAATGCGAAGTGGGTCCTGAAAACTGACACCCAGAACAGTGGCTTGTGAGTTTTGTTTCCCAGGAAAAAGGACTGTACACTGGTTCAGGGGCCTCAAACTTTAAATGGCCGGGTGCCTCCTGGAATTCGGCCTCTAGCACGATGCCTCCCAGACGCAAGGTGGAAGCGGTGCCCACTAAGCCTGGTTTGAGAGTGCCAAGTGGGTCCTGAAAACTGACACCCAGAACAGTGGCTTGTGAGTTTTGTTTCCCAGGGAAAAGGACTGTACACTGGTTCAGGGGCCTCAAACTTTAAATGGCCGGGTGCCTCCTGGAATTCGGCCTCTAGCACGATGCCTCCGAGACGCAAGGTGGAACCGGTGCCCACTTAGCCTGGTTTGAGAGTGCCAAGTGGGTCCTCAAAACTGACACCCAGAACAGTGGCTTGTGAATTTTGTTTCCCAGGGAAAAAGCCTGTACAGTGGTTCAGGGGACTGAGGCCTTAAATGGCCAGGTGCCTCGTGGAATTCAGCCTCTAGCAGGATGCCTCCCAGACACAAGGTGGCACCAGTGCCAACTTGGTCTGGTTTGAGAGAGCCAAGTGGGTCCTGAAAACTGACACCCAGAACAGTGGCTTCTGAGTTTTGTTTCCCAGGGAAAAAGCCTGTAGAGTGGTTCAGGGTCCTGAGGCCTTAAATTGGCGGGTGCCTCCTTGAATTCCGCCTCTCGCAGGACGCCTCCCCGACGTAAGGTGGCAGCAGTGCCAACTTGGTCTAGTTTGAGAGTGCCAAGTGGGTCCTGCAAACTGACACCCAGAACAGAGGCTTCTGAGTTTTGTTTCCCAGGGAAAAAGCCTGTAGAGTTGTTCAGGGGCCGGAGGCCTTAAATTTCAGGGTGGCCAACTGGAATTCCGCCTCTCACAGGATGCCTCCCAAACGCAAACTTGCACCAATGCGTACTTGGGTTGGTTTGAGAGTGCCAAGTGTGTCCTGCAAACTGACACCCAGAACAGTGGCTTCTGAGTTTTGTTTCCCAGGGAAAAAGCCTGTACAGTTGTTCAGGGTCCTGAGGCCTTTAATGGCCAGGTGCCTCCTGGAATTCCACGTCTTGCAGGATTCCTCGCAGACGCAAGGTGGCACTAGTGCCAACTTGGTCTAGTTTGAGAGTGCGAAGTAGGTCGTGCAAACTGACACCCAGAACAGTGGCTTGTGAGTTTTGTTTCCCAGGGCAAAGGCCTGTACCCTGGTTCAGGGGCCTGAAACTTGAAATGGTGGGGTGCCTTCTGGAATTCGGCCTCTCGCCGGATGCCTCCCAGACGCAAGGTGGCACCAGTGCCAGCCCTGTGTGGTTTGAGAGTGCCAAGTGGGTCCTGAAAACTGAAACCCAGAATAGTGGCATGTCAGTTTTTTTTCCCAGCGAAAAGGACTGTAGAATGGATCAGGGGCTGGAGGCCTTAAATTTCAGGGTGGCGCCTGGAATTCGGCCTCTAGCAGGATGCCTCCCAGACGCAAATTTGCACCAGTGCCAACATAGTCTGGTTTTAGAGTGCTAAGTGGGTCCTGAAAACTTACACCCAGAACAGTGACTTCTGAGTTTTGTTTCCCTGGGAAAAACCTGTACAGTTGTTCAGGGTCTTGAGGGCTTAAATTGGAAGGTGCCTCCTGGAATTCCGCGTCTCGCAGGATGCCTCCCAGACGCAAGGTGGCAGCAGTGCCAACTTGGACTGGTTTGCGAGTTCCAAGTGGGTCCTGGAAAATGACACCCAGAACAGTGGCTTGCGAATTTTGTTTCCCAGGGAAATATCCAGTACAGTGTTTAAGGATCCTGAGGCCTTAAATTGCCGGGTGTCTCCTCGAATTCCGCCTCTCTCAGGATAACTCCCAGACGCAAGGTAGCACCAGTGCACACTTGGGCTGGTTTGAGAGTGCCTAGTGGGTCCTGAAAACTGACACCCAGAACAGTGGCTTGTGAGATTTGTTTCCCAGGGAAAAGGCCTGTCCATTGGTTCATGGGCCGGAAACTTTAAATGGCCGGGTGGCTCCAGGAATTCGGCCTCTAGCAGGATGCCTCCCAGATGCAAGGTGACACCAGTGCCAACTTGGTCTGGTTTGAGAGTGCCTAGTGGGTCCTGAAAACTGACACCCAGAACAGTGGCTTGTGAGTTTTGTTTCCCAGGGAAAAGGCCTGTAGATTGGTTCAGGCGCCGGAGGCCTTAAATTGCCGGGTGCCTCCTTGAATTCGGCCTCTCGCAGGATGCCTCCAAGACGCAATGTGGCACCAGTGCCGACTTGGTCTAGTTTCAGAATGCGAAGTGGGTCCTGAAAACTGACACCCAGAACAGTGGCTTGTGAGTTTTGTTTCCCAGGGAAAAGGACTGTACACTGGTTCAGGGGCCTCAAACTTTAAATGGCCGGGTGCCTCCTGGAATTCGGCCTCTAGCACGATGCCTCCCAGACGCAAGGTGGAACCGGTGCCCACTTAGCCTGGTTTGAGAGTGCCAAGTAGGTCCTGAAAACTGACACCCAGAACAGTGGCTTGTGAGTTTTGTTTCCCAGGGAAAAGACCTGTACACTGGTTTAGGGGCCTGAAACTTTAAATGGCCTGGTGCCTTCTGGAATTCGGCCTCTCGCCAGATGCCTCCCAGACACAATGTAGCACCAGTGCCAGCTTGGTCTGGATTGAGACTGCCAAGTGTGTCCTGAAAACTGACACCTAGAACAGTGGTTTGTGAATTTTGTTTCCCAGGGAAAAAGCCTGTGCAGTGGTTGAGAGTCCTGAGGCTTTAAATGGCCAGGTGCTACGTGGAATTCCGCCTCTCGCAGGATGCCTCCCAGGCGCAAGATTTCACTAGTGCCAACATGGGCCGGTTTGAGAGGTCCTAGTGGGTCCTGAAAACTGAGACCCAGAACAGTGGCTTCTGAGTTTTGTTTCCAGGGAAATAGCCTGTAGAGTCGCTCTGGGTCCTGAGGCATTAAATGGCCAGGTGCCTGCTGGAATTCTGCCTCTCGCAGGATGCCTCCCAGACGCAAGGTCACACCGGTGCCCACTTAGTCCGGTTTGAGAGTGCTAAGTGAGTCCTGGAAACTGACACCCAGAACAGTAGCTTGTGAGTTTTGTTTCCCAGGGAAAAAGCCTGTACAATGGTTCAGGGGCCTGAGGCCTTAAATTGCCTGGTGCCTCCTAAATATCTGCCTCTTGCAAAATATTTCCCTCACGCTTAGCGACACCGGTGCTAACTTAGTCTGGTTTGAGAGTGCCAAGTGTGTCCTGCAAACTGACACGCCGAACAGTGGCTTCTGAGTTTTGTTTCCCAGGGAAAAAGCCTTTACACTGGTTCAGAGTCCTGAGGCCTTTAATGGCCAGGTGCCTCCTGGAATTCCGCGTCTCGCAGGATTCCTCCCAGACGCAAGGTGGCACCAGTGCCAACTTGGTCTAGATTGAGAGTGCCAAGTGGGTCCTGAAAACTGACACCCAGAACAGTGGCTTGTGAGTTTTGTTTCCCAGGGAAAAGGCCTGTACCCTGGTTCAGGGGCCTGAAACTTTAAATGGCCGGGTGTGTTCTGGAATTCGGCCTCTCGCCGGATGCCTCACAGACGCAATGTGGCACCCGTGCCAGCTTGGTCAGGTTTGAGAGTGCCAAGTGGGTCCTCAAAACTGACACCCAGAACAGTGGCTTGTGAATTTTGTTTCCCTGGGAAAAAGCCTGTACAGTGGTTCAGGGGACTGAGGCCTTAAATTGCCGGGTGCCTCCTGGAATTCTGCCTGTAGAAGGATGCCTCCCAGACGCAAGGTGGCACCAATGCTAACTTGGGCTGCTTTGAGAGTGCCTAGTGGGTCCTGAAAACTGACCCCCAGAACAGTGGCTTCTGAGTTTTGTTTCCCAGGGAAGAGGCCTGTACACTGTTTCAGGGGCCTGAAGCTTTAAATGGCCGAGTGCCTTCTGGAATTCGGCCTCTCGCCAGATGCCTCCTAGACGCAATGTGGCACCAGTGCCAGCCGTGTGTGGTTTGAGAGTGCCAAGTGGGTCCTGAAAACTGAAACCCCGAATCGTGGCTTGTGAGTTTTGTTTCCCAGCAAAAAGGACTGTAGAATGGATCAGGGGCGGGAGGCCTTAAATTTCAGGGTGGCGCCTGGAATTCGGCCTCTAGCAGGATGGCTCCCAGATGCAAATTTGCACCAGTGCCAACATAGTCTGGTTTTAGAGTGCTAAGTGGGTCCTGAAAACTTATACCCAGAACAGTGACTTCTGAGTTTTGTTTCCCTGGGAAAAACCTGTACAGTTGTTCAGGGTCTTGAGGGCTTAAATTGGAAGGTGCCTCCTGGAATTCCGCGTCTCGCAGGATGCATCCCAGACGCAAGGTGGCAGCAGTGCCAACTTGGACTGGTTTGCGAGTTCCAAGTGGGTCCTGGAAAGTGACACCCCGAACAGTGGCTTGTGAGTTTTGTTTCTCTGGGAAATAGCCAGTACAGTGTTTAAGGATCCTGAGGCCTAAAATTGCCGGGTGCCTCCTCGAAATCCGCCTCTCTCAGGATAACTCCCAGACGCAAGGTAGCACCCGTGCTAACTTGGTCTGGGTTGAGAGTGCCTAGTGTGTCCTGAAAACTGACACCCAGAACAGTGGCTTCTGAGTTTTGTTTCCCAGGGAAAAGGCCTGTACATTGGTTCATGGGCCTGAAACTTTAAATGGCCCGGTGCCTCCTGGAATTCGGCCTCTCGCAGGATGCCTCCCAGACGCAATGTGGCACCAGTGCCAGCTTGGTCTAGTTTCAGAATGCGAAGTGGGTCCTGCAAACTGACACCCAGAACAGTGGCTTGTGAGTTTTGTTTCCCAGGGAAAAAGCCTGTAGAGTGGTTCAGAGCCGGAGGCCTTAAATTTCGGGGTGGCCAACTGCAATTCCGCCTCTCACAGGATGCCTCCCAAACGCAAGCTTGCACCAATGCATACTTGGGTTGGTTTGAGAGTGCCAAGTGGGTCCTGAAAACAGACACCCAGAACAGTGGCTTCTGAGTTTTGTTTCCCAGGGAAAAAACCTGTACAGTGGTTCAGAGTCCTGAGGCCTTAAATGGCCAGGTGCCTCCTGGAATTCCGCGTCTCGCAGGATTCCTTCTAGACGCAAGGTCGCACCAGTGCCAACTTGGTCTAGATTGAGAGTGCTAAGTGGGTCCTGAAAACTGACACCCAGAACAGTGGCTTGTGAGTTTTGTTTCCCAGGGAAAAAGCCTGTACACCTGTTCAGGGGCCTGAAACTTTAAATGGCCGGGTGCCTTCTGGAATTCGGCGTCTCGCAGGATGCCTCCCAGACGCAATGTGGCACCAGTATCAGCTTGGTCTGGTTTGAGAGTGCCTAGTGGGTCCTGAAAACTGACACCCAGAACAGTGGCTTCTGAGTCTTGTTTCCCAGGGAAATAGCCTGTAGATTGGTTCAGGGGCCGGAGGCCTGAAATTGCCGGATGCCTCCTGGAATTCGGCCTCTAGCAGGATGCCTCCCAGATGCAAGGTGGAACCGGTGCCCACTTAGCCTGCTTTGAGAGTGCCTAGTGGGTCCTGAAAACTGACACCCAGAACAGTGGCATGTGAGTTTTGTTTCCCAGGGTTAAATCCTGTACACTGGTTCAGGGGCCTGAGGCCTTACATTGCCGGGTGCCTCCTGGTATTTGGCCTCTCGCAGGATGCCTCCCAGACGCAAGCTGGCACCACTGCCAACATGGGCTAGTTTTAGAGTGCCAAGTGTGTCATGAAAACTGACACCCAGAACAGTGGCTTCTGAGTTTTGTTTCCCAGGGTAAAAGCCTGTACACTGGTTCCGGGGCCTGAAACTTTAAATGGCCAGGTGCCTCCTGGAATTCCGCCTCTCGCAGGATGCCTCCCAGGCGCTAGATTTCACTAGTGCCAACATGAGCAGGTTTGAGAATGACAAGTGGGTCCTGAAAATTGACACCCAGAACAGTGGCTTCTGAGTTTTGTTTCCAGGGATATACCCTGTAGAGTCGCTCAGGGTCGTGAGGCCTTAAATTGCCAGGTGCCTGCTGGAATTCTGCCTCTCGCAGGATGTTTCCCAGACGCAAGGTGGCACCATTCCCCACTTAGTCCGGTTTGAGAGTGCCAAGTGGGTTATGCAGACTGACCCCCAGAACAGTGGCTTGTGAGTTTTGTTTCCCAGGGAAAAAGCCTGTACACTGGTTAAGGGGCCGGAAACTTTAAATGGCCGGGTGCCTCCTGGAATTCTGCCTCTTGCAGGATCCCTCCCAGACGCAAGGTGGAACCGGTGCCCACTTAGCCATCTTAAAGAGTGCCAAGTGGGTCCTGAAAACTGACACCCAGAACAGTGGCTGCTTAGATTTGTTTCCCAAAGAAACGGCCTGTACTCTGGTTCAGGGGTTTGAAACTTTAAATGGCCGGGTGCCTTCTGGAATTCGGCCTATCGCCGGATGCCTCCCAGACGCAATGTGGCACCAGTTCCAGCATGGTCTGGTTTGAGAGTGCCTAGTGGGTCCTTAAAACTGGCATGCAGAACAGTGGCTTCTGAGTTTTGTTTCCCAGGGAAAAAGACTGCAAAGTGGTTCAGGGGCCTAAAAGTTTAAATGGCCGGGTGCTTTCTGGAATTCGGCCTCTAGTCGGATGCCTCCCAGATGCAAGGTGGAACCGGTGCCCACTTAGCCTGCTTTGAGAGTGCCGAGTGGGTCCTGAAAACTGACACGCAGAACAGTGGCTTGTGAGTTTTGTTTCCCAGGGTTAAATCCTGTACACTGGTTCAGGGGCCTGAGGCCTTACATTGCCGGGTGCCTCCTGGTATTTGGCCTCTCGCAGGATGCCTCCCAGACGCAAGATTTCAACATAGCCAACTTGGGCTAGTTTGAGACTGCCAAGTGTGTCATGAAAACTGCCACCCAGAACAGTGGCTTCTGAGTTTTGTTTTCCAGGGAAAAAGCCTGTACAATGGTTCAGGGTCTTTCGGCCTTAAATTACCGCCTGCCGCCTAGATATCCGCCTCTTGCAAAATGTTTCCCAGACGCTTAGGGGCACCGGTGCCAACTTAGTCTAGTTTGAGATACCAAGTGTGTCCTCAAATTGACACCAAGAAGAGTGGCTTGTAAGTTTTGTTTCCCAGGGAAAAGGCCTGTACACTGGTTCAGGGGCCTGAAACTTTAAATGGCCGGGTAACTTCTGGAATTCGGCCTCTCGCAGGATGCCTCCCAGACGCAATGTGGCACCAGTGCCAGCCCTGTGTGGTTTGAGAGTGCCTAGTGGTACCTGAAAACTGACACCCAGAACAGTGGCTTCTGAGTTTTGTTTCCCAGGGAAAAGGCTTGTACATTGGTTCAGAGGCCTGAAACTTTAAATGGCCGGGTGCCTTCTGCAAGTCGGCCTCTCGCAGGATGCTTCCCAGACGCAAGGTGACACCAGCGCCAACTTGGTCTGGTTTGTTAGTGCCTAGTGGGTCCTGAAAACTGACACCCAGAACAGTTGCTTGTGAGTTTTGTTTCCCAGGGAAAAGGCTTGTACATTGGTTCAGAGGCCTGAAACTTTAAATGGCCGGGTGCCTTCTGGAATTCGGCCTCTCGCCGGATGCCTCCCAGATGCAATGTGGCACCAGTATCAGCTTGGTCTTGTTTGAGAGTGCCTAGTGGGTCCTGAAAACTGACACTTAGAAAAGTGGCTTCTGAGTCTTGTTTCCCAGGGAAAAGGCCTGTAGATTGGTTCAGTGGCCGGAGGCCTTAAATTGCCGGGTGACGCCTGGGATTCGACTGCTCGCAGAATGCCTCCCACACGCAAGGTGGAACCGGTGTCCACTTAGCCTGCTTTGAGAGTGCCAAGTGGGTCCTGAAAACTGACACCCAGAACAGTGGCTTGTGAGTTTTGTTTCCCAGGGAAAAAGCCTGTACAGTGGTTCAGAGTACTGGGGCCTTAAATGGCCAGGTGCCTCCTGGAACTCGGGCTCTCGCAGGATATCTTTCAGATGCAGGGTGGCAGCAGTGCCAATTTGGGCTGGTTTGAGAGTGCCAATTGGGTCCTGAAAACTGACACCAAGAACAGCGACTTGTGAGTTTTGTTTCCCAGGGAAAAGGCTTGTACATTGGTTCAGGGGCCTGAAACTTTAAATGGCCGGGTGACTTCTGCAAGTCGGCCTCTCGCAGGATGCTTCCCAGACGCAAGGTGACACCAGCGCCAACTTGGTCTGGTTTGTTAGTGCCTAGTGGGTCCTGAAAACTGACACCCAGAACAGTTGCTTGTGAGTTTTGTTACCCAGGGAAAAAGCCAGTACACCTGTTCAGGGGCCTGAAACATTAAATGGCCGGGTGCCTTCTGGAATTCGGCCTCTCGCAGGATGCCTCCC
Source organism: Fringilla coelebs (assembly GCF_963513975.1). Classification (NCBI taxonomy): domain Eukaryota; kingdom Metazoa; phylum Chordata; class Aves; order Passeriformes; family Fringillidae; genus Fringilla; species Fringilla coelebs. The sequence continues at coordinate 1,388,598 of NW_028167587.1, read as the reverse complement.
AGACGCAATGTGGCACCAGTGCCAACTTGGTCTGGTTTGAGAGTGCCTAGTGGTACCTGAAAACTGACGCCCAGAACAGTGGCTTCTGAGTTTTGTTTTCCAGGGAAAAAGCCTGTACAATGGTTCAGGGTCCTTCGGCCTTAAATTACCGCCTGCCACCTAGATATCCGCCTCTTGCAGGATGTTTCCCAGACGATTAGCGGCAGCGGTGCCAACTTAGTCTAGTTTGAGATACCAAGTGTGTCCTCAAATTGACACCAAGAAGAGTGGCTTGTAAGTTTTGTTTCCCAGGGAAAAGGCATGCACACTGGTTCAGGGGCCTGAAACTTTAAATGGCCGGGTAACTTCTGGAATTCGGCCTCTCGCAGGATGCCTCCCAGACGCAATGTGGCACCAGTGCCAACTTGGTCTGGTTTGAGAGTGCCTAGTGGTACCTGAAAACTGACGCCCAGAACAGTGGCTTCTGAGTTTTGTTTCCCAGAGAAAAGGCCTATAGATTGGTTCAGGGGCTGGAGGCATTAAATTGCCGTGTGCCTCCTGGAATTTGACCTCTTGCAGGATGCCTCCCAGACGCAACGTGGCACCAGTTCCAGCTTGGTCTGGTTTGAGTGTGCCAAGTGGGTCCTGAAAACTGACACTTAGAAAAGTGGCTTCTGAGTTTTCATTCCCAGGGAAAAGGCCTGTACAGTGGTTCAGAGTACTGGGGCCTTAAATCGCCAGGTGCCTCCTGGAATTCGGCCTCTCGCAGGATGTCTTTCAGATGCAGGGTGGCAGCAGTGCCAACTTGGGCTGGTTTGAGAGTGCCAATTGGGTCCTGAAAACTGACACCAAGAACAGCGAATTGTGAGTTTTCTTTCCCAGGGAAAAGGCTTGTACATTGGTTCAGGGGCCTGAAACTTTAAATGGCCGGGTGCCTTCTGCAAGTCGGCCTCTCGCAGGATGCTTCCGAGACGCAAGTTGACACCAGCGCCAACTTGGTCTGGTTTGAGAGTCCCAAGTGGGTTATGCAAACTGACCCCCTGAACAGTAGCTTGTGAGTTTTGTTTCCCAGGGAAAAAGTCTGCACAATGGTTCAGGGTCCTGCGGCCTTAAATGGCATGGTGCCTCCTAAATATCCGCCTCTTGCAAAATGTTTCCCTGACGCTTAGCGACATCGGTGCTAACTTAGTCTGGTTTTAGAGTGCCAAGGGTTTCCGGCAAACTGACACCCAGAACAGTGGCTTCTGAGTTTTGTTTCCCAGGGAAAAAGCCTGTACAGTGGTTCACGGGCCTGCGGACTTAAATTTCAGGGTGCCTACTGGAATTCCGCCTCTTGTAGGATGCCTCCCAGATTTAAGGTGGCACAAGTGCCAACTAGGGCTGGTTTGAGAGTCCCTAGTGGGTCCTGAAAACTGAAACCTAGAACAGTGCCTTCTGAGTTTTGCTTCCCTGGGATAGAGCCTGTACAGTGGTTCAGGGGACTGATGCCTAAAATGGCCTCCCGGAATCCTGCCTAAAATGGCCAGGTGCCTCCTGGAATTCTGCCTCTCGCAGGATGCCTCCCAGACACAAGTTGGCACCAGTGCCAACTTGTTCTAGTTTTAGAGTGCCAAGTGGGTCCTGAAAACTGACACCTAGAACAGTAGCTTGTGAGTTTTGTTTCCCAGGTAAAAAGCCTGTACACTGGTTCAGGGGCCTGAAACTTTAAATGGCCAGGTGCCTCCTAGAATTCTGCCTCTCGCAGGATGCCTCCCAGACAAAGGTTGGCACCAGTGCCAACTTGGTCTGATTTGAGAGTGCCTAGTGTGTCCTAAAAACTGGCACCCAGAATAGTGGCTTGTAAGTTTTGTTTCCCAGAGAAAAGGCCTGTAGAATTGTTCGGAGGCCTGAGTCCTTAAATTGCGAGGTGCCTCCTGAAATTCGGCCTCTCGAAGGATGCCTCCAAGACGCAAGGTGGCCCCAGTGCCAACTTGGTCTGGTTTTAGAGTGCCAAGTGGGTCCTGAAAAGTGACACCCTGAACAGTGGCTTCTGAGTCTTGTTTCCCAGGGAAAAATCCTGTAGAGTGGTTCAGGGTCCTGAGGCCTTTAATTTCAGGGTGCCTACTAGGATCCGGCCTCTTGCAGGATGCCTCCCAGACGCAAGGTGGCATCAGTGCCAACTTGGTCTGGTTTGAGAGTGCCAAGTGGCTACTGAAAACTGAAACCCAGAACAGTGGCTTGTGAGTTTTGTTTCCCAGGGAAAAGGCCTGGACACTGGTTCAGGGGCCTAAAACTTTAAATGGCTGGGTGCCTTCTTGAATTCGGTCTCACGCCGTATGCCTCCCAGACGTAATGTGGCACCATTGCCAGCTTGGTCTGGTTTGAGAGTGCCAAGTGGGTCCTGAAAACTGACACCCAGAACAGTGGCTTCTGAGTTTTGTTTCCCAGGGAAAAAGCCTGTACAGTGCTTTAGGGGCCTGAGGTCTTAAATGGCCAGGTGCCACCTAAAATTCCGCCTCTCGAAGGATGTTTCCTAGACGCTATTCGGAACCGGTGCCCACTTTGTCTGGTTTGAGAGTGCCATGTGGGTCCTGAAAACTGACACCCAGAACAGTGGCTTCTGAGTTTTGTTTCCCAGGGAAAAAGCCTGTAGAGTGGTTCAGGGTCCTGAGGCCTTAAATGGCCAGGTGCCTCCTGGAATTGCATCTCTAGAAGGATGCCGCCCAGATGCAAGGTAGCAGCAGAGCAAACTTGGTCTGGTTTGAGAATGCCAAGTGGGTCCTGCAAACTGACACCCAGAACAGTGGCTTGTGAGTTTTGTTACCCAGGGATATACCCTGTAGATTGGTTCAGGGTCCTGCGGCTTTTAATTGCCAGGTGCCAACTAGAATTCCGCCTCTCGAATGATGTTTCCTAGACATTAAGCGGAAACGGTGCCAATTTGGTCGGGTTTGAGAGTGCCAAGTGAGTCCTGAAAACTGACACCAAGAGCAGTGGCTTGTGAGTTTTGTTTCCCAGGGAAAAAGCCTGTACAATGGTTCAGGGTCCTGCGCCCTTAATTGCCGGATGCCTCCTGGAATTGCGCCTCTCGCAGGATGCCTCACAGTTGCATGGTGGCACCAGTTCCAACTTGGTCTGGTTTAAAAGTGCCAAGTGGGTCCTGAAAACTGACACCCAGAACAGTGGCTTTTGAGTTTTGTTTCCCAGGGTAAAAGCCTCTACAATGGTTCAGGGTCCTGCGGCCTTAAATTGCCGGGTGCCTCCTGGAATTGCGCCACTCGCAGGATGCCTCCCAGACGCAAGGTGGCACCAGTTCCAAATTGGTCTGGTTTGAGAGTGCCAAGTGTGTCCTGAAAACTGACACCCAGAACAGTGGCTTGTGAGTTTTGTTTCCCAGGGAAAAAGCCTGTACAATGGTTCAGGGTCTTGCGGCCTTAAATTGCCGGATGCCTCCTAGGAATTGCGCCTCTCGCAGGATGCCTCCCAGACGTAAGGTGGCACCAGTGCCAACTTGGTCTGGATTGAGAGTGCTAAGAGGGACCTGCAAACTGGCACCCAGAACAGTGGCTTCTAAGTTTTGTTTCCCAGGGCAAAACCTGTAAAATTTTTCAGGGTTCTGAGGCCTTAAATTGCCGGGTGACTCCTGGAATTGCGCCTCTCGCGGGATGCCTCCAAGACGCAAGGTGGCACCAGTGCCAACTTGGTCTGGTTTGAGAGTGCCAGGTGGCTTCTGCAAACTGACACCCAGAACAGTGGCTTGTGAGTTTTGTTTCGTAGGGAAAAAGCCTGTACAATGGTTCAGGGTTCTGAGGCCTTAAATTGCCGGGTGCCTCCTGGAATTCGGCCTCTCGCAGGATGCCTCCCAGACGCAAGATGGCACCAGTTCCAACTAGGTCTGGTTTGAGAGTGCCAAGTGGGTCCTGAAAACTGACACCCAGAACAGTGGCTTGTTAGTTTTGTTTCCCAGGGAAAAAGCCTGTACAATGGTTCAGGGGCCTTAGGCCTTAAATTTCCGTGTGCCTCCTGGAATTCGGCCTCTCGCAGGATGCCTCCCAGACGCAAGGTGGCACCAGTGCCAACTTGGTCTGGTTTGAGAGTGCCCAGTGGGTCCTGAAAACTGACACCCAGAACAGTGGCTTGTGAGTTTTGTTTCCCAGGGAAAAAGCCTGTACAATGGTTCAGGGTCCTGCGACCTTAAATTGCCGGGTGCCTCCTGGAGATCCGCCTCGCGCAGGATGCCTCCCAGACGCAAAATGACACCAGTGCCAACTTGGTCTGGTTTGAGAGTGCCAGGTGGGTCCTGTAAACTGACACCCAAAACAGTGGCTTGTGAGTTTTGTTTCCTAGGGAAAAAGCCTGTACAGTGGTTCAGGGGCCTGAGGCCTTAAATTGCCGGGTGCCTCCTGGAATTCGGCCTCTCGTAGGATGCCTCCCAGATGCAAGGTGGCACAAAATCCAACTTGGTCTGGTTTGAGAGAGCCAAGTGGGTCCTGAAAACTGACACACAGAACAATGGCTTGTGAGTCTTGTTTCCCAGGGAAAAAGCCTGTACAATGGTTCAGGGTCCGGCGGCCTTAAAATGCTGGGTGCCTCCTGGAATTGCGCCTCTCGCAGGATGCCTCCCAGACGCAAGATGGCACCAGTGCCAACTTGGTCTGGTTTAAGAGTGCCAAGTGGGTCCTGAAAACTGACACCCAGAACAGTGGCTTGTGAGTTTTGTTTCCCAGGGAAAAAGCCTGTACAATGGTTCAGGGTCCTGAGGCCTTAAATTGCCAAGTGCCTCCTGGAATTCGGCCTCTCGCAGGATGCCTCCCAGACGCAAGGTGGCTCCAGTTTCAACTTGGCCTGGTTTAAGAGTGCCCAGTGGGTCCTGAAAACTGACACCCAGAACAGCGGCTTGTGAGTTTTGTTTCTCAGGGAAAAAGCCTGTACAATGATTCAGGGGCCTGAGGCCTTAAATTGCCGGGTGCCTCCTTGAATTGGGCCTCTCGCAGGATGCCTCCCAAACGCAAGGTGGCACCAGTTCCAACTTGGTCTGTTTTAAGAGTGCCAAGTGGGTCCTGAAAACTGACACCCAGAACAGTGGCTTGTGAGTTTTGTTTCCCAGGGAAAAAGCCTGTACAATGGTGCAGGGGCCTGAGGCCTTAAATTGCTGGGTGCCTCCTGGAATTCGGCCTCTCGCAGGATGCCTCCCAGACGCAAGATGGCCCCAGTTCCAACTTGGTCTGGTTTGAGAGAGCCAAGTGGGTCCTGAAAACTGACACCCAGAACAGTGGCTTGTGAGTTTTGTTTCCCAGGGAAAAAGCCTGTACAATGATTCAGGGGCCTGAGGCCTTAACTAGCCGGATGCCTCCTGGAGATCCGCCTCTCGTAGGATGCCTCCCAGATGCAAAATGACACCAGTGCCAACTTAGTCTGGTTTGAGAGTGCCAGGTGGCTCCTGCAAACTGACACCCAGAACAGTGGCTTGTGAGTTTTGTTTCCTAGGGAAAACGCCTGTACAATGGTTCAGGGTTCTGCGGCCTTAAATTGCCGGATGCCTCCTAGAATTGCGCCTCTCGCAGGATGCCTCACAGACGCAAGGTGGCACCAGTTCCAACTTGGTCTGGTTTAAAAGTGCCAAGTGGGTCCTGAAAACTGACACCCAGAACAGTGGCTTGTGAGTTCTGTTTCCCAGGGAAAAAGCCTGTACAATGATTCAGGGGCCTGAGGCCTTAAGTAGCCGGGTGCCTCCTGGAGATCTGCCTCTCGTAGGATGCCTCCCAGAGGCAAAACTACACCAGTGCCAACTTGGTCTGGTTTGAGAGTGCCAGGTGGCTCCTGCAAACTGACATCCAGAACAGTGGCTTGTGAGTTTTGTTTCCCAGGGAAAAAGCCTGTACAATGGTTCAGGGTCCTGCGGCCTTTAATTGCCGGATGCCTCCTGGAATTGCGCTTCTCGCAGGATGCCTCACAGACGCATGGTGGCACCAGTTCCAACTTGGTCTGGTTTAAAAGTGCCAAGTGGGTCCTGAAAACTGACACCCAGAACAGTGGCTTGTGAGTTTTGTTTCCCAGGGAAAAAGCCTGTACAATGATTCAGGGGCCTGAGGCCTTAAATTGCCGGGTGCCTCCTTGAATTGGGCCTCTCGCAGGATGCCTCCCAGACGCAAGGTTGCACCAGTTCCAACTTGGTCTGTTTTAAGAGTGCCAAGTGGGTCCTGCAAACTGACACCCAGAACAGTGGCTTGTGAGTTTTGTTTCCCAGGGAAAAAGCCTGTACAATGGTGCAGGGGCCTTTGGCCTTAAATTGCTGGGTGCCTCCTGGAATTCGGCCTCTCGCAGGATGCCTCCCAGACGCAAGATGGCCCCAGTTCCAACTTGGTCTGGTTTGAGAGAGCCAAGTGGGTCCTGAAAACTGACACCCAGAACAGTGGCTTGTGAGTTTTGTTTCCCAGGGAAAAAGCCTGTACAATGATTCAGGGGCCTGAGGCCTTAAATAGCCGGATGCCTCCTGGAGATCCGCCTCTCGTAGGATGCCTCCCAGATGCAAAATGACACCAGTGCCAACTTAGTCTGGTTTGAGAGTGCCAGGTGGCTCCTGCAAACTGACACCCAGAACAGTGGCTTGTGAGTTTTGTTTCCTAGGGAAAACGCCTGTACAATGGTTCAGGGTCCTGCGGCCTTAAATTGCCGGATGCCTCCTAGAATTGCGCCTCTCGCAGGATGCCTCACAGACGCAAGGTGGCACCAGTTCCAACTTGGTCTGGTTTAAAAGTGCCAAGTGGGTCCTGAAAACTGACACCCAGAACAGTGGCTTGTGAGTTCTGTTTCCCAGGGAAAAAGCCTGTACAATGATTCAGGGGCCTGAGGCCTTAAGTAGCCGGGTGCCTCCTGGAGATCCGCCTCTCGTAGGATGCCTCCTAGATGCAAAACTAAACCAGTGCCAACTTGGTCTGGTTTGAGAGTGCCAGGTGGCTCCTGCAAACTGACACCCAGAACAGTGGCTTGTGAGTTTTGTTTCCCAGGGAAAAAGCCTGTACAATGGTTCAGGGTCCTGCGGCCTTTAATTGCCGGATGCCTCCTGGAATTGCGCCTCTCGCAGGATGCCTCACAGACGCAAGGTGGCACCAGTTCCAACTTGGTCTGGTTTAAAAGTGCCAAGTGGGTCCTGAAAACTGACACCCAGAACAGTGGCTTGTGAGTTTTGTTTCCCAGGGAAAAAGCCTGTACAATGATTCAGGGGCTTGAGGCCTTAAATTGCCGGGTGCCTCCTTGAATTGGGCCTCTCGCAGGATGCCTCCCAGACGCAAGGTTGCACCAGTTCCAACTTGGTCTGTTTTAAGAGTGCCAAGTGGATCCTGAAAACTGACACCCAGAACAGTGGCTTGTGAGTTTTGTTTCCCAGGGAAAAAGCCTGTACAATGGTTCAGGGTCCTGAGGCCTTAAATTGCCGGGTGCCTCCTGGAATTCGGCCTCTCGCAGGATGCCTCCCAGACGCAAAATGACACCAGTGCCAACTTGGTCTGGTTTGAGAGTGCCAGGTGGGTCCTGAAAACTGACACCCAGAACAGTGGCTTGTGAGTTTTGTTTCCCAGGGAACAAGCCTGTACAATGGTGCAGGGGCCTGAGGCCTTAAATTGCTGGGTGCCTCCTGGAATTCGGCCTCTCGCAGGATGCCTCCCAGACGCAAGATGGCCCCAGTTCCAACTTGGTCTGGTTTGAGAGAGCCAAGTGGGTCCTGAAAACTGACACCAAGAACAGTGGCTTGTGAGTTTTGTTTCCCAGGGAAAAAGCCTGTACAATGATTCATGGGCCTGAGGCCTTAAATTGCCGGGTGCCTCCTTGTATTGGGCCTCTCGCAGGATGCCTTCCAGACGCAAGGTGGCACCAGTGCCAACTTGGTCTGGTTTAAGAGTGCCAGGTGGCTCCTGAAAACTGACACCCAGAACAGTGGCTTGTGAGTTTTTTTTCCCAGGGAAAAAGCCTGCACAGTGATTCAGGGGCCTGAGGTCTTAAATAACCGGGTGCCTCCTGGAGATCCGCCTCTCGTAGGATGCCTCCCAGATGCAAAATTACACCAGTGCCAACTTAGTGTGGTTTGAGAGTGCCAGGTGGCTCCTGCAAACTGACACCCAGAACAGTGGCTTGTGAGTTTTGTTTCCTAGGGAAAAAGCCTGTACAATGGTTCAGGGTCCTGCGGCCTTAAATTGCCGGATGCCTCCTGGAATTGCGCCTCTCGCAAGATGCCTCACAGACGCATGGTGGCACAAGTTCCAACTTGGTCTGGTTTAAAAGTGCCAAGTGGGTCCTGAAAACTGACACCCAGAACAGTGGCTTGTGAGTTTTGTTTCCCAGGGAAAAAGCCTGTACAATGATTCAGGGGCCTGAGGCCTTAAATTGCCGGGTGCCTCCTGGAATTGCGCCTCTCGCAGGATGCCTCCCAGAGGCAAGGTGGCACCAGTGCCAACTTGGTCTGGTTTAAAAGTGCCAAGTGGGTCCTGAAAACTGACACCCAGAACAGTGGCTTGTGAGTTTTGTTTCCCAGGGTAAAAGCCTGTACAATGGTTCAGGGTCCTGCGGCCTTAAATTGCCTAGTGCCTCCTGGAGATCCGCCTATCGCAGGATGCCTCCCTGATGCAAAATGACACCAATGCCAACTTGGTCTGGTTTGAGAGTGCCAGGGGGCTCCTGCAAACTGACACCCAGAACAGTGGCTTGTGAGTTTTGTTTCCCAGGGAAAAAGCCTGTACAATGGTTCAGGGTCCTGTGGCCTTAAATTGCCGGGTGCCTCCTGGAATTGCGCCTCTTGCAGAATGCCTCCCAGACGCATGGTGGCACCAGTTCCAATTTGGTCTGGTTTAAAAGTGCCAAGTGGGTCCCGAAAACTGACACCAAGAACAGTGGCTTGTGAGGTTTTTTCCCTGGGAAAAAGCCTGTACAATGGTTCAGGGGCCTGAGGCCTTAAATTGCCGGGTGCCTCCTGGATTTCGGCCTCTCGCAGGATGCCTCCCAGACGCAAGATGGCACCAGTTCCAATTTGGTCTGGTTTGAGAGAGCCAAGTGGGTCCTGAAAACTGACACCCAGAACAGTGGCTTGTGAGTTTTGTTTCCCAGGGAAAAAGCCTGTACAATGGTTCAGGGGTCTGAGGCCTTAAATTGACGGGTGCTTCCTGGAATTCGGCCTCTCGCAGGATGCCTCCCAGACGCATGGTGGCACCAGTGCCAACTTGGTCTGGTTTGAGAGTGCCAAGTGGGTCCTGAAAACTGACACCCAGAACAGTGGCTTGTGAGTTTTGTTTCCCAGGGAAAAAGCCTGTACAATGGTTCAGGGTCCTGCGGCCTTAAATTGCCGGGTGTCTCCTGGAGATCCGCCTCTCGCAGGATGCCTCCCAGATGCAAAATGACACCAGTGCCAACTTGGTCTGGTTTGAGAGTGCCAGGTGGCTTCTGCAAACTGACACCCAGAACAGTGGCTTGTGAGTTTTGTTTCCCAGTGAAAAAGCCTGTACAATGGTTCAGGGTCCTGCGGCCTTTAATTGGCGGATGCCTCCTGGAATTGCGCCTCTCGCAGGATGCCTCCCAGACGCAAGGTGGCACCAGTTCCAACTAGGTCTGGTTTGAGAGAGCCACGTGGGTCCTGAAAACTGACACCCAGAACAGTGGCTTGTGAATTTTGTTTCCCAGGGAAAAAGCCTGTACAATGGTTCAGGGTCCTGCGGCCTTAAATTGCTGGGTGCCTCCTGGAGATCCGCCTCTCGCAGGATGCCTCCCAGACGCAAGGTGGCACCAGTGCCAACTTGGTCTGGTTTGACAGTGCCCAGTGGGTCCTGAAAACTGACACCCAGAACAGTGGCTTGTGAGTTTTGTTTCCCAGGGAAAAAGCCTGTACAATGGTTCAGGGGCCTGAGGCCTTAAATTGCCGGGTGCCTCCTGGAGTTCGGCCTCTCGCAGGATGCCTCCCAGACGCAAGGTGGCACCAGTTCCAACTTGGTCTGGTTTAAGAGTGCCAAGTGGGTCCTGAAAACTGACACCCAGAACAGTGGCTTGTGAGTTTTGTTTCCCAGGGAAAAAGCCTGTACAATTGTTCAGGGTCCTGCGGCCTTAAATTGCCGGGTGACTCCTGGAGATCCGCCTATCGCAGGATGCCTCCCAGATGCAAAATTACACCAGTGCCAACTTGGTCTGGTTCGAGAGTGCCAGTTGGCTGCTGCAAACTGACACCCAGAACAGTGGCTTGTGAGTTTTGTTTCCCAGGGAAAAAGCCTGTAAAATGGTTCAGGGGTCTGAGGCCTTAAATTGACGGGTGCTTCCTGGAATTCGGCCTCTCGCAGGATGCCTCCCAGACGCATGGTGGCACCAGTGCCAACTTGGTCTGGTTTAAGAGTGCCAAGTGGGTCCTGAAAACTGACACCCAGAACAGTGGCTTGTGAGTTTTTTTTCCCAGGGAAAAAGCCTGTACAATGGTTCAGGGTCCTGCGGCCTTAAATTGCCGGGTGTCTCCTGGAGATCCGCCTCTCGCAGGATGCCTCCCAGACGCAAAATGACACCAGTGCCAACTTGGTCTGGTTTGAGAGTGCCAGGTGGGTCCTGAAAACTGACACCCAGAACAGTGGCTTGTGAGTTTTGTTTCCCAGGGAAAAAGCCTGTACAATGGTTCAGGGTCCTGTGGCCTTAAATTGTCAGGTGGCTCCTGGAATTGCGCCTCTCGCAGGATGCCTCCCAGAGGCAAGTTGGCACCAGTGCCAACTAGGTCTGGTTTGAGAGAGCCACGTGGGTCCTGAAAACTGACACCCAGAACAGTGGCTTGTGAATTTTGTTTCCCAGGGAAAAAGCCTGTACAATGGTTCAGGGTCCTGCGGCCTTAAATTGCTGGGTGCCTCCTGGAGATCCGCCTCTCGCAGGATGCCTCCCAGACGCAAGGTGGCACCAGTGCCAACTTGGTCTGGTTTGACAGTGCCCAGTGGGTCCTGAAAACTGACACCCAGAACAGTGGCTTGTGAGTTTTGTTTCCCAGGGAAAAAGCCTGTACAATGGTTCAGGGTCCTTCGGCCTTAAATTGCCGGGTGCCTCCTGGAGTTCGGCCTCTCGCAGGATGCCTCCCAGACGCATGGTGGCACCAGTTCCAACTTGGTCTGGTTTAAGAGTGCCAAGTGGGTCCTGAAAACTGACACCCAGAACAGTGGCTTGTGAGTTTTGTTTCCCAGGGAAAAAGCCTGTACAATGGTGCAGGGGCCTTCGGCCTTAAATTGCTGGGTGCCTCCTGGAATTCGGCCTCTCGCAGGATGCCTCCCAGACGCAAGATGGCACCAGTGCCAACTTGGTCTGGTTTGAGAGAGCCAAGTGGGTCCTGAAAACTGACACCCAGAACAGTGGCTTGTGAGTTTTGTTTCCAAGGGAAAAAGCCTGTACAATGATTCAGGGGCCTGAAGCCTTAAATTGCCGGGTGCATCCTTGAATTGGGCCTCTCGCAGGATGCCTCCCAGACGCAAGGTGGCACCAGTGCCAACTTGGTCTGGTTTAAGAGTGCCAGGTGTCTCCTGAAAACTGACACCCAGAACAGTGGCTTGTGAGTTTTATTTCCCAGGGAAAAAGCCTGTACAATGATTCAGGGGCCTGAGGCCTTAAGTAGCCGGGTGCCTCCTGGAGATCCGCCTCTCGTAGGATGCCTCCCAAATGCAAAATTACACCAGTGCCAACTTGGTCTGGTTTGAGAGTGCCAGGTGGCTCCTGCAAACTGACACCCAGAACAGTGGCTTGTGAGTTTTGTTTCCTAGGGAAAAAGCCTGTACAATGTTTCAGGGTCCTGCGGCCTTAAATTGCCGGATGCCTCCTGGAAGTGCGCCTCTCGCAGGATGCCTCACAGACGCATGGTGGCACCAGTGCCAACTTGGTCTGGTTTAAAAGTGCCAAGTGGGTCCTGAAAACTGAAACCCAGAACAGTGGCTTGTGAGTTTTGTTTCCCAGGGAAAAAGCCTGTACAATGATTCAGGGGCCTGAGGCCTTAAATTTCCGGGTGCCTCCTGGAATTGCGCCTCTCGCAGGATGCCTCCCAGACGCAAGATGGCACCAGTGCCAACTTGGTCTGGTTTAAGAGTGCCAAGTGGGTCCTGAAAACTGACACCAAGAACAGTGGCTTGTGAGTTTTGTTTCCCAGGGAAAAAGCCTGTACAATGGTTCTGGGTCCTGAGGCCTTAAATTGCCAAGTGCCTCCTGGAATTCGGCCTCTCGCAAGATGCCTCCCAGACGCAAGGTGGCTCCAGTTTACACTTGGCCTGGTTTAAGAGTGCCAAGTGGGTCCTGAAAACTGACACCCAGAACAGTGGCTTTTGAGTTTTATTTCCCAGGGAAAAAGCCTGTACAATGATTCAGGGGCCTGAGGCCTTAAATTGCCGGGTGCCTCCTGGAATTCGGCCTCTCGTAGGATGCCTCCCAGATGCAAAATTACACAAGTGCCAACTTGGTCTGGTTTGAGAGTGCCAGGTGGCTCCTGCAAACTGACACCCAGAACAGTGGCTTGTGAGTTTTGTTTCCTAGGGAAAAAGCCTGTACAATGGTTCAGGGTCCTGCGCCCTTAAATTGCCGGATGCCTCCTGGAATTGCGCCTCTCGCAGGATGCCTCACAGACGCATGGTGGCACCAGTTCCAACTTGGTCTGGTTTAAAAGTGCCAAGTGGGTCCTGAAAACTGACACCCAGAACAGTGGCTTGTGAGTTTTGTTTCCCAGGGAAAAAGCCTGTACAATGATTCAGGGGCCTGAGGCCTTAAATAACCGGGTGCCTCCTGGAGATCCGCCTCTCGCAGGATGCCTCCCAGATGCAAAATGACACCAGTGCCAACTTAGTCTGGTTTGAGAGTGCCAGGTGGCTCCTGCAAACTGACACCCAGAACAGTGGCTTGTGAGTTTTGTTTCCTATGGAAAAAGCCTGTACAATGGTTCAGGGTCCTTCGGCCTTAAATTGCCAAATTCCTCCTGGAATTGCGCCTCTCGCAGGATGCCTCACAGACGCATGGTGGCACAAGTTCCAACTTGGTCTGGTTTAAAAGTGCCAAGTGGGTCCTGAAAACTGACACCCAGAACAGTGGCTTGTGAGTTTTATTTCCCAGGGAAAAAGCCTGTACAATGATTCAGGGGCCTGAGGCCTTAAATTGCCGGGTGCCTCCTGGAATTCGGCCTCTCGCAGGATGCCTCCCAGATGCAAGATTGCCCCAGTTCCAACTTGGTCTGGTTTGAGAGAGCCACGTGGGTCCTGAAAACTGACACCCAGAACAGTGGCTTGTGAGTTTTGTTTCCCAGGGAAAAAGCCTGTACAATGATTCAGGGGCCTGAGGCCTTAAATTGCCGGGTGCCTCCTTGAATTGGGCCTCTCGCAGGATGCCTCCCAGACGCAAGGTGGCACCAGTGCCAACTTGGTCTGGTTTAAGAGTGCCAGGTGGCTCCTGAAAACTGACACCCAGAACAGTGGCTTGTGAGTTTTGTTTCCCAGGGAAAAAGCCTGTACAATGATTCAGGGGCCTGAGGCCTTAAATAGCCGGGTGCCTCCTGGAGATCCGCCTCTCGTAGGATGCCTCCCAGATGCAAAATGACACCAGTGCCAACTTAGTCTGGTTTGAGAGTGCCAGGTGGCTCCTGCAAACTGACACCCAGAACAGTGGCTTGTGAGTTTTGTTTCCTAGGAAAAAAGCCTGTACAATGGTTCAGGGTCCTGCGGCCTTAAATTGCCGCATGCCTCCTGGAATTGCGCCTCTCGCAGGATGCCTCACAGACGCATGGTGGCACCAGTTCCAACTTGGTCTGGTTTGCGAGTGCCAAGTGGGTCCTGAAAACTGACACCCAGAACAGTGGCTTGTGAGTTTTGTTTCCCAGGGAAAAAGCCTGTACAATGATTCAGAGGCTTGAGGCCTTAAATTGCCGGGTGCCTCCTAGAATTGCGCCTCTCGCAGGATGCCTCCCAGACGCAAGATGGCACCAGTGCCAACTTGGTCTGGTTTAAGAGTGCCAAGTGGGTCCTGAAAACTGACACCAAGAACAGTGGCTTGTGAGTTTTGTTTCCCAGGGAAAAAGCCTGTACAATGGTTCAGGGTCCTGAGGCCTTAAATTGCCAAATGCCTCCTGGAATTCGGCCTCTCGCAAGATGCCTCCCAGACGCAAGATGGCACCAGTTCCAGTTTGGTCTGGTTTGAGAGAGCCAAGTGGGTCCTTCAAACTGACACCCAGAACAGTGGCTTGTGAGTTTTGTTTCCCAGGGAAAAAGCCTGTACAATGGTTCAGGGTTGTGCGGCCGTAAATTGCCTAGTGCCTCCTGGAATTCAGCCTCTCGCAGGATGCCTCCCAGACGCAAGGTAGCACCAGTTCCAACTTGGTCTGGTTTGCGAGGGCCAAGTGGGTCCTGAAAACTGACACCCAGAACAGTGGCTTGTGAGTTTTGTTTCCCAGGGAAAAAGCCTGTACAATGGTTCAGGGGTCTGAGGCCTTAAATTGCCGGGTGCTTCCTGGAATTCGGCCTCTCGCAGGATGCCTCCCAGACGCATGGTGGCACCAGTGCCAACTTGGTCTGGTTTAAGAGTGCCAAGTGGGTCCTGAAAACTGACACCCAGAACAGTGGCTTGTGAGTTTTGTTTCCCAGGGAAAAAGCCTGTACAATGGTTCAGGGTCCTGCGGCCTTAAATTGCCGGGTGTCTCCTGGAGATCCGCCTCTCGCAGGATGCCTCCCAGACGCAAAATGACACCAGTGCCAACTTGGTCTGGTTTGAGAGCGCCAGGTGGCTGCTGCAAACTGACACCCAGAACAGTGGCTTGTGAGTTTTGTTTCCCAGGGAAAAAGCCTGTTCAATGATTCAGGGTCCTGCGGCCTTAAATTGCCAGGTGGCTCCTGGAATTGCGCCTCTCGCAGGATGCCTCCCAGACGCAAGGTGGCACCAGTTCCAACTAGGTCTGGTTTGAGAGAGCCACGTGGGTCCTGAAAACTGACACCCAGAACAGTGGCTTGTGAATTTTGTTTCCCAGGGAAAAAGCCTGTACAATGGTTCAGGGGCCTGAGGCCTTAAATTGCCGGGTGCCTCTTGGAGTTCGGCCTCTCGCAGGATGCCTACCAGATGCATGGTGGCACCAGTTCCAACTTGGTCTGGTTTAAGAGTACCAAGTGGGTCCTGAAAACTGACACCCAGAACAGTGGCTTGTGAGTTTTGTTTCCCAGGGAAAAAGCCTGTACAATGGTTCAGGGTATTGCGGCCTTAAATTGCCGGGTGCCTCCTGGAGATCCGCCTATCGCAGGATGCCTCCCTGATGCAAAATGACACCAATGCCAACTTGGTCTGGTTTGAGAGTGCCAGGTGGCTCCTGCAAACTGACACCCAGAACAGTGGCTTGTGAGTTTTGTTTCCCAGGGAAAAAGCCTGTAAAATGGTTCAGGGTCCTGTGGCCTTAAATTGCCGGGTACCTCCTGGAATTGCACCTCTTGCAGAATGCCTCCCAGACGCATGGTGGCACCAGTTCCAACTTGGTCTGGTTTAAAAGTGCCAAGTGGGTCCCGAAAACTGACACCAAGAACAGTGGCTTGTGAGGTTTTTTCCCTGGGAAAAAGCCTGTACAATGGTTCAGGGGCCTGAGGCCTTAAATTGCCGGGTGCCTCCTGGAATTTGGCCTCTCGCAGGATGCCTCCCAGACGCAAGATGGCACCAGTTCCAATTTGGTCTGGTTTGAGAGAGCCAAGTGGGTCCTGAAAACTGACACCCAGAACAGTGGCTTGTGAGTTTTGTTTCCCAGGGAAAAAGCCTGTACAATGGTTCAGGGGTCTGAGGCCTTAAATTGACGGGTGCTTCCTGGAATTCGGCCTCTCGCAGGATGCCTCCCAGACGCATGGTGGCACCAGTGCCAACTTGGTCTGGTTTAAGAGTGCCAAGTGGGTCCTGAAAACTGACACCCAGAACAGTGGCTTGTGAGTTTTGTTTCCCAGGGAAAAAGCCTGTACAATGGTTCAGGGTCCTGCGGCCTTAAATTGCCGGTTCCTCCTGGAGATCCGCCTCTCGCAGGATGCCTCCCAGACGCAAAATGACACCAGTGCACACTTGGTCTGGTTTGAGAGCGCCAGGTGGCTCCTGCAAACTGACACCCAGAACAGTGGCTTGTGAGTTTTGTTTCCCAGGGAAAAAGCCTGTTCAATGATTCAGGGTCCTGCGGCCTTAAATTGCCAGGTGGCTCCTGGAATTGCGCCTCTCGCAGGATGCCTCCCAGACGCAAGGTGGCACCAGTTCCAACTTGCTCTGGTTTGAGAGAGCCACGTGGGTCCTGAAAACTGACACCCAGAACAGTGGCTTGTGAATTTTGTTTCCCAGGGAAAAAGCCTGTACAATGGTTCAGGGGCCTGAGGCCTTAAATTGCCGGGTGCCTCCTGGAGTTCGGCCTCTCGCAGGATGCCTCCCAGATGCATGGTGGCACCAGTTCCAACTTGGTCTGGTTTAAGAGTACCAAGTGGGTCCTGAAAACTGACACCCAGAACAGTGGCTTGTGAGTTTTGTTTCCCAGGGAAAAAGCCTGTACAATGGTTCAGGGTCCTGCGGCCATAAATTGCCTAGTGCCTCCTGGAGATCCGCCTATCGCAGGATGCCTCCCTGATGCAAAATGACACCAATGCCAACTTGGTCTGGTTTGAGAGTGCCAGGGGGCTCCTGCAAACTGACACCCAGAACAGTGGCTTGTGAGTTTTGTTTCCCAGGGAAAAAGCCTGTAAAATGGTTCAGGGTCCTGTGGCCTTAAATTGCCGGGTGCCTCCTGGAATTGCGCCTCTTGCAGAATGCCTCCCAGACGCATGGTGGCACCAGTTCCAATTTGGTCTGGTTTAAAAGTGCCAAGTGGGTCCCGAAAACTGACACCAAGAACAGTGGCTTGTGAGGTTTTTTCCCTGGGAAAAAGCCTGTACAATGGTTCAGGGGCCTGAGGCCTTAAATTGCCGGGTGCCTCCTGGAATTCGGCCTCTCGCAGGATGCCTCCCAGACGCAAGATGGCACCAGTTCCAATTTGGTCTGGTTTGAGAGAGCCAAGTGGGTCCTGAAAACTGACACCCAGAACAGTGGCTTGTGAGTTTTGTTTCCCAGGGAAAAAGCCTGTACAATGGTTCAGGGGTCTGAGGCCTTAAATTGACGGGTGCTTCCTGGAATTCGGCCTCTCGCAGGATGCCTCCCAGACGCATGGTGGCACCAGTGCCAACTTGGTCTGGTTTGAGAGTGCCAAGTGGGTCCTGAAAACTGACACCCAGAACAGTGGCTTGTGAGTTTTGTTTCCCAGGGAAAAAGCCTGTACAATGGTTCAGGGTCCTGCGGCCTTAAATTGCCGGGTGTCTCCTGGAGATCCGCCTCTCGCAGGATGCCTCCCAGATGCAAAATGACACCAGTGCCAACTTGTTCTGGTTTGAGAGTGCCAGGTGGCTTCTGCAAACTGACACCCAGAACAGTGGCTTGTGAGTTTTGTTTCCCAGTGAAAAAGCCTGTACAATGGTTCAGGGTCCTGTGGCCTTAAATTGCCAGGTGGCTCCTGGAATTGCGCCTCTCGCAGGATGCCTCCCAGACGCAAGGTGGCACCAGTTCCAACTAGGTCTGGTTTGAGAGAGCCACGTGGGTCCTGAAAACTGACACCCAGAACAGTGGCTTGTGAGTTTTATTTCCCAGGGAAAAAGCCTGTACAATGGTTCAGGGTCCTGCGGCCTTAAATTGCTGGGTGCCTCCTGGAGATCCGCCTCTCGCAGGATGCCTCCCAGACGCAAGGTGGCACCAGTGCCAACTTGGTCTGGTTTGACAGTGCCCAGTGGGTCCTGAAAACTGACACCCAGAACAGTGGCTTGTGAGTTTTGTTTCCCAGGGAAAAAGCCTGTACAATGGTTCAGGGGCCTGAGGCCTTAAATTGCCGGGTGCCTCCTGGAGTTCGGCCTCTCGCAGGATGCCTCCCAGACGCAAGGTGGCACCAGTTCCAACTTGGTCTGGTTTAAGAGTGCCAAGTGGGTCCTGAAAACTGACACCCAGAACAGTGGCTTGTGAGTTTTGTTTCCCAGGGAAAAAGCCTGTACAATTGTTCAGGGTCCTGCGGCCTTAAATTGCCGGGTGACTCCTGGAGATCCGCCTATCGCAGGATGCCTCCCAGATGCAAAATTACACCAGTGCCAACTTGGTCTGGTTCGAGAGTGCCAGTTGGCTGCTGCAAACTGACACCCAGAACAGTGGCTTGTGAGTTTTGTTTCCCAGGGAAAAAGCCTGTAAAATGGTTCAGGGGTCTGAGGCCTTAAATTGACGGGTGCTTCCTGGAATTCGGCCTCTCGCAGGATGCCTCCCAGACGCATGGTGGCACCAGTGCCAACTTGGTCTGGTTTAAAAGTGCCAAGTGGGTCCTGAAAACTGACACCCAGAACAGTGGCTTGTGAGTTTTTTTTCCCAGGGAAAAAGCCTGTACAATGGTTCTGGGTCCTGAGGCCTTAAATTGCCAAGTGCCTCCTGGAATTCGGCCTCTCGCAAGATGCCTCCCAGACGCAAGGTGGCTCCAGTTTACACTTGGCCTGGTTTAAGAGTGCCAAGTGGGTCCTGAAAACTGACACCCAGAACAGTGGCTTTTGAGTTTTATTTCCCAGGGAAAAAGCCTGTACAATGATTCAGGGGCCTGAGGCCTTAAATTGCCGGGTGCCTCCTGGAATTCGGCCTCTCGTAGGATGCCTCCCAGATGCAAAATTACACAAGTGCCAACTTGGTCTGGTTTGAGAGTGCCAGGTGGCTCCTGCAAACTGACACCCAGAACAGTGGCTTGTGAGTTTTGTTTCCTAGGGAAAAAGCCTGTACAATGGTTCAGGGTCCTGCGCCCTTAAATTGCCGGATGCCTCCTGGAATTGCGCCTCTCGCAGGATGCCTCACAGACGCATGGTGGCACCAGTTCCAACTTGGTCTGGTTTAAAAGTGCCAAGTGGGTCCTGAAAACTGACACCCAGAACAGTGGCTTGTGAGTTTTGTTTCCCAGGGAAAAAGCCTGTACAATGATTCAGGGGCCTGAGGCCTTAAATAACCGGGTGCCTCCTGGAGATCCGCCTCTCGCAGGATGCCTCCCAGATGCAAAATGACACCAGTGCCAACTTAGTCTGGTTTGAGAGTGCCAGGTGGCTCCTGCAAACTGACACCCAGAACAGTGGCTTGTGAGTTTTGTTTCCTATGGAAAAAGCCTGTACAATGGTTCAGGGTCCTTCGGCCTTAAATTGCCAAATTCCTCCTGGAATTGCGCCTCTCGCAGGATGCCTCACAGACGCATGGTGGCACAAGTTCCAACTTGGTCTGGTTTAAAAGTGCCAAGTGGGTCCTGAAAACTGACACCCAGAACAGTGGCTTGTGAGTTTTATTTCCCAGGGAAAAAGCCTGTACAATGATTCAGGGGCCTGAGGCCTTAAATTGCCGGGTGCCTCCTGGAATTCGGCCTCTCGCAGGATGCCTCCCAGATGCAAGATTGCCCCAGTTCCAACTTGGTCTGGTTTGAGAGAGCCACGTGGGTCCTGAAAACTGACACCCAGAACAGTGGCTTGTGAGTTTTGTTTCCCAGGGAAAAAGCCTGTACAATGATTCAGGGGCCTGAGGCCTTAAATTGCCGGGTGCCTCCTTGAATTGGGCCTCTCGCAGGATGCCTCCCAGACGCAAGGTGGCACCAGTGCCAACTTGGTCTGGTTTAAGAGTGCCAGGTGGCTCCTGAAAACTGACACCCAGAACAGTGGCTTGTGAGTTTTGTTTCCCAGGGAAAAAGCCTGTACAATGATTCAGGGGCCTGAGGCCTTAAATAGCCGGGTGCCTCCTGGAGATCCGCCTCTCGTAGGATGCCTCCCAGATGCAAAATGACACCAGTGCCAACTTAGTCTGGTTTGAGAGTGCCAGGTGGCTCCTGCAAACTGACACCCAGAACAGTGGCTTGTGAGTTTTGTTTCCTAGGAAAAAAGCCTGTACAATGGTTCAGGGTCCTGCGGCCTTAAATTGCCGCATGCCTCCTGGAATTGCGCCTCTCGCAGGATGCCTCACAGACGCATGGTGGCACCAGTTCCAACTTGGTCTGGTTTGCGAGTGCCAAGTGGGTCCTGAAAACTGACACCCAGAACAGTGGCTTGTGAGTTTTGTTTCCCAGGGAAAAAGCCTGTACAATGATTCAGAGGCTTGAGGCCTTAAATTGCCGGGTGCCTCCTAGAATTGCGCCTCTCGCAGGATGCCTCCCAGACGCAAGATGGCACCAGTGCCAACTTGGTCTGGTTTAAGAGTGCCAAGTGGGTCCTGAAAACTGACACCAAGAACAGTGGCTTGTGAGTTTTGTTTCCCAGGGAAAAAGCCTGTACAATGGTTCAGGGTCCTGAGGCCTTAAATTGCCAAATGCCTCCTGGAATTCGGCCTCTCGCAAGATGCCTCCCAGACGCAAGATGGCACCAGTTCCAGTTTGGTCTGGTTTGAGAGAGCCAAGTGGGTCCTTCAAACTGACACCCAGAACAGTGGCTTGTGAGTTTTGTTTCCCAGGGAAAAAGCCTGTACAATGGTTCAGGGTTGTGCGGCCGTAAATTGCCTAGTGCCTCCTGGAATTCAGCCTCTCGCAGGATGCCTCCCAGACGCAAGGTAGCACCAGTTCCAACTTGGTCTGGTTTGCGAGGGCCAAGTGGGTCCTGAAAACTGACACCCAGAACAGTGGCTTGTGAGTTTTGTTTCCCAGGGAAAAAGCCTGTACAATGGTTCAGGGGTCTGAGGCCTTAAATTGCCGGGTGCTTCCTGGAATTCGGCCTCTCGCAGGATGCCTCCCAGACGCATGGTGGCACCAGTGCCAACTTGGTCTGGTTTAAGAGTGCCAAGTGGGTCCTGAAAACTGACACCCAGAACAGTGGCTTGTGAGTTTTGTTTCCCAGGGAAAAAGCCTGTACAATGGTTCAGGGTCCTGCGGCCTTAAATTGCCGGGTGTCTCCTGGAGATCCGCCTCTCGCAGGATGCCTCCCAGACGCAAAATGACACCAGTGCCAACTTGGTCTGGTTTGAGAGCGCCAGGTGGCTGCTGCAAACTGACACCCAGAACAGTGGCTTGTGAGTTTTGTTTCCCAGGGAAAAAGCCTGTTCAATGATTCAGGGTCCTGCGGCCTTAAATTGCCAGGTGGCTCCTGGAATTGCGCCTCTCGCAGGATGCCTCCCAGACGCAAGGTGGCACCAGTTCCAACTAGGTCTGGTTTGAGAGAGCCACGTGGGTCCTGAAAACTGACACCCAGAACAGTGGCTTGTGAATTTTGTTTCCCAGGGAAAAAGCCTGTACAATGGTTCAGGGGCCTGAGGCCTTAAATTGCCGGGTGCCTCTTGGAGTTCGGCCTCTCGCAGGATGCCTACCAGATGCATGGTGGCACCAGTTCCAACTTGGTCTGGTTTAAGAGTACCAAGTGGGTCCTGAAAACTGACACCCAGAACAGTGGCTTGTGAGTTTTGTTTCCCAGGGAAAAAGCCTGTACAATGGTTCAGGGTATTGCGGCCTTAAATTGCCGGGTGCCTCCTGGAGATCCGCCTATCGCAGGATGCCTCCCTGATGCAAAATGACACCAATGCCAACTTGGTCTGGTTTGAGAGTGCCAGGTGGCTCCTGCAAACTGACACCCAGAACAGTGGCTTGTGAGTTTTGTTTCCCAGGGAAAAAGCCTGTAAAATGGTTCAGGGTCCTGTGGCCTTAAATTGCCGGGTACCTCCTGGAATTGCACCTCTTGCAGAATGCCTCCCAGACGCATGGTGGCACCAGTTCCAACTTGGTCTGGTTTAAAAGTGCCAAGTGGGTCCCGAAAACTGACACCAAGAACAGTGGCTTGTGAGGTTTTTTCCCTGGGAAAAAGCCTGTACAATGGTTCAGGGGCCTGAGGCCTTAAATTGCCGGGTGCCTCCTGGAATTTGGCCTCTCGCAGGATGCCTCCCAGACGCAAGATGGCACCAGTTCCAATTTGGTCTGGTTTGAGAGAGCCAAGTGGGTCCTGAAAACTGACACCCAGAACAGTGGCTTGTGAGTTTTGTTTCCCAGGGAAAAAGCCTGTACAATGGTTCAGGGGTCTGAGGCCTTAAATTGACGGGTGCTTCCTGGAATTCGGCCTCTCGCAGGATGCCTCCCAGACGCATGGTGGCACCAGTGCCAACTTGGTCTGGTTTAAGAGTGCCAAGTGGGTCCTGAAAACTGACACCCAGAACAGTGGCTTGTGAGTTTTGTTTCCCAGGGAAAAAGCCTGTACAATGGTTCAGGGTCCTGCGGCCTTAAATTGCCGGTTCCTCCTGGAGATCCGCCTCTCGCAGGATGCCTCCCAGACGCAAAATGACACCAGTGCACACTTGGTCTGGTTTGAGAGCGCCAGGTGGCTCCTGCAAACTGACACCCAGAACAGTGGCTTGTGAGTTTTGTTTCCCAGGGAAAAAGCCTGTTCAATGATTCAGGGTCCTGCGGCCTTAAATTGCCAGGTGGCTCCTGGAATTGCGCCTCTCGCAGGATGCCTCCCAGACGCAAGGTGGCACCAGTTCCAACTTGCTCTGGTTTGAGAGAGCCACGTGGGTCCTGAAAACTGACACCCAGAACAGTGGCTTGTGAATTTTGTTTCCCAGGGAAAAAGCCTGTACAATGGTTCAGGGGCCTGAGGCCTTAAATTGCCGGGTGCCTCCTGGAGTTCGGCCTCTCGCAGGATGCCTCCCAGATGCATGGTGGCACCAGTTCCAACTTGGTCTGGTTTAAGAGTACCAAGTGGGTCCTGAAAACTGACACCCAGAACAGTGGCTTGTGAGTTTTGTTTCCCAGGGAAAAAGCCTGTACAATGGTTCAGGGTCCTGCGGCCATAAATTGCCTAGTGCCTCCTGGAGATCCGCCTATCGCAGGATGCCTCCCTGATGCAAAATGACACCAATGCCAACTTGGTCTGGTTTGAGAGTGCCAGGGGGCTCCTGCAAACTGACACCCAGAACAGTGGCTTGTGAGTTTTGTTTCCCAGGGAAAAAGCCTGTAAAATGGTTCAGGGTCCTGTGGCCTTAAATTGCCGGGTGCCTCCTGGAATTGCGCCTCTTGCAGAATGCCTCCCAGACGCATGGTGGCACCAGTTCCAATTTGGTCTGGTTTAAAAGTGCCAAGTGGGTCCCGAAAACTGACACCAAGAACAGTGGCTTGTGAGGTTTTTTCCCTGGGAAAAAGCCTGTACAATGGTTCAGGGGCCTGAGGCCTTAAATTGCCGGGTGCCTCCTGGAATTCGGCCTCTCGCAGGATGCCTCCCAGACGCAAGATGGCACCAGTTCCAATTTGGTCTGGTTTGAGAGAGCCAAGTGGGTCCTGAAAACTGACACCCAGAACAGTGGCTTGTGAGTTTTGTTTCCCAGGGAAAAAGCCTGTACAATGGTTCAGGGGTCTGAGGCCTTAAATTGACGGGTGCTTCCTGGAATTCGGCCTCTCGCAGGATGCCTCCCAGACGCATGGTGGCACCAGTGCCAACTTGGTCTGGTTTGAGAGTGCCAAGTGGGTCCTGAAAACTGACACCCAGAACAGTGGCTTGTGAGTTTTGTTTCCCAGGGAAAAAGCCTGTACAATGGTTCAGGGTCCTGCGGCCTTAAATTGCCGGGTGTCTCCTGGAGATCCGCCTCTCGCAGGATGCCTCCCAGATGCAAAATGACACCAGTGCCAACTTGTTCTGGTTTGAGAGTGCCAGGTGGCTTCTGCAAACTGACACCCAGAACAGTGGCTTGTGAGTTTTGTTTCCCAGTGAAAAAGCCTGTACAATGGTTCAGGGTCCTGTGGCCTTAAATTGCCAGGTGGCTCCTGGAATTGCGCCTCTCGCAGGATGCCTCCCAGACGCAAGGTGGCACCAGTTCCAACTAGGTCTGGTTTGAGAGAGCCACGTGGGTCCTGAAAACTGACACCCAGAACAGTGGCTTGTGAGTTTTATTTCCCAGGGAAAAAGCCTGTACAATGGTTCAGGGTCCTGCGGCCTTAAATTGCTGGGTGCCTCCTGGAGATCCGCCTCTCGCAGGATGCCTCCCAGACGCAAGGTGGCACCAGTGCCAACTTGGTCTGGTTTGACAGTGCCCAGTGGGTCCTGAAAACTGACACCCAGAACAGTGGCTTGTGAGTTTTGTTTCCCAGGGAAAAAGCCTGTACAATGGTTCAGGGGCCTGAGGCCTTAAATTGCCGGGTGCCTCCTGGAGTTCGGCCTCTCGCAGGATGCCTCCCAGACGCAAGGTGGCACCAGTTCCAACTTGGTCTGGTTTAAGAGTGCCAAGTGGGTCCTGAAAACTGACACCCAGAACAGTGGCTTGTGAGTTTTGTTTCCCAGGGAAAAAGCCTGTACAATTGTTCAGGGTCCTGCGGCCTTAAATTGCCGGGTGACTCCTGGAGATCCGCCTATCGCAGGATGCCTCCCAGATGCAAAATTACACCAGTGCCAACTTGGTCTGGTTCGAGAGTGCCAGTTGGCTGCTGCAAACTGACACCCAGAACAGTGGCTTGTGAGTTTTGTTTCCCAGGGAAAAAGCCTGTAAAATGGTTCAGGGGTCTGAGGCCTTAAATTGACGGGTGCTTCCTGGAATTCGGCCTCTCGCAGGATGCCTCCCAGACGCATGGTGGCACCAGTGCCAACTTGGTCTGGTTTAAAAGTGCCAAGTGGGTCCTGAAAACTGACACCCAGAACAGTGGCTTGTGAGTTTTTTTTCCCAGGGAAAAAGCCTGTACAATGGTTCAGGGTCCTGCGGCCTTAAATTGCCGGGTGTCTCCTGGAGATCCGCCTCTCGCAGGATGCCTCCCAGACGCAAAATGACACCAGTGCCAACTTGGTCTGGTTTGAGAGTGCCAGGTGGGTCCTGAAAACTGACACCCAGAACAGTGGCTTGTGAGTTTTGTTTCCTAGGGAAAAAGCCTGTACAATGGTTCAGGGTCCTGTGGCCTTAAATTGTCAGGTGGCTCCTGGAATTGCGCCTCTCGCAGGATGCCTCCCAGAGGCAAGTTGGCACCAGTGCCAACTAGGTCTGGTTTGACAGTGCCCAGTGGGTCCTGAAAACTGACCCCCAGAACAGTGGCTTGTGAGTTTTGTTTCCCAGGGAAAAAGCCTGTACAATGGTTCAGGGGCCTGAGGCCTTAAATTGCCGGGTGCCTCCTGGAGTTCGGCCTCTCGCAGGATGCCTCCCAGACGCATGGTGGCACCAGTTCCAACTTGGTCTGGTTTAAGATTGCCAAGTGGGTCCTGAAAACTGACACCCAGAACAGTGGCTTGTGAGTTTTGTTTCCCAGGGAAAAAGCCTGTACAATTGTTCAGGGTCCTGCGGCCTTAAATTGCCGGGTGACTCCTGGAGATCCGCCTATCGCAGGATGCCTCCCAGATGCAAAATTACACCAGTGCCAACTTGGTCTGGTTTGAGAGTGCCAGGTGGCTGCTGCAAACTGACACCCAGAACAGTGGCTTGTGAGTTTTGTTTCCCAGGGAAAAAGCCTGTAAAATGGTTCAGGGTCCTGTGGCCTTAAATTGCCGGGTGCCTCCTGGAATTGCGCCTCTCGCAGGATGCCTCCCAGACGCATGGTGGCACCAGTTCCAACTTGGTCTGGTTTAAAAGTGCCAAGTGGGTCTCGAAAACTTACACCAAGTACAGTGGCTTGTGAGTTTTTTTCCCTGGGAAAAAGCCTGTAAAATGGTTCAGGGTCCGGTGGCCTTAAATTGCCAGTTGGCTCCTGGAATTGCGCCTCTCGCAGGATGCCTCCCAGACGCAAGGTGGCACCAGTTCCAACTAGGTCTGGTTTGAGAGAGCCACGTGGGTCCTGAAAACTGACACCCAGAACAGTGGCTTGTGAGTTTTGTTTCCCAGGGATAAAGCCTGTACAATGGTTCAGGGTCCTGCGGCCTTAAATTGCCGGGTGCCTCCTGGAATTCGGCCTCTCGCAGGATGCCTCCCAGACGCAAGATGGCACCAGTGCCAACTTGGTCTGGTTTGAGAGTGCCAAGTGGCTCCTGCAAACTGACACCCAGAACAGTGGCTTGTGAATTTTGTTTCCCAGGGAAAAAGCCTGTTCAATGATTCAGGGTCCTGCGGCCTTAAATTGCCAGGTGGCTCCTGGAGTTCGGCCTCTCGCAGGATGCCTCCCAGACGCATGGTGGCACCAGTTCCAACTTGGTCTGGTTTAAGAGTGCCAAGTGGGTCCTGAAAACTCACACCCAGAACAGTGGCTTGTGAATTTTGTTTCCCAGGGAAAAAGCCTGTACAATGGTTCAGGGGCCTGAGGCCTTAAATTGCCGGGTGCCTCCTGGAGTTCGGCCTCTCGCAGGATGCCTCCCAGATGCATGGTGGCACCAGTTCCAACTTGGTCTGGTTTAAGAGTACCAAGTGGGTCCTGAAAACTGACACCCAGAACAGTGGCTTGTGAGTTTTGTTTCCCAGGGAAAAAGCCTGTACAATGGTTCAGGGTCCTGCGGCCTAAAATTGCCGGGTGCCTCCTGGAGATCCGCCTCTCGCAGGATGCCTCCCAGACGCAAAATGACACCAATGCCAACTTGGTCTGGTTTGAGAGTGCCAGGTGGCTCCTGCAAACTGACACCCAGAACAGTGGCTTGTGAGTTTTGTTTCCCAGGGAAAAAGCCTGTACAATGGTTCAGGGTCCTGTGGCCTTAAATTGCCGGGTGGCTCCTGGAATTGCGCCTCTCGCAGGATGCCTCCCAGACGCAAGGTGGCACCAGTTCCAACTAGGTCTGGTTTGAGAGAGCCACGTGGGTCCTGAAAACTGACACCCAGAACAGTGGCTTGTGAATTTTGTTTCCCAGGGAAAAAGCCTGTACAATGGTTCAGGGTCCTGCGGCCTTAAATTGCCGGGTGCCTCCTGGAGATCCGCCTCTCCCAGGATGCCTCCCAGACGCAAGGTGGTACCAGTGCCAACATGGTCTGGTTTGACAGTGCCCAGTGGGTCCTGAAAACTGACACCCAGAACAGTGGCTTGTGAGTTTTGTTTCCCAGGGTAAAAGCCTGTACAATGGTTCAGGGGCCTGAGGCCCTAAATTGCCAGGTGCCTCCTGGAGTTCGGCCTCTCGCAGGATGCCTCCCAGACGCAAAATGACACCAGTGCCAACTTGGTCTGGTTTGAGAGTGCCAGGTGGCTCCTGCAAACTGACACCCAGAACAGTGGCTTGTGAGTTTTGTTTCCCAGGGAAAAAGCCTGTACAATGGTTCAGGGTCCTGTGGCCTTAAATTGCCAGGTGGCTCCTGGAATTGCGCCTCTCGCAGGATGCCTCCCAGACGCAAGGTGGCACCAGTTCCAACTAGGTCTGGTTTGAGAGAGCCACGTGGGTCCTGAAAACTGACACCCAGAACAGCGGCTTGTGAGTTTTGTTTCCCAGGGAAAAAGCCTGTACAATGTTCATGGTCTTGCAGCCTTAAATTGCCTCCTGGAATTGCGCCTCTCGCAGGATGCCTCCCAGAGGCAAGGTGGCACCAGTGCCAACTTGGTCTGGTTTAAGAGTGCCAGGTGGCTCCTGAAAACTGACACCCAGAACAGTGGCTTGTGAGTTTTATTTCCCAGGGAAAAAGCCTGTACAATGATTCAGGGGCCTGAGGCCTTAAGTAGCCGGGTGCCTCCTGGAGATCCGCCTCTCGTAGGATGCCTCCCAGATGCAAAATTACACCAGTGCCAACTTGGTCTGGTTTGAGAGTGCCAGGTGGCTCCTGCAAACTGACACCCAGAACAGTGGCTTGTGAGTTTTGTTTCCTAGGGAAAAAGCCTGTAAAATGTTTCAGGGTCCTGCGGCCTTAAATTGCCGGATGCCTCTTGGAATTGCGCCTCTCGCAGGATGCCTCACAGACGCATGGTGGCACCAGTTCCAACTTGGTCTGGTTTAAAAGTGCCAAGTGGGTCCTGAAAACTGACACCCAGAACAGTGGCTTGTGAGTTTTGTTTCCCAGGGAAAAAGCCTGTACAATGATTCAGGGGCCTGAGGCCTTAAATTGCCAAGTGCCTCCTGGAATTCGGCCTCTCGCAAGATGCCTCCCAGACGCAAGGTGGCTCTAGTTTCAACTTGGCCTGGTTTAAGAGTGCCAAGTGGGTCCTGAAAACTGACACCCAGAACAGCGGCTTGTGAGTTTTATTTCTCAGGGAAAAAGCCTGTACAATGATTCAGGGGCCTGAGGCCTTAAATTGCCGGGTGCCTCCTGGAGATCCGCCTCTCGTAGGATGCCTCCCAGATGCAAAATTACACCAGTGCCAACTTGGTCTGGTTTGAGAGTGCCAGGTGGCTCCTGCAAACTGACACCCAGAACAGTGGCTTGTGAGTTTTGTTTCCTAGGGAAAAAGCCTGTACAATTGTTTAGGGTCCTGCGCCCTTAATTGCCGGATGCCTCCTGGAATTGCGCCTCTCGCAGGATGCCTCCCAGACGCAAGATGGCCCCAGTTCCAACTTGGTCTGGTTTGAGAGAGCCAAGTGGGTCCTGAAAACTGACACCCAGAACAGTGGCTTGTGAGTTTTGTTTCCCAGGGAAAAAGCCTGTACAATGATTCAGGGGCCTGAGGCCTTAAATTGCCGGGTGCCTCCTTGAATTGGGCCTCTCGCAGGATGCCTCCCAGACGCAAGGTGGCACCAGTGCCAACTTGGTCTGGTTTAAGAGTGCCAGGTGGCTCCTGCAAACTGACACCCAGAACAGTGGCTTGTGAGTTTTGTTTCCTAGGGAAAAAGCCTGTACAATGGTTCAGGGTCCTGCGGCCTTAAATTGCCGGATGCCTCCTGGAATTGCGCCTCTCGCAGGATGCCTCACAGACGCATGGTGGCACAAGTTCCAACTTGGTCTGGTTTAAAAGTGCCAAGGGGGGCCTGAAAACTGACACCCAGAACAGTGGCTTGTGAGTTTTGTTTCCCAGGGAAAAAGCCTGTACAATGATTCAGGGGCCTGAGGCCTTAAATTTCCGGGTGCCTCCTGGAATTCGGCCTCTCGCAGGATGCCTCCTAGAGGCAAAGTGGCACCAGTGCCAACTTGGTCTGGTTTGAGAGTGCCAGGTGGGTCCTGAAAGCTGACACCCAGAACAGTGGCTTGTGAGTTTTGTTTCCCAGGGAAAAAGCCTGTACAATGGTTCAGGGGTCTGAGGCCTTAAATTGACGGGTGCTTCCTGGAATTCGGCCTCTCGCAGGATGCCTCCCAGACGCAAAATGACACCAGTGCCAACTTGGTCTGGTTTAAGAGTGCCAAGTGGGTCCTGCAAACTGACACCCAGAACAGTGGCTTGTGAGTTTTGTTTCCCAGGGAAAAAGCCTGTACAATGGTTCAGGGTCCTGCGGCCTTAAATTGCCGGGTGCCTCCTGGAGATCCGCCTCTCGCAGGATGCCTCCCAGATGCAAAATGACACCAGTGCCAACTTGGTCTGGTTTGAGAGTGCCAGGTGGCTCCTGCAAACTGACACCCAGAACAGTGGCTTGTGAGTTTTGTTTCCCAGGGAAAAAGCCTGTACAATGGTTCAGGGTTGTGCAGCCTTAAATTGCCTAGTGCCTTCTGGAATTCGGCCTCTCGCAGGATGCCTCCCAGACGCAAGGTAGCACCAGTTCCAACTTGGTCTGGTTTTAGAGGGCCAAGTGGGTCCTGAAAACTGACCCCCAGAACAGTGGCTTGTGAGTTTTTTTCCCTGGGAAAAAGCCTGTACAATGGTTCAGGATCCTGCGGCCTTAAAATGCCGGGTGCCTCCTGGAGATCCGCCTCTCGCAGGATGCCTCCCAGACGCAAAATGACACCAGTGCCAACTTGGTCTGGTTTGCGAGTGCCAAGTGGTCCTGTAAACTGACACCCAGAACAGTGGCTTGTGAGTTTTGTTTCCCAGGGAAAAAGCCTGTACAATGGTTCAGGGTCCTGTGGCCTTAAATTGCCGGGTGCCTCCTGGAATTGCGCCTCTCGCAGGATGCCTCCCAGACGCAAGGTGGCACCAGTTCCAACTAGGTCTGGTTTGAGAGAGCCACGTGGGTCCTGAAAACTGACACCCAGAACAGTGGCTTGTGAGTTTTGTTTCCCAGGGAAAAAGCCTGTACAATGGTTCAGGGGCCTGAGGCCTTAAATTGCCGGGTGCCTCCTGGAATTCAGCCTCTCGCAGGATGCCTCCCAGACGCAAGATGGCACCAGTGCCAACTTGGTCTGGTTTGAGAGTGCCAGGTGGCTCCTGCAAACTGACACCCAGAACAGTGGCTTGTGAGTTTTGTTTCCTAGGGAAAAAGCCTGTACAATGTTTCAGGGTCCTGCGGCCTTAAAGTGCCGGATGCCTCCTGGAATTGCGCCTCTCGCAGGATGCCTCACAGACGCATGGTGGCACCAGTTCCAACTTGGTCTGGTTTAAAAGTGCCAAGTGGGTCCTGAAAACTGACACGCAGAACAGTGGCTTGTGAGTTTTGTTTCCCAGGGAAAAAGCCTGTACAATGGTTCAGGTGTCTGAGGCCTTAAATTGACGGGTGCTTCCTGGAGTTCGGCCTCTCGCAGGATGCCTCCCAGACGCAAGGTGGCACCACTTCCAACTTGGTCTGGTTTAAGAGTGCCAAGTGGTCCTGTAAACTGACACCCAGAACAGTGGCTTGTGAGTTTTGTTTCCCAGGGAAAAAGCCTGTACAATGGTTCAGGGTCCTGTGGCCTTAAATTGCCGGGTGCCTCCTGGAGATCCGCCTCTCGCAGGATGCCTCCCAGACGCAAAATGACACCAGTGCCAACTTGGTCTGGTTTGAGAGTGCCAGGTGGCTCCTGCAAACTGACACCCAGAACAGTGGCTTGTGAGTTTTGTTTCCCAGGGAAAAAGCCTCTAAAATGGTTCAGGGTCCTGTGGCCTTAAATTGCCGGGTGCCTCCTGGAATTGCGCCTCTCGCTGGATGCCTCCCAGACGCATGGTGGCACCAGTTCCAACTTGGTCTGGTTTAAAAGTGCCAAGTGGGTCCCGAAAACTGACACCAAGCACAGTGGCTTGTGAGTTTTGTTTCCCAGGGAAAAAGCCTGTACAATGGTTCAGGGTCCTTCGGCCTTAAATTGCCGGGTGCCTCCTGGAGTTCGGCCTCTCGCAGGATGCCTCCCAGACGCATGGTGGCACAAGTTCCAACTTGGTCTGGTTTAAGAGTGCCAAGTGGGTCCTGAAAACTGACACCCAGAACAGTGGCTTGTGAGTTTTGTTTCCCAGGGAAAAAGCCTGTACAATGGTTCAGGGTCCTGCGGCCTTAAATTGCCGGGTGCCTCCTGGAGATCCGCCTCTCCCAGGATGCCTCCCAGACGCAAGGTGGCACCAGTGCCAACATGGTCTGGTTTGACAGTGCCCAGTGGGTCCTGAAAACTGACACCCTGAACAGTGGCTTGTGAGTTTTATTTCCCAGGGAAAAAGCCTGTACAATGATTCAGGGGCCTGAGGCCTTAAGTAGCCGGGTGCCTCCTGGAGATCCGCCTCTCGTAGGATGCCTCCCAGATGCAAAATGACACCAGTGCCAACTTGGTCTGGTTTGAGAGTGCCAGGTGGCTCCTGCAAACTGACACCCAGAACAGTGGCTTGTGAGTTTTGTTTCCTAGGGAAAAAGCCTGTACAATGTTTCAGGGTCCTGCGGCCTTAAAGTGCCGGATGCCTCCTGGAATTGCGCCTCTCGCAGGATGCCTCACAGACGCATGGTGGCACCAGTTCCAACTTGGTCTGGTTTAAAAGTGCCAAGTGGGTCCTGAAAACTGACACGCAGAACAGTGGCTTGTGAGTTTTGTTTCCCAGGGAAAAAGCCTGTACAATGGTTCAGGGGTCTGAGGCCTTAAATTGACGGGTGCTTCCTGGAGTTCGGCCTCTCGCAGGATGCCTCCCAGACGCAAGGTGGCACCACTTCCAACTTGGTCTGGTTTAAGAGTGCCAAGTGGGTCCTGAAAACTGACACCCAGAACAGTGGCTTGTGAGTTTTGTTTCCCAGGGAAAAAGCCTGTACAATGGTTCAGGGTCCTGCGGCCTTAAATTGCCGGGTGACTCCTGGAGATCCGCCTCTCGCAGGATGCCTCCCAGACGCAAAATGACACCAGTGCCAACTTGCTCTGGTTTGAGAGTGCCAGGTGGCTCCTGCAAACTGACACCCAGAACAGTGGCTTGTGAGTTTTGTTTCCCAGGGAAAAAGCCTGTACAATGGTTCAGGGGCCTGTGGCCTTAAATTGCCAGGTGGCTCCTGGAATTGCGCCTCTCGCAGGATGCCTCCCAGACGCAAGGTGGCACCAGTTCCAACTAGGTCTGGTTTGAGAGAGCCACGTGGGTCCTGAAAACTGACACCCAGAACAGTGGCTTGTGAATTTTGTTTCCCAGGGAAAAAGCCTGTACAATGGTTCAGGGTCCTGCGGCCTTAAATTGCCGGGTGCCTCCTGGAGATCCGCCTCTCCCAGGATGCCTCCCAGACGCAAGGTGGCACCAGTGCCAACATGGTCTGGTTTGGCAGTGCCCAGTGGGTCCTGAAAACTGACACCCTGAACAGTGGCTTGTGAGTTTTATTTCCCAGGGAAAAAGCCTGTACAATGATTCAGGGGCCTGAGGCCTTAAATTGCCGGGTGCCTCCTGGAGATCCGCCTCTCGTAGGATGCCTCCCAGACGCAAGATGGCACCAGTGCCAACTTGGTCTGGTTTGAGAGTGCCAGGTGGCTCCTGCAAACTGACACCCAGAACAGTGGCTTGTGAGTTTTGTTTCCTAGGGAAAAAGCCTGTACAATGTTTCAGGGTCCTGCGGCCTTAAAGTGCCGGATGCCTCCTGGAATTGCGCCTCTCGCAGGATGCCTCACAGACGCATGGTGGCACCAGTTCCAACTTGGTCTGGTTTAAAAGTGCCAAGTGGGTCCTGAAAACTGACACCCAGAACAGTGGCTTGTGAGTTTTGTTTCCCAGGGAAAAAGCCTGTACAATGATTCAGGGGCCTGAGGCCTTAAATTTCCGGGTGCCTCCTGGAATTGCGCCTCTCGCAGGATGCCTCCCAGACGCAAGATGGCACCAGTGCCAACTTGGTCTGGTTTAAGAGTGCCAAGTGGGTCCTGAAAACTGACACCAAGAACAGTGGCTTGTGAGTTTTGTTTCCCAGGGAAAAAGCATGTACAATGGTTCAGGGTCCTGAGGCCTTAAATTGCCAAGTGCCTCCTGGAATTCGGCCTCTCGCAGGATGCCTCCCAGACGCAAGGTGGCTCCAGTTTCAACTTGGCCTGGTTTAAGAGTGCCAATTGGGTCCTGAAAACTGACACCCAGAACAGCGGCTTGTGAGTTTTGTTTCCCAGGGAAAAAGCCTGTACAATGATTCAGGGGCCTGAGGCCTTAAATTGCCGGGTACCTCCTGGAGATCCGCCTCTCGTAGGATGCCTCCCAGATGCAAAATTACACCAGTGCCAACTTGGTCTGGTTTGAGAGTGCCAGGTGGCTCCTGCAAACTGACACCCAGAACAGTGGCTTGTGAGTTTTGTTTCCTAGGGAAAAAGCCTGTACAATGGTTCAGGGTCCTGCGCCTTTAATTGCCGGATGCCTCCTGGAATTGCGCCTCGCGCAGGATGCCTCACAGACGCATGGTGGCACCAGTTCCAACTTGGTCTGGTTTAAAAGTGCCAAGTGGGTCCTGAAAACTGACACCCAGAACAGTGGCTTGTGAGTTTTGTTTCCCAGGGAAAAAGCCTGTACAATGATTCAGGGGCCTGAGGCCTTAAATTGCCGGGTGCCTCCTTGAATTGGGCCTCTCGCAGGATGCCTCCCAGACGCAAGGTGGCACCAGTGCCAACTTGGTCTGGTTTGAGAGTGCCAGGTGGGTCCTGAAAACTGACACCCAGAACAGTGGCTTGTGAGTTTTGTTTCCCAGGGAAAAAGCCTGTACAATGGTGCAGCGGCCTGAGACCTTAAATTGCCGGGTGCCTCCTGGAATTCGGCCTCTCGCAGGATGCCTCCCAGACGCAAGATGGCCCCAGTTCCAACTTGGTCTGGTTTGAGAGAGCCAAGTGGGTCCTGAAAACTGACACCCAGAACAGTGGCTTGTGAGTTTTGTTTCCCAGGGAAAAAGCCTGTACAATGATTCAGGGGCCTGAGGCCTTAAATTGCCGGGTGCCTCCTTGAATTGGGCCTCTCGCAGGATGCCTCCCAGACGCAAGGTGGCACCAGTGCCAACTTGGTCTGGTTTAAGAGTGCCAGGTGGCTCCTGAAAACTGACACCCAGAACAGTGGCTTGTGAGTTTTGTTTCCCAGGGAAAAAGCCTGTACAATGATTCAGGGGCCTGAGGCCTTAAATAGCCGGGCGCCTCCTGGAGATCCGCCTCTCGTAGGATGCCTCCCAGATGCAAAATTACACCAGTGCCAAATTAGTCTGGTTTGAGAGTGCCAGGTGGCTCCTGCAAACTGACACCCAGAACAGTGGCTTGTGAGTTTTGTTTCCTAGGGAAAAAGCCTGTACAATAGTTTAGGGTCCTGCGGCCTTAAATTGCCGGATGCCTCCTGGAATTGCGCCTCTCGCAGGACGCCTCACAGACGCATGGTGGCATAAGTTCCAACTTGGTCTGGTTTAAAAGTGCCAAGTGGGGCCTGAAAACTGACACCCAGAACAGTGGCTTGTGAGTTTTGTTTCCCAGGGAAAAAGCCTGTA
Organism: Fringilla coelebs; assembly: GCF_963513975.1. Lineage (NCBI taxonomy): Eukaryota > Metazoa > Chordata > Aves > Passeriformes > Fringillidae > Fringilla > Fringilla coelebs. Next base: position 1,354,090 of record NW_028167587.1, on the reverse strand, counting down.
CAATGATTCAGGGGCCTGAGGCCTTAAATTGCCGGGTGCCTCCTGGAATTCGGCCTCTCGCAGGATGCCTCCTAGAGGCAAGGTGGCACCAGTGCCAACCTGGTCTGGTTTAAGAGTGCCAAGTGGGTCCTGAAAACTGACACCAAGAACAGTGGCTTGTGAGTTTTGTTTCCCAGGGAAAAAGCCTGTACAATGGTTCAGGGGTCTGAGGCCTTAAATTGCCGGGTGCCTCCTGAAATTCGGCCTCTCGCAAGATGCCTCCCAGACGCAAGATTGCCCCAGTTCCAACTTGGTCTGGTTTGAGAGAGCCAAGTGGGTCCTTCAAACTGACACCCAGAACAGTGGCTTGTGAGTTTTGTTTCCCAGGGAAAAAGCCTGTACAATGGTTCAGGGGTCTGAGGCCTTAAATTGACGGGTGCTTCCTGGAATTCGGCCTCTCGCAGGATGCCTCCCAGACGCATGGTGGCACCAGTGCCAACTTGGTCTGGTTTAAGAGTGCCAAGTGGGTCCTGCAAACTGACACCCAGAACAGTGGTTTGTGAGTTTTGTTTCCCAGGGAAAAAGCCTGTACAATGGTTCAGGGTCCTGCGGCCTTAAATTGCCGGGTGCCTCCTGGAGATCCGCCTCTCGCAGGATGCCTCCCAGACGCAAAATGACACCAGTGCCAACTTGGTCTGGTTTAAGAGTGCCAAGTGGGTCCTGAAAACTGACACCAAGAACAGTGGCTTGTGAGTTTTGTTTCCCAGGGAAAAAGCCTGTACAATGGTTCAGGGGTCTGAGGCCTTAAATTGCCGGGTGCCTCCTGAAATTCGGCCTCTCGCAAGATGCCTCCCAGACGCAAGATTGCCCCAGTTCCAACTTGGTCTGGTTTGAGAGAGCCACGTGGGTCCTTCAAACTGACCCCCAGAACAGTGGCTTGTGAGTTTTGTTTCCCAGGGAAAAAGCCTGTACAATGATTCAGGGGCCTGAGGCCTTAAATTGCCGGGTGCCTCCTGGAATTCGGCCTCTCGCAGGATGCCTCCTAGAGGCAAGGTGGCACCAGTGCCAACCTGGTCTGGTTTAAGAGTGCCAAGTGGGTCCTGAAAACTGACACCAAGAACAGTGGCTTGTGAGTTTTGTTTCCCAGGGAAAAAGCCTGTACAATGGTTCAGGGGTCTGAGGCCTTAAATTGCCGGGTGCCTCCTGAAATTCGGCCTCTCGCAAGATGCCTCCCAGACGCAAGATTGCCCCAGTTCCAACTTGGTCTGGTTTGAGAGAGCCAAGTGGGTCCCGAAAACTGACACCAAGCACAGTGGCTTGTGAGTTTTTTTCCCTGGGAAAAAGCCTGTACAATGGTTAAGGGTCCTTCGGCCTTAAATTGCCGGGTGCCTCCTGGAGTTCGGCCTCTCGCAGGATGCCTCCCAGACGCATGGTGGCACAAGTTCCAACTTGGTCTGGTTTAAGAGTGCCAAGTGGGTCCTGAAAACTGACACCCAGAACAGTGGCTTGTGAGTTTTGTTTCCCAGGGAAAAAGCCTGTACAATGGTTCAGGGTCCTGCGGCCTTAAATTGCCGGGTGACTCCTGGAGATCCGCCTCTCGCAGGATGCCTCCCAGACGCAAAATGACACCAGTGCCAAGTTGGTCTGGTTTGAGAGTGCCAGGTGGCTGCTGCAAAGTTACACCCAGAACAGTGGCTTGTGAGTTTTGTTTCCCAGGGAAAAAGCCTGTAAAATGGTTCAGGGTCCTGTGGCCTTAAATAGCCGGGTGCCTCCTGGAATTGCGCCTCTCGCAGGATGCCTCCCAGACGCATGGTGGCACTAGTTCCAACTTGGTCTGGTTTGAGAGAGCCAAGTGGGTCCCGAAAACTGACACCAAGAACAGTGGCTTGTGAGTTTTTTTCCCTGGGAAAAAGCCTGTACAATGGTTCAGGGGCCTGAGGCCTTAAATTGCCGGGTGACTCCTGGAATTCGGCCTCTCGCAGGATGCCTCCCAGACGCAAGATGGCCCCAGTTCCAACTTGGTCTGGTTTGAGAGAGCCAAGTGGGTCCTGAAAACTGACACCCAGAACAGTGGCTTGTGAGTTTTGTTTCCCAGTGAAAAAGCCTGTACAATGGTTCAGGGTTGTGCGGCCTTAAATTGCCTAGTGCCTCCTGGAATTCGTCCTCTCGCAGGATGCCTCCCAGACGCAAGGTGGCACCAGTTCCAACTTGGTCTGGTTTGCGAGGGCCAAGTGGGTCCTGAAAACTGACCCCCAGAACAGTGGCTTGTGAGTTTTGTTTCCCAGGGAAAAAGCCTGTAGAATGGTTCAGGTGTCTGAGGCCTTAAATTGACGGGTGCTTCCTGGAATTCGGCCTCTCGCAGGATGCCTCCCAGACGCATGGTGGCACCAGTTCCAACTTGGTCTGGTTTAAAAGTGCCAAGTGGGTCCCGAAAACTGAAACCAAGAACAGTGGCTTGTGAGTTGTTTTCCCTGGGAAAAAGCCTGTACAATTGTTCAGGGGCCTGAGGCTTTAAAATGCCGGGTGACTCCTAGAATTCGGCCTCTCGCAGGATGCCTCCCAGACGCAAGATGGCACCAGTTCCAATTTGGTCTGGTTTGAGAGAGCCAAGTGGGTCCTTCAAACTGACACCCAGAACAGTGGCTTGTGAGTTTTGTTTCCCAGGGAAAAAGCCTGTACAATGGTTCAGGGTTGTGCGGCCTTAAATTGCCTAGTGCCTCCTGGAATTCGGCCTCTCGTAGGATGCCTCCCAGACGCAAGGTGGCACCAGTGCCAACTTGGTCTGGTTTGCGAGGGCCAAGTGGGTCCTGAAAACTGACCCCCAGAACAGTGGCTTGTGAGTTTTGTTTCCCAGGGAAAAAGCCTGTACAATGGTTCAGGGGTCTGAGGCCTTAAATTGACGGGTGCTTCCTGGAATTCGGCCTCTCGCAGGATGCCTCCCAGACGCATGGTGGCACCAGTGCCAACTTGGTCTGGTTTGAGAGAGCCAAGTGGGTCCTGAAAACTGACACCCAGAACAGTGGCTTGTGAGTTTTGTTTCCCAGGGAAAAAGCCTGTACAATGGTGCAGGGGCCTGCGGCCTTAAATTGCCGGGTGCCTCCTGGAGATCCGCCTCTCGCAGGATGCCTCCCAGACACAAAATGACACCAGTGCCAACTTGGTCTGGTTTGAGAGTGCCAGGTGGCTCCTGCAAACTGACACCCAGAACAGTGGCTTGTGAGTTTTGTTTCCCAGGGAAAAAGCCTGTACAATGGTTCAGGGTCCTGTGGCCTTAAATTGCCAGGTGGCTCCTGGAATTGCGCCTCTCGCAGGATGCCTCCCAGACGCAAGGTGGCACCAGTTCCAACTAGGTCTGGTTTGAGAGAGCCACGTGGGTCCTGAAAACTGACACCCAGAACAGTGGCTTGTGAATTTTGTTTCCCAGGGAAAAAGCCTGTACAATGGTTCAGGGTCCTGCGGCCTTAAATTGCCGGGTGCCTCCTGGAGATCCGCCTCTCGCAGGATGCCTCCCAGACGCAAGGTGGCACCAGTGCCAACTTGGTCTGGTTTGACAGTTCCCAGTGGGTCCTGAAAACTGACACCCAGAACAGTGGCTTGTGAGTTTTGTTTCCCAGGGAAAAAGCCTGTACAATGGTTCAGGGTCCTGCGGCCTTAAATTGCCGGGTGCCTCCTGGAGTTCGGCCTCTCGCAGGATGCCTCCCAGACGCATGGTGGCACCAGTTCCAACTTGGTCTGGTTTAAGAGTGCCAAGTGGGTCCTGAAAACTGACACCCAGAACAGTGGCTTGTGAGTTTTGTTTCCCAGGGAAAAAGCCTGTACAATGGTTCAGGGTTGTGCGGCCTTAAATTGCCTAGTGCCTCTTGGAATTCGGCCTCTCGCAGGATGCCTCCCAGACGCAAGGTAGCACCAGTTCCAACTTGGTCTGGTTTGCGAGGGCAAAGTGGGTCCTGAAAACTGACACCCAGAACAGTGGCTTGTGAGTTTTTTTCCCTGGGAAAAAGCCTGTACAATGGTTCAGGGTCCTGCGGCCTTAAAATGCCGGGTGCCTCCTGGAGATGCGCCTCTCGCAGGATGCCTCCCAGACGCAAAATGACACCAGTACCAACTTGGTCTGGTTTGAGAGAGCCAAGTGGGTCCTGAAAACTGACACCCAGAACAGTGGCTTGTGAGTTTTGTTTCCCAGGGTAAAAGCCTGTACAATGGTTCAGGGACCTGAGGCCTTAAATTGCCGGGTGCCTCCTGGAATTCGGCCTCTAGCAGGATGCCTCCCAGACGCAAGGTAGCACCAGTGCCAACTTGGTCTGGTTTGAGAGTGCCAAGTGGTCCTGTAAACTGACACCCAGAACAGTGGCTTGTGAGTTTTGTTTCCCAGGGAAAAAGCCTGTACAATGGTTCAGGGTCCTGTGGCCTTAAATTGCCGGGTGCATCCTGGAATTGCGCCTCTCGCAGGATGCCTCCCAGACGCAAGGTGGCACCAGTTCCAACTAGGTCTGGTTTGAGAGAGCCAAGTGGGTCCTGAAAACTGACACCCAGAACAGTGGCTTGTGAGTTTTGTTTCCCAGGGAAAAAGCCTGGACAATGGTTCAGGGTCCTGAGGCCTTAAATTGCCGGGTGCCTCCTGGAATTCGGCCTCTCGCAGGATGCCTCCCAGACGCAAGATGGCACCAGTGCCAACTTGGTCTGGTTTGAAAGTGCCAGGTGGCTCCTGCAAACTGACACCCAGAACAGTGGCTTGTGAGTTTTGTTTCCTAGGGAAAAAGCCTGTACAATGGTTCAGGGTCCTGCGGCCTTAAATTGCCGGATGCCTCCTGGAATTGCGCCTCTCGCAGGATGCCTCACAGACGCATGGTGGCACAAGTTCCAACTTGGTCTGGTTTAAAAGTGCCAAGGGGGGCCTGAAAACTGACACCCAGAACAGTGGCTTGTGAGTTTTGTTTCCCAGGGAAAAAGCCTGTACAATGATTCAGGGGCCTGAGGCCTTAAATTTCCGGGTGCCTCCTGGAATTGCGCCTCTCGCAGGATGCCTCCTAGAGGCAAAGTGGCACCAGTGCCAACTTGGTCTGGTTTGAGAGTGCCAGGTGGGTCCTGAAAGCTGACACCCAGAACAGTGGCTTGTGAGTTTTGTTTCCCAGGGAAAAAGCCTGTACAATGGTTCAGGGGTCTGAGGCCTTAAATTGACGGGTGCTTCCTGGAATTCGGCCTCTCGCAGGATGCCTCCCAGACGCAAAATGACACCAGTGCCAACTTGGTCTGGTTTAAGAGTGCCAAGTGGGTCCTGCAAACTGACACCCAGAACAGTGGCTTGTGAGTTTTGTTTCCCAGGGAAAAAGCCTGTACAATGGTTCAGGGTCCTGCGGCCTTAAATTGCCGGGTGCCTCCTGGAGATCCGCCTCTCGCAGGATGCCTCCCAGATGCAAAATGACACCAGTGCCAACTTGGTCTGGTTTGAGAGTGCCAGGTGGCTCCTGCAAACTGACACCCAGAACAGTGGCTTGTGAGTTTTGTTTCCCAGGGAAAAAGCCTGTACAATGGTTCAGGGTTGTGCAGCCTTAAATTGCCTAGTGCCTTCTGGAATTCGGCCTCTCGCAGGATGCCTCCCAGACGCAAGGTAGCACCAGTTCCAACTTGGTCTGGTTTTAGAGGGCCAAGTGGGTCCTGAAAACTGACCCCCAGAACAGTGGCTTGTGAGTTTTTTTCCCTGGGAAAAAGCCTGTACAATGGTTCAGGATCCTGCGGCCTTAAAATGCCGGGTGCCTCCTGGAGATCCGCCTCTCGCAGGATGCCTCCCAGACGCAAAATGACACCAGTGCCAACTTGGTCTGGTTTGCGAGTGCCAAGTGGTCCTGTAAACTGACACCCAGAACAGTGGCTTGTGAGTTTTGTTTCCCAGGGAAAAAGCCTGTACAATGGTTCAGGGTCCTGTGGCCTTAAATTGCCGGGTGCCTCCTGGAATTGCGCCTCTCGCAGGATGCCTCCCAGACGCAAGGTGGCACCAGTTCCAACTAGGTCTGGTTTGAGAGAGCCACGTGGGTCCTGAAAACTGACACCCAGAACAGTGGCTTGTGAGTTTTGTTTCCCAGGGAAAAAGCCTGTACAATGGTTCAGGGGCCTGAGGCCTTAAATTGCCGGGTGCCTCCTGGAATTCAGCCTCTCGCAGGATGCCTCCCAGACGCAAGATGGCACCAGTGCCAACTTGGTCTGGTTTGAGAGTGCCAGGTGGCTCCTGCAAACTGACACCCAGAACAGTGGCTTGTGAGTTTTGTTTCCTAGGGAAAAAGCCTGTACAATGTTTCAGGGTCCTGCGGCCTTAAAGTGCCGGATGCCTCCTGGAATTGCGCCTCTCGCAGGATGCCTCACAGACGCATGGTGGCACCAGTTCCAACATGGTCTGGTTTAAAAGTGCCAAGTGGGTCCTGAAAACTGACACGCAGAACAGTGGCTTGTGAGTTTTGTTTCCCAGGGAAAAAGCCTGTACAATGGTTCAGGTGTCTGAGGCCTTAAATTGACGGGTGCTTCCTGGAGTTCGGCCTCTCGCAGGATGCCTCCCAGACGCAAGGTGGCACCACTTCCAACTTGGTCTGGTTTAAGAGTGCCAAGTGGTCCTGTAAACTGACACCCAGAACAGTGGCTTGTGAGTTTTGTTTCCCAGGGAAAAAGCCTGTACAATGGTTCAGGGTCCTGTGGCCTTAAATTGCCGGGTGCCTCCTGGAGATCCGCCTCTCGCAGGATGCCTCCCAGACGCAAAATGACACCAGTGCCAACTTGGTCTGGTTTGAGAGTGCCAGGTGGCTCCTGCAAACTGACACCCAGAACAGTGGCTTGTGAGTTTTGTTTCCCAGGGAAAAAGCCTCTAAAATGGTTCAGGGTCCTGTGGCCTTAAATTGCCGGGTGCCTCCTGGAATTGCGCCTCTCGCTGGATGCCTCCCAGACGCATGGTGGCACCAGTTCCAACTTGGTCTGGTTTAAAAGTGCCAAGTGGGTCCCGAAAACTGACACCAAGCACAGTGGCTTGTGAGTTTTGTTTCCCAGGGAAAAAGCCTGTACAATGGTTCAGGGTCCTTCGGCCTTAAATTGCCGGGTGCCTCCTGGAGTTCGGCCTCTCGCAGGATGCCTCCCAGACGCATGGTGGCACAAGTTCCAACTTGGTCTGGTTTAAGAGTGCCAAGTGGGTCCTGAAAACTGACACCCAGAACAGTGGCTTGTGAGTTTTGTTTCCAAGGGAAAAAGCCTGTACAATGGTTCAGGGTCCTGCGGCCTTAAATTGCCGGGTGCCTCCTGGAGATCCGCCTCTCCCAGGATGCCTCCCAGACGCAAGGTGGCACCAGTGCCAACATGGTCTGGTTTGACAGTGCCCAGTGGGTCCTGAAAACTGACACCCTGAACAGTGGCTTGTGAGTTTTATTTCCCAGGGAAAAAGCCTGTACAATGATTCAGGGGCCTGAGGCCTTAAGTAGCCGGGTGCCTCCTGGAGATCCGCCTCTCGTAGGATGCCTCCCAGATGCAAAATGACACCAGTGCCAACTTGGTCTGGTTTGAGAGTGCCAGGTGGCTCCTGCAAACTGACACCCAGAACAGTGGCTTGTGAGTTTTGTTTCCTAGGGAAAAAGCCTGTACAATGTTTCAGGGTCCTGCGGCCTTAAAGTGCCGGATGCCTCCTGGAATTGCGCCTCTCGCAGGATGCCTCACAGACGCATGGTGGCACCAGTTCCAACTTGGTCTGGTTTAAAAGTGCCAAGTGGGTCCTGAAAACTGACACGCAGAACAGTGGCTTGTGAGTTTTGTTTCCCAGGGAAAAAGCCTGTACAATGGTTCAGGGGTCTGAGGCCTTAAATTGACGGGTGCTTCCTGGAGTTCGGCCTCTCGCAGGATGCCTCCCAGACGCAAGGTGGCACCACTTCCAACTTGGTCTGGTTTAAGAGTGCCAAGTGGGTCCTGAAAACTGACACCCAGAACAGTGGCTTGTGAGTTTTGTTTCCCAGGGAAAAAGCCTGTACAATGGTTCAGGGTCCTGCGGCCTTAAATTGCCGGGTGACTCCTGGAGATCCGCCTCTCGCAGGATGCCTCCCAGACGCAAAATGACACCAGTGCCAACTTGCTCTGGTTTGAGAGTGCCAGGTGGCTCCTGCAAACTGACACCCAGAACAGTGGCTTGTGAGTTTTGTTTCCCAGGGAAAAAGCCTGTACAATGGTTCAGGGGCCTGTGGCCTTAAATTGCCAGGTGGCTCCTGGAATTGCGCCTCTCGCAGGATGCCTCCCAGACGCAAGGTGGCACCAGTTCCAACTAGGTCTGGTTTGAGAGAGCCACGTGGGTCCTGAAAACTGACACCCAGAACAGTGGCTTGTGAATTTTGTTTCCCAGGGAAAAAGCCTGTACAATGGTTCAGGGTCCTGCGGCCTTAAATTGCCGGGTGCCTCCTGGAGATCCGCCTCTCCCAGGATGCCTCCCAGACGCAAGGTGGCACCAGTGCCAACATGGTCTGGTTTGGCAGTGCCCAGTGGGTCCTGAAAACTGACACCCTGAACAGTGGCTTGTGAGTTTTATTTCCCAGGGAAAAAGCCTGTACAATGATTCAGGGGCCTGAGGCCTTAAATTGCCGGGTGCCTCCTGGAGATCCGCCTCTCGTAGGATGCCTCCCAGACGCAAGATGGCACCAGTGCCAACTTGGTCTGGTTTGAGAGTGCCAGGTGGCTCCTGCAAACTGACACCCAGAACAGTGGCTTGTGAGTTTTGTTTCCTAGGGAAAAAGCCTGTACAATGTTTCAGGGTCCTGCGGCCTTAAAGTGCCGGATGCCTCCTGGAATTGCGCCTCTCGCAGGATGCCTCACAGACGCATGGTGGCACCAGTTCCAACTTGGTCTGGTTTAAAAGTGCCAAGTGGGTCCTGAAAACTGACACCCAGAACAGTGGCTTGTGAGTTTTGTTTCCCAGGGAAAAAGCCTGTACAATGATTCAGGGGCCTGAGGCCTTAAATTTCCGGGTGCCTCCTGGAATTGCGCCTCTCGCAGGATGCCTCCCAGACGCAAGATGGCACCAGTGCCAACTTGGTCTGGTTTAAGAGTGCCAAGTGGGTCCTGAAAACTGACACCAAGAACAGTGGCTTGTGAGTTTTGTTTCCCAGGGAAAAAGCATGTACAATGGTTCAGGGTCCTGAGGCCTTAAATTGCCAAGTGCCTCCTGGAATTCGGCCTCTCGCAGGATGCCTCCCAGACGCAAGGTGGCTCCAGTTTCAACTTGGCCTGGTTTAAGAGTGCCAATTGGGTCCTGAAAACTGACACCCAGAACAGCGGCTTGTGAGTTTTGTTTCCCAGGGAAAAAGCCTGTACAATGATTCAGGGGCCTGAGGCCTTAAATTGCCGGGTACCTCCTGGAGATCCGCCTCTCGTAGGATGCCTCCCAGATGCAAAATTACACCAGTGCCAACTTGGTCTGGTTTGAGAGTGCCAGGTGGCTCCTGCAAACTGACACCCAGAACAGTGGCTTGTGAGTTTTGTTTCCTAGGGAAAAAGCCTGTACAATGGTTCAGGGTCCTGCGCCTTTAATTGCCGGATGCCTCCTGGAATTGCGCCTCGCGCAGGATGCCTCACAGACGCATGGTGGCACCAGTTCCAACTTGGTCTGGTTTAAAAGTGCCAAGTGGGTCCTGAAAACTGACACCCAGAACAGTGGCTTGTGAGTTTTGTTTCCCAGGGAAAAAGCCTGTACAATGATTCAGGGGCCTGAGGCCTTAAATTGCCGGGTGCCTCCTTGAATTGGGCCTCTCGCAGGATGCCTCCCAGACGCAAGGTGGCACCAGTGCCAACTTGGTCTGGTTTGAGAGTGCCAGGTGGGTCCTGAAAACTGACACCCAGAACAGTGGCTTGTGAGTTTTGTTTCCCAGGGAAAAAGCCTGTACAATGGTGCAGCGGCCTGAGACCTTAAATTGCCGGGTGCCTCCTGGAATTCGGCCTCTCGCAGGATGCCTCCCAGACGCAAGATGGCCCCAGTTCCAACTTGGTCTGGTTTGAGAGAGCCAAGTGGGTCCTGAAAACTGACACCCAGAACAGTGGCTTGTGAGTTTTGTTTCCCAGGGAAAAAGCCTGTACAATGATTCAGGGGCCTGAGGCCTTAAATTGCCGGGTGCCTCATTGAATTGGGCCTCTCGCAGGATGCCTCCCAGACGCAAGGTGGCACCAGTGCCAACTTGGTCTGGTTTAAGAGTGCCAGGTGGCTCCTGAAAACTGACACCCAGAACAGTGGCTTGTGAGTTTTGTTTCCCAGGGAAAAAGCCTGTACAATGATTCAGGGGCCTGAGGCCTTAAATAGCCGGGCGCCTCCTGGAGATCCGCCTCTCGTAGGATGCCTCCCAGATGCAAAATTACACCAGTGCCAAATTAGTCTGGTTTGAGAGTGCCAGGTGGCTCCTGCAAACTGACACCCAGAACAGTGGCTTGTGAGTTTTGTTTCCTAGGGAAAAAGCCTGTACAATAGTTTAGGGTCCTGCGGCCTTAAATTGCCGGATGCCTCCTGGAATTGCGCCTCTCGCAGGACGCCTCACAGACGCATGGTGGCACAAGTTCCAACTTGGTCTGGTTTAAAAGTGCCAAGTGGGGCCTGAAAACTGACACCCAGAACAGTGGCTTGTGAGTTTTGTTTCCCAGGGAAAAAGCCTGTACAATGATTCAGGGGCCTGAGGCCTTAAATTGCCGGGTGCCTCCTGGAATTCGGCCTCTCGCAGGATGCCTCCTAGAGGCAAGGTGGCACCAGTGCCAACCTGGTCTGGTTTAAGAGTGCCAAGTGGGTCCTGAAAACTGACACCAAGAACAGTGGCTTGTGAGTTTTGTTTCCCAGGGAAAAAGCCTGTACAATGGTTCAGGGGTCTGAGGCCTTAAATTGCCGGGTGCCTCCTGAAATTCGGCCTCTCGCAAGATGCCTCCCAGACGCAAGATTGCCCCAGTTCCAACTTGGTCTGGTTTGAGAGAGCCAAGTGGGTCCTTCAAACTGACACCCAGAACAGTGGCTTGTGAGTTTTGTTTCCCAGGGAAAAAGCCTGTACAATGGTTCAGGGGTCTGAGGCCTTAAATTGACGGGTGCTTCCTGGAATTCGGCCTCTCGCAGGATGCCTCCCAGACGCATGGTGGCACCAGTGCCAACTTGGTCTGGTTTAAGAGTGCCAAGTGGGTCCTGCAAACTGACACCCAGAACAGTGGTTTGTGAGTTTTGTTTCCCAGGGAAAAAGCCTGTACAATGGTTCAGGGTCCTGCGGCCTTAAATTGCCGGGTGCCTCCTGGAGATCCGCCTCTCGCAGGATGCCTCCCAGACGCAAAATGACACCAGTGCCAACTTGGTCTGGTTTAAGAGTGCCAAGTGGGTCCTGAAAACTGACACCAAGAACAGTGGCTTGTGAGTTTTGTTTCCCAGGGAAAAAGCCTGTACAATGGTTCAGGGGTCTGAGGCCTTAAATTGCCGGGTGCCTCCTGAAATTCGGCCTCTCGCAAGATGCCTCCCAGACGCAAGATTGCCCCAGTTCCAACTTGGTCTGGTTTGAGAGAGCCACGTGGGTCCTTCAAACTGACCCCCAGAACAGTGGCTTGTGAGTTTTGTTTCCCAGGGAAAAAGCCTGTACAATGATTCAGGGGCCTGAGGCCTTAAATTGCCGGGTGCCTCCTGGAATTCGGCCTCTCGCAGGATGCCTCCTAGAGGCAAGGTGGCACCAGTGCCAACCTGGTCTGGTTTAAGAGTGCCAAGTGGGTCCTGAAAACTGACACCAAGAACAGTGGCTTGTGAGTTTTGTTTCCCAGGGAAAAAGCCTGTACAATGGTTCAGGGGTCTGAGGCCTTAAATTGCCGGGTGCCTCCTGAAATTCGGCCTCTCGCAAGATGCCTCCCAGACGCAAGATTGCCCCAGTTCCAACTTGGTCTGGTTTGAGAGAGCCAAGTGGGTCCCGAAAACTGACACCAAGCACAGTGGCTTGTGAGTTTTTTTCCCTGGGAAAAAGCCTGTACAATGGTTAAGGGTCCTTCGGCCTTAAATTGCCGGGTGCCTCCTGGAGTTCGGCCTCTCGCAGGATGCCTCCCAGACGCATGGTGGCACAAGTTCCAACTTGGTCTGGTTTAAGAGTGCCAAGTGGGTCCTGAAAACTGACACCCAGAACAGTGGCTTGTGAGTTTTGTTTCCCAGGGAAAAAGCCTGTACAATGGTTCAGGGTCCTGCGGCCTTAAATTGCCGGGTGACTCCTGGAGATCCGCCTCTCGCAGGATGCCTCCCAGACGCAAAATGACACCAGTGCCAAGTTGGTCTGGTTTGAGAGTGCCAGGTGGCTGCTGCAAAGTTACACCCAGAACAGTGGCTTGTGAGTTTTGTTTCCCAGGGAAAAAGCCTGTAAAATGGTTCAGGGTCCTGTGGCCTTAAATAGCCGGGTGCCTCCTGGAATTGCGCCTCTCGCAGGATGCCTCCCAGACGCATGGTGGCACTAGTTCCAACTTGGTCTGGTTTGAGAGAGCCAAGTGGGTCCCGAAAACTGACACCAAGAACAGTGGCTTGTGAGTTTTTTTCCCTGGGAAAAAGCCTGTACAATGGTTCAGGGGCCTGAGGCCTTAAATTGCCGGGTGACTCCTGGAATTCGGCCTCTCGCAGGATGCCTCCCAGACGCAAGATGGCCCCAGTTCCAACTTGGTCTGGTTTGAGAGAGCCAAGTGGGTCCTGAAAACTGACACCCAGAACAGTGGCTTGTGAGTTTTGTTTCCCAGTGAAAAAGCCTGTACAATGGTTCAGGGTTGTGCGGCCTTAAATTGCCTAGTGCCTCCTGGAATTCGTCCTCTCGCAGGATGCCTCCCAGACGCAAGGTGGCACCAGTTCCAACTTGGTCTGGTTTGCGAGGGCCAAGTGGGTCCTGAAAACTGACCCCCAGAACAGTGGCTTGTGAGTTTTGTTTCCCAGGGAAAAAGCCTGTACAATGGTTCAGGTGTCTGAGGCCTTAAATTGACGGGTGCTTCCTGGAATTCGGCCTCTCGCAGGATGCCTCCCAGACGCATGGTGGCACCAGTTCCAACTTGGTCTGGTTTAAAAGTGCCAAGTGGGTCCCGAAAACTGAAACCAAGAACAGTGGCTTGTGAGTTGTTTTCCCTGGGAAAAAGCCTGTACAATTGTTCAGGGGCCTGAGGCTTTAAAATGCCGGGTGACTCCTAGAATTCGGCCTCTCGCAGGATGCCTCCCAGACGCAAGATGGCACCAGTTCCAATTTGGTCTGGTTTGAGAGAGCCAAGTGGGTCCTTCAAACTGACACCCAGAACAGTGGCTTGTGAGTTTTGTTTCCCAGGGAAAAAGCCTGTACAATGGTTCAGGGTTGTGCGGCCTTAAATTGCCTAGTGCCTCCTGGAATTCGGCCTCTCGTAGGATGCCTCCCAGACGCAAGGTGGCACCAGTGCCAACTTGGTCTGGTTTGCGAGGGCCAAGTGGGTCCTGAAAACTGACCCCCAGAACAGTGGCTTGTGAGTTTTGTTTCCCAGGGAAAAAGCCTGTACAATGGTTCAGGGGTCTGAGGCCTTAAATTGACGGGTGCTTCCTGGAATTCGGCCTCTCGCAGGATGCCTCCCAGACGCATGGTGGCACCAGTGCCAACTTGGTCTGGTTTGAGAGAGCCAAGTGGGTCCTGAAAACTGACACCCAGAACAGTGGCTTGTGAGTTTTGTTTCCCAGGGAAAAAGCCTGTACAATGGTGCAGGGGCCTGCGGCCTTAAATTGCCGGGTGCCTCCTGGAATTGCGCCTCTCGCAGGATGCCTCCCAGACGCAAGGTGGCACCAGTTCCAACTAGGTCTGGTTTGAGAGAGCCACGTGGGTCCTGAAAACTGACACCCAGAACAGTGGCTTGTGAATTTTGTTTCCCAGGGAAAAAGCCTGTACAATGGTTCAGGGTCCTGCGGCCTTAAATTGCCGGGTGCCTCCTGGAGATTCGCCTCTCGCAGGATGCCTCCCAGACGCAAGGTGGCACCAGTGCCAACTTGGTCTGGTTTGACAGTTCCCAGTGGGTCCTGAAAACTGACACCCAGAACAGTGGCTTGTGAGTTTTGTTTCCCAGGGAAAAAGCCTGTACAATGGTTCAGGGTCCTGCGGCCTTAAATTGCCGGGTGCCTCCTGGAGTTCGGCCTCTCGCAGGATGCCTCCCAGACGCATGGTGGCACCAGTTCCAACTTGGTCTGGTTTAAGAGTGCCAAGTGGGTCCTGAAAACTGACACCCAGAACAGTGGCTTGTGAGTTTTGTTTCCCAGGGAAAAAGCCTGTACAATGGTTCAGGGTTGTGCGGCCTTAAATTGCCTAGTGCCTCTTGGAATTCGGCCTCTCGCAGGATGCCTCCCAGACGCAAGGTAGCACCAGTTCCAACTTGGTCTGGTTTGCGAGGGCAAAGTGGGTCCTGAAAACTGACACCCAGAACAGTGGCTTGTGAGTTTTTTTCCCTGGGAAAAAGCCTGTACAATGGTTCAGGGTCCTGCGGCCTTAAAATGCCGGGTGCCTCCTGGAGATGCGCCTCTCGCAGGATGCCTCCCAGACGCAAAATGACACCAGTACCAACTTGGTCTGGTTTGAGAGAGCCAAGTGGGTCCTGAAAACTGACACCCAGAACAGTGGCTTGTGAGTTTTGTTTCCCAGGGTAAAAGCCTGTACAATGGTTCAGGGACCTGAGGCCTTAAATTGCCGGGTGCCTCCTGGAATTCGGCCTCTAGCAGGATGCCTCCCAGACGCAAGGTAGCACCAGTGCCAACTTGGTCTGGTTTGAGAGTGCCAAGTGGTCCTGTAAACTGACACCCAGAACAGTGGCTTGTGAGTTTTGTTTCCCAGGGAAAAAGCCTGTACAATGGTTCAGGGTCCTGTGGCCTTAAATTGCCGGGTGCATCCTGGAATTGCGCCTCTCGCAGGATGCCTCCCAGACGCAAGGTGGCACCAGTTCCAACTAGGTCTGGTTTGAGAGAGCCAAGTGGGTCCTGAAAACTGACACCCAGAACAGTGGCTTGTGAGTTTTGTTTCCCAGGGAAAAAGCCTGGACAATGGTTCAGGGTCCTGAGGCCTTAAATTGCCGGGTGCCTCCTGGAATTCGGCCTCTCGCAGGATGCCTCCCAGACGCAAGATGGCACCAGTGCCAACTTGGTCTGGTTTGAAAGTGCCAGGTGGCTCCTGCAAACTGACACCCAGAACAGTGGCTTGTGAATTTTGTTTCCCAGGGAAAAAGCCTGTACAATGGTTCAGGGTCCTGAGGCCTTAAATTGCCGGGTGCCTCCTGGAGATCCGCCTCTCGTAGGATGCCTCCCAGACGCAAGGTGGCACCAGTGCCAACTTGGTCTGGTTTGACAGTGCCCAGTGGTTCCTGAAAACTGACACCCAGAACAGTGGCTTGTGAGTTTTGTTTCCCAGGGTAAAAGCCTGTACAATGGTTCAGGGGCCTGAGGCCTTAAATTGCCGGGTGCCTCCTGGAGTTCGGCCTCTCGCAGGATGCCTCCCAGACGCATGGTGGCACCAGTTCCAACTTGGTCTGGTTTAAGAGTGCCAAGTGGGTCCTGAAAACTGACACCCAGAACAGTGGCTTGTGAGTTTTGTTTCCCAGGGAAAAAGCCTGTACAATGGTTCAGGGTTGTGCAGCCTTAAATTGCCTAGTGCCTCTTGGAATTCGGCCTCTCGCAGGATGCCTCCCAGACGCAAGGTAGCACCAGTTCCAACTTGGTCTGGTTTGCGAGGGCCAAGTGGGTCCTGAAAACTGACCCCCAGAACAGTGGCTTGTGAGTTTTTTTCCCTGGAAAAAAGCCTGTACAATGGTTCAGGGTCCTGCGGCCTTAAATTGCCCGGTGCCTCCTGGAGATCCGCCTCTCGCAGGATGCCTCCCAGACGCAAAATGACACCAGTGCCAACTTGGTCTGGTTTGAGAGAGCCAAGTGGGTCCTGCAAACTGACACCCAGAACAGTGGCTTGTGAGTTTTGTTTCCCAGGGAAAAAGCCTGTACAATGGTTCAGGGTCCTGTGGCCTTAAATTGCCGGGTGCCTCCTGGAATTGCGCCTCTCGCAGGATGCCTCCCAGACGCATGGTGGCACCAGTTCCAACTTGGTCTGGTTTGAGAGAGCCAAGTGGGTCCTGAAAACTGACACCCAGAACAGTGGCTTGTGAGTTTTGTTTCCCAGGGAAAAAGCCTGTACAATGGTTCAGGGGCCTGAGGCCTTCAATTGCCGGGTGCCTCCTGGAGATCCGCCTCTCGCAGGATGCCTCCCAGACGCAAGGTGGCACCAATGCCAACTTGGTCTGGTTTGACAGTGCCCAGTGGGTCCTGAAAACTGACACCCAGAACAGTGGCTTGTGAGTTTTGTTTCCCAGGGAAAAAGCCTGTACAATGGTTCAGGGGCCTGAGGCCTTAAATTGCCGGGTGCCTCCTGGAGTTCGGCCTCTCGCAGGATGCCTCCCAGACGCATGGTGGCACCAGTTCCAACTTGGTCTGGTTTAAGAGTGCCAAGTGGGTCCTGAAAACTGACACCCAGAACAGTGGCTTGTGAGTTTTGTTTCCCAGGGAAAAAGCCTGTACAATGGTTCAGGGTCCTGCGGCCTAAAATTGCCGGGTGCCTCCTGGAGATCCGCCTCTCGCAGGATGCCTCCCAGACGCAAAATGACAGCAGTGCCAACTTGGTCTGGTTTAAGAGTGCCAGGTGGCTCTTGAAAACTGACACCCAGAACAGTGGCTTGTGAGTTTTGTTTCCCAGGGAAAAAGCCTGTACAATGATTCAGGGGCCTGAGGCCTTAAATAGCCGGGTGCCTCCTGGAGATCCGCCTCTCGTAGGATGCCTCCCAGATGCAAAATGACACCAGTGCCAACTTAGTCTGGTTTGAGAGTGCCAGGTGGCTCCTGCAAACTGACACCCAGAACAGTGGCTTGTGAGTTTTGTTTCCTAGGGAAAAAGCCTGTAGAATGGTTCAGGGTCCTGCGGCCTTAAATTGCCAGATGCCTCCTGGAATTGCGCCTCTCGCAGGATGCCTCCCAGACGCATGGTGGCACAAGTTCCAACTTGGTCTGGTTTAAGAGTGCCAAGTGGGGCCTGAAAACTGACACCCAGAACAGTGGCTTGTGAGTTTTTTTCCCAGGGAAAAAGCCTGTATAATGGTTCAGGGTCCTGCGGCCTTAAAATGCCGGGTGCCTCCTGGAGATCCGCCTCTCGCAGGATGCCTCCCAGACGCAAAATGACACCAGTGCCAACTTGGTCTGGTTTGCGAGTGCCAAGTGGTCCTGTAAACTGACACCCAGAACAGTGGCTTGTGAGTTTTGTTTCCCAGGGAAAAAGCCTGTACAATGGTTCAGGGGCCTGAGGCCTTAAATTGCCAAGTGCCTCCTGGAATTCGGCCTCTCGCAGGATGCCTCCCAGACGCAAGGTGGCACCAGTGCCAACTTGGTCTGGTTTGAGAGTGCCAAGTGGCTCCTGCAAACTGACACCCAGAACAGTGGCTTGTGAATTTTGTTTCCCAGGGAAAAAGCCTGTACAATGATTCAGGGGCCTGAGGCCTTCAATTGCCGGGTGCCTCCTGGAGATCCGCCTCTCGCAGGATGCCTCCCAGACGCAAGGTGGCACCAATGCCAACTTGGTCTGGTTTGACAGTGCCCAGTGGGTCCTGAAAACTGACACCCAGAACAGTGGCTTGTGAGTTTTGTTTCCCAGGGAAAAAGCCTGTACAATGGTTCAGGGGCCTGAGGCCTTAAATTGCCGGGTGCCTCCTGGAGTTCGGCCTCTCGCAGGATGCCTCCCAGACGCATGGTGGCACCAGTTCCAACTTGGTCTGGTTTAAGAGTGCCAAGTGGGTCCTGAAAACTGACACCCAGAACAGTGGCTTGTGAGTTTTGTTTCCCAGGGAAAAAGCCTGTACAATGGTTCAGGGTCCTGCGGCCTAAAATTGCCGGGTGCCTCCTGGAGATCCGCCTCTCGCAGGATGCCTCCCAGACGCAAAATGACAGCAGTGCCAACTTGGTCTGGTTTAAGAGTGCCAGGTGGCTCTTGAAAACTGACACCCAGAACAGTGGCTGGTGAGTTTTGTTTCCCAGGGAAAAAGCCTGTACAATGATTCAGGGGCCTGAGGCCTTAAATAGCCGGGTGCCTCCTGGAGATCCGCCTCTCGTAGGATGCCTCCCAGATGCAAAATGACACCAGTGCCAACTTAGTCTGGTTTGAGAGTGCCAGGTGGCTCCTGCAAACTGACACCCAGAACAGTGGCTTGTGAGTTCTGTTTCCTAGGGAAAAAGCCTGTAGAATGGTTCAGGGTCCTGCGGCCTTAAATTGCCAGATGCCTCCTGGAATTGCGCCTCTCGCAGGATGCCTCCCAGACGCATGGTGGCACAAGTTCCAACTTGGTCTGGTTTAAGAGTGCCAAGTGGGGCCTGAAAACTGACACCCAGAACAGTGGCTTGTGAGTTTTTTTCCCTGGGAAAAAGCCTGTAGAATGGTTCAGGGTCCTGCGGCCTTAAAATGCCGGGTGCCTCCTGGAGATCCGCCTCTCGCAGGATGCCTCCCAGACGCAAAATGACAACAGTGCCAACTTGGTCTGGTTTGCGAGTGCCAAGTGGTCCTGTAAACTGACACCCAGAACAGTGGCTTGTGAGTTTTGTTTCCCAGGGAAAAAGCCTGTACAATGGTTCAGGGGCCTGAGGCCTTAAATTGCCAAGTGCCTCCTGGAATTCGGCCTCTCGCAGGATGCCTCCCAGACGCAAGGTGGCACCAGTGCCAACTTGGTCTGGTTTGAGAGTGCCAAGTGGCTCCTGCAAACTGACACCCAGAACAGTGGCTTGTGAATTTTGTTTCCCAGGGAAAAAGCCTGTACAATGGTTCAGGGTCCTGAGGCCTTAAATTGCCGGTGCCTCCTGGATCTGCCTCTCGCAGGATGCCTCCCAGACGCAAGGTGGCACCAGTGGCAACTTGGTCTGGTTTGAGAGTGCCCAGTGGGTCCTGAAAACTGACACCCAGAACAGTGGCTTGTGAGTTTTGTTTCCCAGGGAAAAAGCCTGTACAATGGTTCAGGGGTCTGAGGCCTTAAATTGGCGGGTGCTTCCTGGAGTTCGGCCTCTCGCAGCATGCCTCCCAGACACAAGGTGTCACCACTTCCAACTTGGTCTGGTTTAAGAGTGCCAAGTGGGTCCTCAAAACTGACACCCAGAACAGTGGCTTGTGAGTTTTGTTTCCCAGGGAAAAAGCCTGTACAATGGTTCAGGGTCCTGCGGCCTTAAATTGCCGGGTGCCTCCTGGAGATCCGCCTCTCGCAGGATGCCTCCCAGACGCAAAATGACACCAGTGCCAACTTGGTCTGGTTTGAGAGTGCCAGGTGGCTCCTGCAAACTGACACCCAGAACAGTGGCTTGTGAGTTTTGTTTCCCAGGGAAAAAGCCTGTACAATGGTTCAGGGTCCTGTGGCCTTAAATTGCCAGGTGGCTCCTGGAATTGCGCCTCTCGCAGGATGCCTCCCAGACGCAAGGTGGCACCAGTTCCAACTAGGTCTGGTTTGAGAGAGCCACGTGGGTCCTGAAAACTGACACCCAGAACAGTGGCTTGTGAATTTTGTTTCCCAGGGAAAAAGCCTGTACAATGGTTCAGGGTCCTGCGGCCTTAAATTGCCGGGTGCCTCATGGAGATCCGTCTCTCGCAGGATGCCTCCCAGACGCAAGGTGGCACCAGTGCCAACATGGTCTGGTTTGACAGTGCCCAGTGGGTCCTGAAAACTGACACCCAGAACAGTGGCTTGTGAGTTTTGTTTCCCAGGGTAAAAGCCTGTACAATGGTTCAGGGGCCTGAGGCCTTAAATTGCCAAGTGCCTCCTGGAATTCGGCCTCTCGCAGGATGCCTCCCAGACGCAAAATGACACCAGTGCCAACTTGGTCTGGTTTGAGAGTGCCAGGTGGCTCCTGCAAACTGACACCCAGAACAGTGGCTTGTGAGTTTTGTTTCCCAGGGTAAAAGCGTGTACAATGGTTCAGGGTCCTGTGGCCTTAAATTGCCAGGTGGCTCCTCGAATTGCGCCTCTCGCAGGATGCCTCCCAGACGCAAGGTGGCACCAGTTCCAACTTGGTCTGGTTTAAAAGTGCCAAGTGTCCTGAAAACTGACACCCAGAACAGTGGCTTGTGAGTTTTGTTTCCCAGGGAAAAAGCCTGTACAATGATTCAGGGGCCTGAGGCCTTAAATTGCCGGGTGCCTCCTTGAATTGGGCCTCTCGCAGGATGCCTCCCAGACGCAAGATGGCACCAGGGCCAACTTGGTCTGGTTTAAGAGTGCCAAGTGGGTCCTGAAAACTGACACCAAGAACAGTGGCTTGTGAGTTTTGTTTCCCAGGGAAAAAGCCTGTACAATGGTTCAGGGTCCTGAGGCCTTAATTGCCAAGTGCCTCCTGGAATTCGGCCTCTCGCAAGATGCCTCCCAGACGCAAGGTGGCTCTAGTTTCAACTTGGCCTGGTTTAAGAGTGCCAAGTGGGTCCTGAAAACTGACACCCAGAACAGCGGCTTGTGAGTTTTGTTTCTCAGGGAAAAAGCCTGTACAATGATTCAGGGGCCTGAGGCCTTAAATTGCCAAGTGCCTCCTGGAATTCGGCCTCTCGTAGGATGCCTCCCAGATGCAAAATGGCACCAGTGCCAACTTAGTCTGGTTTGAGAGTGCCAGGTGGCTCCTGCAAACTGACACCCAGAACAGTGGCTTGTGAGTTTTGTTTCCTAGGGAAAAAGCCTGTAGAATGGTTCAGGGTCCTGCGGCCTTAAATTGCCAGATGCCTCCGGGAATTGCGCCTCTCGCAAAATGCCTCCCAGACGCATGGTGGCACAAGTTCCAACTTGGTCTGGTTTAAAAGTGCCAAGTGGGGCCTGAAAACTGACACCCAGAACAGTGGCTTGTGAGTTTTTTTCCCTGGGAAAAAGCCTGTATAATGGTTCAGGGTCCTGCGGCCTTAAAATGCCGGGTGCCTCCTGGAGATCCGCCTCTCGCAGGATGCCTCCCAGACGCAAAATGACAACAGTGCCAACTTGGTCTGGTTTGCGAGTGCCAAGTGGTCCTGTAAACTGACACCCAGAACAGTGGCTTGTGAGTTTTGTTTCCCAGGGAAAAAGCCTGTACAATGGTTCAGGGTCCTGAGGCCTTAAATTGCCAAGTGCCTCCTGGAATTCGGCCTCTCGCAGGATGCCTCCCAGACGCAAGGTGGCACCAGTGCCAACTTGGTCTGGTTTGAGAGTGCCAAGTGGCTCCTGCAAACTGACACCCAGAACAGTGGCTTGTGAATTTTGTTTCCCAGGGAAAAAGCCTGTACAATGGTTCAGGGTCCTGAGGCCTTAAATTGCCGGTGCCTCCTGGATCTGCCTCTCGCAGGATGCCTCCCAGACGCAAGGTGGCACCAGTGCCAACTTGGTCTGGTTTGAGAGTGCCCAGTGGGTCCTGAAAACTGACACCCAGAACAGTGGCTTGTGAGTTTTGTTTCCCAGGGAAAAAGCCTGTACAATGGTTCAGGGGTCTGAGGCCTTAAATTGGCGGGTGCTTCCTGGAGTTCGGCCTCTCGCAGGATGCCTCCCAGACGCAAGGTGTCACCACTTCCAACTTGGTCTGGTTTAAGAGTGCCAAGTGGGTCCTCAAAACTGACACCCAGAACAGTGGCTTGTGAGTTTTGTTTCCCAGGGAAAAAGCCTGTACAATGGTTCAGGGTCCTGCGGCCTTAAATTGGCTGGGTGCCTCCTGGAGATCCGCCTCTCGCAGGATGCCTCCCAGACGCAAAATGACACCAGTGCCAACTTGGTCTGGTTTGAGAGTGCCAGGTGGCTCCTGCAAACTGACACCCAGAACAGTGGCTTGTGAGTTTTGTTTCCCAGGGAAAAAGCCTGTACAATGGTTCAGGGTCCTGTGGCCTTAAATTGCCAGGTGGCTCCTGGAATTGCGCCTCTCGCAGGATGCCTCCCAGACGCAAGGTGGCACCAGTTCCAACTAGGTCTGGTTTGAGAGAGCCACGTGGGTCCTGAAAACTGACACCCAGAACAGTGGCTTGTGAATTTTGTTTCCCAGGGAAAAAGCCTGTACAATGGTTCAGGGTCCTGCGGCCTTAAATTGCCGGGTGCCTCATGGAGATCCGTCTCTCGCAGGATGCCTCCCAGACGCAAGGTGGCACCAGTGCCAACATGGTCTGGTTTGACAGTGCCCAGTGGGTCCTGAAAACTGACACCCAGAACAGTGGCTTGTGAGTTTTGTTTCCCAGGGTAAAAGCCTGTACAATGGTTCAGGGGCCTGAGGCCTTAAATTGCCAAGTGCCTCCTGGAATTCGGCCTCTCGCAGGATGCCTCCCAGACGCAAAATGACACCAGTGCCAACTTGGTCTGGTTTGAGAGTGCCAGGTGGCTCCTGCAAACTGACACCCAGAACAGTGGCTTGTGAGTTTTGTTTCCCAGGGTAAAAGCCTGTACAATGGTTCAGGGTCCTGTGGCCTTAAATTGCCAGGTGGCTCCTCGAATTGCGCCTCTCGCAGGATGCCTCCCAGACGCAAGGTGGCACCAGTTCCAACTTGGTCTGGTTTAAAAGTGCCAAGTGTCCTGAAAACTGACACCCAGAACAGTGGCTTGTGAGTTTTGTTTCCCAGGGAAAAAGCCTGTACAATGATTCAGGGGCCTGAGGCCTTAAATTTCCGGGTGCCTCCTGGAGATCCGCCTCTCACAGGATGCCTCCCAGACGCAAGATGGCACCAGGGCCAACTTGGTCTGGTTTAAGAGTGCCAAGTGGGTCCTGAAAACTGACACCAAGAACAGTGGCTTGTGAGTTTTGTTTCCCAGGGAAAAAGCCTGTACAATGGTTCAGGGTCCTGAGGCCTTAATTGCCAAGTGCCTCCTGGAATTCGGCCTCTCGCAAGATGCCTCCCAGACGCAAGGTGGCTCTAGTTTCAACTTGGCCTGGTTTAAGAGTGCCAAGTGGGTCCTGAAAACTGACACCCAGAACAGCGGCTTGTGAGTTTTGTTTCTCAGGGAAAAAGCCTGTACAATGATTCAGGGGCCTGAGGCCTTAAATTGCCAAGTGCCTCCTGGAATTCGGCCTCTCGTAGGATGCCTCCCAGATGCAAAATGACACCAGTGCCAACTTGGTCTGGTTTGAGAGTGCCAGGTGGCTCCTGCAAACTGACACCCAGAACAGTGGCTTGTGAGTTTTGTTTCCTAGGGAAAAAGCCTGTACAATGGTTCAGGGTCCTGCGCCCTTAATTGCCGGATGCCTCCTGGAATTGCGCCTCTCGCAGGATGCCTCACAGACGCATGGTGGCACCAGTTCCAACTTGGTCTGGTTTAAAAGTGCCAAGTGGGTCCTGAAAACTGACACCCAGAACAGTGGCTTGTGAGTTTTGTTTCCCAGGGAAAAAGCCTTCACAATGATTCAGGGGCCTGAGGCCTTAAATTGCCGGGTGCCTCCTGGAATTTCGCCTCTCGCAGGATGCCTCCCAGACGCAAGGTGGCACCAGTGCCAACTTGGTCTGGTTTTGAGAGTGCCAGGTGGGTCCTGAAAACTGACACCCAGAACAGTGGCTTGTGAGTTTTGTTTCCCAGGGAAAAAGCCTGTACAATGGTGCAGGGGCCTTCGGCCTTAAATTGCTCGGTGCCTCCTGCAAGTCGGCCTCTCGCAGGATGCCTCTCAGACGCAAGATGGCCCCAGTTCCAACTTGGTCTGGTTGGAGAGAGCCAAGTGGGTCCTGAAAACTGACACCCAGAACAGTGGCTTGTGATTTTTGTTTCTCAGGGAAAAAGCCTGTACAATGATTCAGGGGCCTGAGGCCTTAAATTGCCGGGTGCCTCCTTGAATTGGGCCTCTCGCAGGATGCCTCCCAGACGCAAGGTGGCACCAGTGCCGACTTGGTCTGGTTTAAGAGTGCCAGGTGGCTCCTGAAAACTGACACCCAGAACAGTGGCTTGTGAGTTTTGTTTCCCAGGGAAAAAGCCTGTACAATGATTCTGGGGCCTGAGGCCTTAAATTGCCGGGTGCCTCCTTGAATTGGGCCTCTCGCAGGATGCCTCCCAGACGCAAGGTGGCACCAGTGCCAACTTGGTCTGGTTTAAGAGTGCCAGGTGGCTCCTGAAAACTGACACCCAGAACAGTGGCTTGTGAATTTTGTTTCCCAGGGAAAAAGCCTGTACAATGGTTCAGGGTCCTGAGGCCTTAAATTGCCGGGTGCCTCCTGGAGATCCGCCTCTCGCAGGATGCCTCCCAGACGCAAGGTGGCACCAGTGCCAACTTGGTCTGGTTTGACAGTGCCCAGTGGGTCCTGAAAATTGACACCCAGAACAGTGGCTTGTGAGTTTTGTTTCCCAGGGAAAAAGCCTGTAGAATGGTTCAGGGTCCTGCGGCCTTAAATTGCCCGGTGCCTCCTGGAATTGCGCCTCTCGCAGGATGCCTCCCAGACGCAAGGTGGCACCAGTGCCAACTTGGTCTGGTATGACAGTGCCCAGTGGGTCCTGAAAACTGACACCCAGAACAGTGGCTTGTGAGTTTTGTTTCCCAGGGAAAAAGCCTGTACAATGGTTCAGTTTCCTGAGGCCTTAAATTGCCAGGTGCCTCCTGGAGTTCGGCCTCTCGCAGGATGTCTCCCAGACGCATGGTGGCACCAGTTTCAACTTGGTCTGGTTTAAGAGTGCCAAGTGGGTCCTGAAAACTGACACCCAGAACAGTGGCTTGTGAGTTTTGTTTCCCAGGGAAAAAGCCTGTACAATGGTTCAGGGTCCTGCGGCCTTAAATTGCCGGGTGACTCCTGGAGATCCGCCTATCGCAGGATGCCTCCCAGATGCAAAATGACACCAGTGCCAACTTGGTCTGGTTTGAGAGTGCCAGGTGGCTCCTGCAAACTGACACCCAGAACAGTGGCTTGTGAGTTTTGTTTCCCAGGGAAAAAGCCTGTACAATGGTTCAGGTGTCTGAGGCCTTAAATTGACGGGTGCTTCCTGGAATTCGGCCTCTCGCAGGATGCCTCCCAGACGCATGGTGGCACCAATGCCAACTTGGTCTGGTTTAAGAGTGCCAAGTGGGTCCTGAAAACTGACACCCAGAACAGTGGCTTGTGAGTTTTGTTTCCCAGGGAAAAAGCCTGTACAATGGTTCAGGGTCCTGAGGCCTTAAAATGCCGGGTGCCTCCTGGAGATCCGCCTCTCGCAGGATGCCTCCCAGACGCAAAATGACACCAGTGCCAACTTGGTCTGGTTTGAGAGAGCCAAGTGGGTCCTGAAAACTGACACCCAGAACAGTGGCTTGTGAGTTTTGTTTCCCAGGGAAAAAGCCTGTACAATGGTTCAGGGACCTGAGGCCTTAAATTGCCGGGTGCCTCCTGGAGATCCGCCTCTCGCAGGATGCCTCCCAGACGCCAGGTGGCACCAGTGCCAACTTGGTCTGGTTTGACAGTGCCCAGTGGGTCCTGAAAACTGACACCCAGAACAGTGGCTTGTGAGTTTTGTTTCCCAGGGAAAAAGCCTGTACAATGGTTCAGGGTCCTGCGGCCTTAAATTGCCGGGTGCCTCCTGGAGATCCGCCTATAGCAGGATGCCTCCCAGATGCAAAATGACACCAGTGCCAACTTGGTCTGGTTTGAGAGTGCCAGGTGGCTCCTGCAAACTGACACCCAGAACAGTGGCTTGTGAGTTTTGTTTCCCAGGGAAAAAGCCTGTAAAATGGTTCAGGGTCCTGAGGCCTTAAATTGCCGGGTGCCTCCTGGAATTGCGCCTCTCGCAGGATGCCTCCCAGACGCAAGGTGGCACCAGTTCCAACTTGGTCTGGTTTAAAAGTGCCAAGTGGGTCCCGAAAACTGACACCAAGAACAGTGGCTTGTGAGTTTTTTTCCCTGGGAAAAAGCCTGTACAATGATTCAGGGGCCTGAGGCCTTAAATTTCCGGGGTCCTCCTGGAATTGCGCCTCTCGCAGGATGCCTCCCAGACGCAAGATGGCACCAGGGCCAACTCTGTCTGGTTTAAGAGTGCCAAGTGGGTCCTGAAAACTGACACCAAGAACAGTGGCTTGTGAGTTTTGTTTCCCAGGGAAAAAGCCTGTACAATGGTTCAGGGTCCTGAGGCCTTAAATTGCCAAGTGCCTCCTGGAATTCGGCCTCTCGCAAGATGCCTCCCAGACGCAAGGTGGCTCCAGTTTCAACTTGGCCTGGTTTAAGAGTGCCAAGTGGGTCCTGAAAACTGACACCCAGAACAGCGGCTTGTGAGTTTTGTTTCCCAGGGAAAAAGCCTGTACAATGATTCAGGGGCCTGAGGCCTTAAATTGCCGGGTGCCTCCTGGAGATCCGCCTCTCGTAGGATGCCTCCCAGATGCAAAATTACACCAGTGCCAACTTGGTCTGGTTTGAGAGTGCCAGGTGGCTCCTGAAAACTGACACCCAGAACAGTGGCTTGTGAGTTTTGTTTCCCAGGGAAAAAGCCTGTACAATGATTCAGGGGCCTGAGGCCTTAAATTGCCGGGTGCCTCCTTGAATTGGGCCTCTCGCAGGATGCCTCCCAGACGCAAGGTGGCACCAGTGCCAACTTGGTCTGGTTTAAGAGTGCCAGGTGGCTCCTGAAAACTGACACCCAGAACAGTGGCTTGTGAATTTTGTTTCCCAGGGAAAAAGCCTGTACAATGGTTCAGGGTCCTGCGGCCTTAAATTGCCGGGTGCCTCCTGGAGATCCGCCTCTCGCAGGATGCCTCCCAGACGCAAGGTGGCACCAGTGCCAACTTGGTCTGGTTTGATAGTGCCCAGTGGGTCCTGAAAACTGACACCCAGAACAGTGGCTTGTGAGTTTTGTTTCCCAGGGAAAAAGCCTGTACAATGGTTCAGGGTCCTGAGGCCTTAAAATGCCGGGTGCCTCCTGGAGATCCGCCTCTCGCAGGATGCCTCCCAGACGCAAAATGACACCAGTGCCAACTTGGTCTGGTTTGAGAGAGCCAAGTGGGTCCTGAAAACTGACACCCAGAACAGTGGCTTGTGAGTTTTGTTTCCCAGGGAAAAAGCCTGTACAATGGTTCAGGGACCTGAGGCCTTAAATTGCCGGGTGACTCCTGGAGATCCGCCTCTCGCAGGATGCCTCCCAGACGCAAGGTGGCACCAGTGCCAACTTGGTCTGGTTTGAGAGTGCCAGGTGGCTCCTGCAAACTGACACCCAGAACAGTGGCTTGTGAGTTTTGTTTCCCAGGGAAAAAGCCTGTAAAATGGTTCAGGGTCCTGTGGCCTTAAATTGCCGGGTGCCTCCTGGAATTGCGCCTCTCGCAGGATGCCTCCCAGACGCAAGGTGGCACCAGTTCCAACTTGGTCTGGTTTAAAAGTGCCAAGTGGGTCCCGAAAACTGACACCAAGAACAGTGGCTTGTGAGTTTTTTTCCCTGGGAAAAAGCCTGTACAATGGTTCAGGGGCCTGAGGCCTTAAATTGCCAGGTGCCTCCTGGAATTCGTCCTCTCGCAGGATGCCTCCCAGACGCAAGATGGCACCAGTTCCAATTTGGTCTGGTTTGAGAGTGCCAGGTGGGTCCTGAAAACTGACACCCAGAACAGCGGCTTGTGAGTTTTGTTTCCCAGGGAAAAAGCCTGTACAATGATTCAGGGGCCTGAGGCCTTAAATTGCCGGGTGCCTCCTGGAGATCCGCCTCTCGTAGGATGCCTCCCAGATGCAAAATTACACCAGTGCCAACTTGGTCTGGTTTGAGAGTGCCAGGTGGCTCCTGAAAACTGACACCCAGAACAGTGGCTTGTGAGTTTTGTTTCCCAGGGAAAAAGCCTGTACAATGATTCAGGGGCCTGAGGCCTTAAATTGCCGGGTGCCTCCTTGAATTGGGCCTCTCGCAGGATGCCTCCCAGACGCAAGGTGGCACCAGTGCCAACTTGGTCTGGTTTAAGAGTGCCAGGTGGCTCCTGAAAACTGACACCCAGAACAGTGGCTTGTGAATTTTGTTTCCCAGGGAAAAAGCCTGTACAATGGTTCAGGGTCCTGCGGCCTTAAATTGCCGGGTGCCTCCTGGAGATCCGCCTCTCGCAGGATGCCTCCCAGACGCAAGGTGGCACCAGTGCCAACTTGGTCTGGTTTGATAGTGCCCAGTGGGTCCTGAAAACTGACACCCAGAACAGTGGCTTGTGAGTTTTGTTTCCCAGGGAAAAAGCCTGTACAATGGTTCAGGGTCCTGAGGCCTTAAAATGCCGGGTGCCTCCTGGAGATCCGCCTCTCGCAGGATGCCTCCCAGACGCAAAATGACACCAGTGCCAACTTGGTCTGGTTTGAGAGAGCCAAGTGGGTCCTGAAAACTGACACCCAGAACAGTGGCTTGTGAGTTTTGTTTCCCAGGGAAAAAGCCTGTACAATGGTTCAGGGACCTGAGGCCTTAAATTGCCGGGTGACTCCTGGAGATCCGCCTCTCGCAGGATGCCTCCCAGACGCAAGGTGGCACCAGTGCCAACTTGGTCTGGTTTGAGAGTGCCAGGTGGCTCCTGCAAACTGACACCCAGAACAGTGGCTTGTGAGTTTTGTTTCCCAGGGAAAAAGCCTGTAAAATGGTTCAGGGTCCTGTGGCCTTAAATTGCCGGGTGCCTCCTGGAATTGCGCCTCTCGCAGGATGCCTCCCAGACGCAAGGTGGCACCAGTTCCAACTTGGTCTGGTTTAAAAGTGCCAAGTGGGTCCCGAAAACTGACACCAAGAACAGTGGCTTGTGAGTTTTTTTCCCTGGGAAAAAGCCTGTACAATGGTTCAGGGGCCTGAGGCCTTAAATTGCCAGGTGCCTCCTGGAATTCGTCCTCTCGCAGGATGCCTCCCAGACGCAAGATGGCACCAGTTCCAATTTGGTCTGGTTTGAGAGTGCCAGGTGGGTCCTGAAAACTGACACCCAGAACAGTGGCTTGTGAGTTTTGTTTCCCAGAGAAAAAGCCTGTATAATGGTTCAGGGTCCTATGGCCTTAAATTGCCGGGTGCCTCCTGGAATTCGGCCTCTCGCAAGATGCCTCCCAGACGCTAGGTTGCACCTGTTCCTACTTGGTCTGGTTTGAGAGAGCCAAGTGGGTCCTGAAAACTGACACCCAGAACAGTGGCTTGTGAGTTTTGTTTCCCAGGGAAAAAGCCTGTACAATGGTTCAGGGTCCTGCGGCCTTAAATTGCCGGGTGCCTCCTGGAGATCCGCCTATAGCAGGATGCCTCTCAGATGCAAAATGACACCGGTGCCAACTTTGTCTGGTTTGAGAGTGCCAGGTGGGTCCTGAAAACTGACACCCAGAACAGTGGCTTGTGAGTTTTGTTTCCCAGGGAAAAAGCCTGTAAAATGGTTCAGGGTCCTGTGGCCTTAAATTGCCGGGTGCCTCCTGGAATTGCGCCTCTCGCAGGATGCCTCCCAGACGCAGGGTGGCACCAGTGCCAACTTGGTCTGGTTTGACAGTGCCCAGTGGGTCCTGAAAACTGACACCCAGAACAGCGGCTTGTGAGTTTTGTTTCCCAGGGAAAAACCCTGTACAATGGTTCAGGGGCCTGAGGCCTTAAATTGCCGGGTGCCTCCTGGAGTTCGGCCTCTCGCAGGATGCCTCCCAGACGCATGGTGGCACCAGTTCCAACTTGGTCTGGTTTAAGAGTGCCAAGTGGGTCCTGAAAACTGACACCCAGAACAGTGGCTTGTGAGTTTTGTTTCCCAGGGAAAAAGCCTGTACAATGGTTCAGGTTCCTGAGGCCTTAAATTTCCGGGTGCCTCCTGGAGATCCGCCTCTCGCAGGATGCCTCCCAGACGCAAAATGACGCCAGTGCCAACTTGGTCTGGTTTGAGAATGCCAGGTGGCTCCTGAAAACTGACACCCAGAACAGTGGCTTGTGAGTTTTGTTTCCCAGGGAAAAACCCTGTACAATGGTTCAGGGGCCTGTGGCCTTAAATTGCCGGGTGCCTCCTGGAATTCGGCCTCTCGCAGGAGGCCTCCCAGACGCAAGGTGGCACCAGTTCCAACTTGGTCTGCTTTAGGAGTGCCAAGTGGGTCCTGAAAACTGACACCCAGAACAGTGGCTTGTGAGTTTTGTTTCCCAGAAAAAAAGCCTGTACAATGGTTCAGGTGTCTGAGGCCTTAAATTGACGGGTGCTTCCTGGAATTCGGCCTCTTGCAGGATGCCTCCCAGACGCATGGTGGCACCAGTTCCAACTTGGTCTGGTTTAAAAGTGCCAAGTGGGTCCCGAAAACTGAAACCAAGAACAGTGGCTTGTGAGTTGTTTTCCCTGGGAAAAAGCCTGTACAATGGTTCAGGGGCCTGAGGCTTTAAAATGCCGGGTGCCTCATGGAATTCGGCCTCTCGCAGGATGCCTCCCAGACGCAAGATGGCACCAGTTCCAATTTGGTCTGGTTTGAGAGAGCCAAGTGGGTCCTTCAAACTGACACCCAGAACAGTGGCTTGTGAGTTTTGTTTCCCAGGGAAAAAGCCTGTACAATGGTTCAGGGTTGTGCGGCCTTAAATTGCCTAGTGCCTCCTGGAATTCGGCCTCTCGTAGGATGCCTCCCAGACGCAAGGTAGCACCAGTGCCAACTTGGTCTGGTTTGCGAGGGCCAAGTGGGTCCTGAAAACTGACACCCAGAACAGTGGCTTGTGAGTTTTGTTTCCCAAGGAAAAAGCCTGTACAATGGTTCAGGGGTCTGAGGCCTTAAATTGCCGGGTGCTTCCTGGAATTCGGCCTCTCGCAGGATGCCTCCCAGACGCAAGGTGGCACCAGTGCCAACTTGGTCTGGTTTGAGAGAGCCAAGTGGGTCCTGAAAACTGACACCCAGAACAGTGGCTTGTGAGTTTTGTTTCCCAGGGAAAAAGCCTGTACAATGGTGCAGGGGCCTGCGGCCTTAAATTGCCGGGTGCCTCCTGGAGATCCGCCTCTAGCAGGATGCCTCCCACACACAAAATGACACCAGTGCCAACTTGGTCTGGTTTGAGAGTGCCAGGTGGCTCCTGCAAACTGACACCCAGAACAGTGGCTTGTGAGTTTTGTTTCCCAGGGAAAAAGCCTGTACAATGGTTCAGGGTCCTGTGGCCTTAAATTGCCAGGTGGCTCCTGGAATTGCGCCTCTCGCAGGATGCCTCCCAGACGCAAGGTGGCACCAGTTCCAACTAGGTCTGGTTTGAGAGAGCCACGTGGGTCCTGAAAACTGACACCCAGAACAGTGGCTTGTGAATTTTGTTTCCCAGGGAAAAAGCCTGTACAATGGTTCAGGGTCCTGCGGCCTTAAATTGCCGGGTGCCTCCTGGAGATCAGCCTCTCGCAGGATGCCTCCCAGACGCAAGGTGGCACCAGTGCCAACTTGGTCTGGTTTGACAGTGCCCAGTGGGTCCTGCAAACTGACACCCAGAACAGTGGCTTGTGAATTTTGTTTCCCAGGGAAAAAGCCTGTACAATGGTTCAGGGGCCTGAGGCCTTAAATTGCCGGGTGCCTCCTGGAGTTCGGCATCTCGCAGGATGCCTCCCAGACGCATGGTGGCACCAGTTCCAACTTGGTCTGGTTTAAGATTGCCAAGTGGGTCCTGAAAACTGACACCCAGAACAGTGGCTTGTGAGTTTTGTTTCCCAGGGAAAAAGCCTGTACAATGGTTCAGGGTTGTGCAGCCTTAAATTGCCTAGTGCCTCTTGGAATTCGGCCTCTCGCAGGATGCCTCCCAGACGCAAGATAGCACCAGTTCCAACTTGGTCTGGTTTGCGAGGGCCAAGTGGGTCCTGAAAACTGACCCCCAGAACAGTGGCTTGTGAGTTTTTTTCCCTGGGAAAAAGCCTGTACAATGGTTCAGGGTCCTGCGGCCTTAAAATGCCGGGTGCCTCCTGGAGATCCGCCTCTCGCAGGATGCCTCCCAGACGCAAGGTGGCACCAGTTCCAACTTGGTCTGGTTTAAGAGTGCCAAGTGGGTCCTGAAAACTGACACCCAGAACAGTGGCTTGTGAGTTTTGTTTCCCAGGGAAAAAGCCTGTACAATGGTTCAGGGTTGTGCGGCCTTAAATTGCCTAGTGCCTCTTGGAATTCGGCCTCTCGCAGGATGCCTCCCAGACGCAAGGTAGCACCAGTTCCAACTTGGTCTGGTTTGCGAGGGCAAAGTGGGTCCTGAAAACTGACCCCCAGAACAGTGGCTTGTGAGTTTTTTTCCCTGGGAAAAAGCCTGTACAATGGTTCAGTGTCCTTCGGCCTTAAAATGCCGGGTGCCTCCTGGAGATCCGCCTCTCGCAGGATGCCTCCCAGACGCAAAATGACACCAGTACCAACTTGGTCTGGTTTGAGAGAGCCAAGTGGGTCCTGAAAACTGACACCCAGAACAGTGGCTTGTGAGTTTTGTTTCCCAGGGTAAAAGCCTGTTCAATGGTTCAGGGACCTGAGGCCTTAAATTGCCGGGTGCCTCCTGGAATTCGGCCTCTCGCAGGATGCCTCCCAGACGCAAGGTAGCACCAGTGCCAACTTGGTGTGGTTTGAGAGTGCCAAGTGGTCCTGTAAACTGACACCCAGAACAGCGGCTTGTGAGTTTTGTTTCCCAGGGAAAAAGCCTGTACAATGGTTCAGGGTCCTGTGGCCTTAAATTGCCGGGTGCCTCCTGGAATTGCGCCTCTCGCAGGATGCCTCCCAGACGCAAGGTGGCACCAGTTCCAACTAGGTCTGGTTTGAGAGAGCCAAGTGGGTCCTGAAAACTGACACCCAGAACAGTGGCTTGTGAGTTTTGTTTCCCAGGGAAAAAGCCTGGACAATGGTTCAGGGTCCTGAGGCCTTAAATTGCCGGGTGCCTCCTGGAATTCGGCCTCTCGCAGGATGCCTCCCAGACGCAAGATGGCACCAGTGCCAACTTGGTCTGGTTTGAGAGTGCCAGGTGGCTCCTGCAAACTGACACCCAGAACAGTGGCTTGTGAGTTTTGTTTCCCAGGGAAAAAGCCTGTACAATGGTTCAGGGTCCTGAGGCCTTAAATTGCCGGGTGCCTCCTGGAGATCCGCCTCTCGTAGGATGCCTCCCAGACGCAAGGTGGCACCAGTGCCAACTTGGTCTGGTTTGACAGTGCCCAGTGGGTCCTGAAAACTGACACCCAGAACAGTGGCTTGTGAGTTTTGTTTCCCAGGGAAAAAGCCTGTACAATGGTTCAGGGGCCTGAGGCCTTAAATTGCCGGGTGCCTCCTGGAGTTCGGCCTCTCGCAGGATGCCTCCCAGACGCATGGTGGCACCAGTTCCAACTTGGTCTGGTTTGCGAGGGCCAAGTGGGTCCTGAAAACTGACCCCCAGAACAGTGGCTTGTGAGTTTTTTTCCCTGGGAAAAAGCCTGTACAATGGTTCAGGGTTGTGCAGCCTTAAAATGCCGGGTGCCTCCTGGAGATCCGCCTCTCGCAGGATGCCTCCCAGACGCAAAATGACACCAGTGCCAACTTGGTCTGGTTTGAGAGAGCCAAGTGGGTCCTGCAAACTGACACCCAGAACAGTGGCTTGTGAGTTTTGTTTCCCAGGGAAAAAGCCTGTACAATGGTTCAGGCTCCTGTGGCCTTAAATTGCCGGGTGCCTCCTGGAATTGCGCCTCTCGCAGGATGCCTCCCAGACGCATGGTGGCACCAGTTCCAACTAGGTCTGGTTTGAGAGAGCCACGTGGGTCCTGAAAACTGACACCCAGAACAGTGGCTTGTGAGTTTTGTTTCCTAGGGAAAAAGCCTGTACAATGGTTCAGGGTCCTGCGGCCTTAAATTGCCAGA
The DNA here is from genome assembly GCF_963513975.1 of Fringilla coelebs. Taxonomy (NCBI): domain Eukaryota; kingdom Metazoa; phylum Chordata; class Aves; order Passeriformes; family Fringillidae; genus Fringilla; species Fringilla coelebs. The sequence goes on along the minus strand of NW_028167587.1, from coordinate 1,320,464 downwards.
TGCCTCCTGGAATTGCGCCTCTCGCAGGATGCCTCCCAGACGCATGGTGGCACAAGTTCCAACTTGGTCTGGTTTAAAAGTGCCAAGTGGGGCCTGAAAACTGACACCCAGAACAGTGGCTTGTGAGTTTTTTTCCCTGGGAAAAAGCCTGTACAATGGTTCAGGGTCCTGCGGCCTTAAAATGCCGGGTGCCTCCTGGAGATCCGCCTCTCGCAGGATGCCTCCCAGACGCAAAATGACACCAGTGTCAACTTGGTCTGGTTTGCGAGTGCCAAGTGGTCCTGTAAACTGACACCCAGAACAGTGGCTTGTGAGTTTTGTTTCCCAGGGAAAAAGCCTGTACAATGGTTCAGGGTCCTGTGGCCTTAAATTGCCGGGTGCCTCCTGGAATTGCGCCTCTCGCAGGATGCCTCCCAGACGCAAGGTGGCACCAGTTCCAACTAGGTCTGGTTTGAGAGAGCCAAGTGGGTCCTGAAAACTGACACCCAGAACAGTGGCTTGTGAGTTTTGTTTCCCAGGGAAAAAGCCTGTACAATGGTTCAGGGGCCTGAGGCCTTAAATTGCCAAGTGCCTCCTGGAATTCGGCCTCTCGCAGGATGCCTCCCAGACGCAAGGTGGCACCAGTGCCAACTTGGTCTGGTTTGAGAGTGCCAAGTGGCTCCTGCAAACTGACATCCAGAACAGTGGCTTGTGAATTTTGTTTCCCAGGGAAAAAGCCTGTACAATGGTTCAGGGTCCTGAGGCCTTAAATTGCCGGGTGCCTCCTGGATCTGCCTCTCGCAGGATGCCTCCCAGACGCAAGGTGGCACCAGTGCCAACTTGGTCTGGTTTTAGAGTGCCCAGTGGGTCCTGAAAACTGACACCCAGAACAGTGGCTTGTGAGTTTTGTTTCCCAGGGAAAAAGCCTGTACAATGGTTCAGGGGTCTGAGGCCTTAAATTGGCGGGTGCTTCCTGGAGTTCGGCCTCTCCCAGGATGCCTCCCAGACGCAAGGTGTCACCACTTCCAACTTGGTCTGGTTTAAGAGTGCCAAGTGGGTCCTGAAAACTGACACCCAGAACAGTGGCTTGTGAGTTTTGTTTCCCAGGGAAAAAGCCTGTACAATGGTTCAGGGTCCTGCGGCCTTAAATTGCCGGGTGCCTCCTGGAGATCCGCCTCTCGCAGGATGCCTCCCAGACGCAAAATGACACCAGTGCCAACTTGGTCTGGTTTGAGAGTGCCAGGTGGCTCCTGCAAACTGACACCCAGAACAGTGGCTTGTGAGTTTTGTTTCCCAGGGAAAAAGCCTGTACAATGGTTCAGGGTCCTGTGGCCTTAAATTGCCAGGTGGCTCCTGGAATTGCGCCTCTCGCAGGATGCCTCCCAGACGCAAGGTAGCACCAGTTCCAACTTGGTCTGGTTTGAGAGAGCCACGTGGGTCCTGAAAACTGACACCCAGAACAGTGGCTTGTGAATTTTGTTTCCCAGGGAAAAAGCCTGTACAATGGTTCAGGGTCCTGCGGCCTTAAATTGCCGGGTGCCTCCTGGAGATCTGCCTCTCGCAGGATGCCTCCCAGACGCAAGGTGGCACCAGTGCCAACATGGTCTGGTTTGACAGTGCCCAGTGGGTCCTGAAAACTGACACCCAGAACAGTGGCTTGTGAGTTTTGTTTCCCAGGGTAAAAGCCTGTACAATGGTTCAGGGGCCTGAGGCCTTAAATTGCCAAGTGCCTCCTGGAATTCGGCCTCTCGCAGGATGCCTCCCAGACGCAAAATGACACCAGTGCCAACTTGGTCAGGTTTGAGAGTGCCAGGTGGCTCCTGCAAACTGACACCCAGAACAGTGGCTTGTGAGTTTTGTTTCCCAGGGTAAAAGCCTGTACAATGGTTCAGGGTCCTGTGGCCTTAAATTGCCAGGTGGCTCCTCGAATTGCGCCTCTCGCAGGATGCCTCCCAGAGGCAAGGTGGCACCAGTGCCAACTTGGTCTGGTTTAAGAGTGCCAGGTGGCTCCTGAAAACTGACACCCAGAACAGTGGCTTGTGAGTTTTATTTCCCAGGGAAAAAGCCTGTACAATGATTCAGGGGCCTGAGGCCTTAAGTAGCCGGGTGCCTCCTGGAGATCCGCCTCTCGTAGGATGCCTCCCAGATGCAAAATTACACCAGTGCCAACTTGGTCTGGTTTGAGAGCGCCAGGTGGCTCCTGCAAACTGACACCCAGAACAGTGGCTTGTGAGTTTTGTTTCCTAGGGAAAAAGCCTGTACAATGTTTCAGGGTCCTGCGGCCTTAAATTGCCGGATGCCTCCTGGAATTGCGCCTCTCGCGGGATGCCTCCCAGACGCAAGGTGGCACCAGTTCCAACTTGGTCTGGTTTAAAAGTGCCAAGTGTCCTGAAAACTGACACCCAGAACAGTGGCTTGTGAGTTTTGTTTCCCAGGGAAAATGCCTGTACAATGATTCAGGGGCCTGAGGCCTTAAATTTCCGGGTGCCTCCTGGAATTGCGCCTCTCGCAGGATGCCTCCCAGACGCAAGATGGCACCAGGGCCAACTTGGTCTGGTTTAAGAGTGCCAAGTGGGTCCTGAAAACTGACACCAAGAACAGTGGCTTGTGAGTTTTGTTTCCCAGGGAAAAAGCCTGTACAATGGTTCAGGGTCCTGCGGCCTTAAATTGCCAAGTGCCTCCTGGAATTCGGCCTCTCGCAAGATGCCTCCCAGACGCAAGGTGGCTCCAGTTTCAACTTGGCCTGGTTTAAGAGTGCCAAGTGGGTCCTGAAAACTGACACCCAGAACAGCGGCTTGTGAGTTTTGTTTCTCAGGGAAAAAGCCTGTACAATGATTCAGGGGCCTGAGGCCTTAAATTGCCGGGTGCCTCCTGGAGATCCGCCTCTCGTAGGATGCCTCCCAGATGCAAAATTACACCAGTGCCAACTTGGTCTGGTTTGAGAGTGCCAGGTGGCTCCTGCAAACTGACACCCAGAACAGTGGCTTGTGAGTTTTGTTTCCCAGGGAAAAAGCCTGTACAATGGTTCAGGGTCCTGCGCCCTTAATTGCCGGATGCCTCCTGGAATTGCGCCTCTCGCAGGATGCCTCACAGACGCATGGTGGCACCAGTTCCAACTTGGTCTGGTTTAAAAGTGCCAAGTGGGTCCTGAAAACTGACACCCAGAACAGTGGCTTGTGAGTTTTGTTTCCCAGGGAAAAAGCCTGTACAATGATTCAGGGGCCTGAGGCCTTAAATTGCCGGGTGCCTCCTTGAATTGGGCCTCTCGCAGGATGCCTCCCAGACGCAAGGTGGCACCAGTGCCAACTTGGTCTGGTTTTGAGAGTGCCAGGTGGGTCCTGAAAACTGACACCCAGAACAGTGGCTTGTGAGTTTTGTTTCCCAGGAAAAAAGCCTGTACAATGGTGCAGGGGCCTTCGGCCTTAAATTGCTGGGTGCCTCCTGCAATTCGGCCTCTCGCAGGATGCCTCCCAGACGCAAGATGGCCCCAGTTCCAACTTGGTCTGGTTTGAGAGTGCGAAGTGGGTCCTGAAAACTGACACCCAGAACAGTGGCTTGTGAGTTTTGTTTCCCAGGGAAAAAGCCTGTACAATGATTCAGGGGCCTGAGGCCTTAAATTGCCGGGTGCCTCCTTGAATTGGGCCTCTCGCAGGATGCCTCCCAGACGCAAGGTGGCACCAGTGCCGACTTGGTCTGGTTTAAGAGTGCCAGGTGGCTCCTGAAAACTGACACCCAGAACAGTGGCTTGTGAGTTTTGTTTCCCAGGGAAAAAGCCTGTACAATGATTCAGGGTCCTGAGGCCTTAAATTGCCGGGTGCCTCCTTGAATTGGGCCTCTCGCAGGATGCCTCCCAGACGCAAGGTGGCACCAGTGCCAACTTGGTCTGGTTTAAGAGTGCCAGGTGGCTCCTGAAAACTGACACCCAGAACAGTGGCTTGTGAATTTTGTTTCCCAGGGAAAAAGCCTGTACAATGGTTCAGGGTCCTGAGGCCTTAAATTGCCGGGTGCCTCCTGGAGATCCGACTCTCGCAGGATGCCTCCCAGACGCAAGGTGGCACCAGTGCCAACTTGGTCTGGTTTGACAGTGCCCAGTGGGTCCTGAAAACTGACACCCAGAACAGTGGCTTGTGAGTTTTGTTTCCCAGGGAAAAAGCCTGTACAATGGTTAAGGGTCCTGCGCCCTTAATTGCCGGATGCCTCCTGGAATTGCGCCTCTCGCAGGATGCCTCACAGACGCATGGTGGCACCAGTTCCAACTTTGTCTGGTTTGAAAGTGCCAAGTGGGTCCTGAAAACTGACACCCAGAACAGTGGCTTGTGAGTTTTGTTTCCCAGGGAAAAAGCCTGTACAATGATTCAGGGGCCTGAGGCCTTAAATTGCCGGGTGCCTCCTTGAATTGGGCCTCTCGCAGGATGCCTCCCAGACGCAAGGTGGCATCAGTGCCAACTTGGTCTAGTTTTGAGAGTGCCAGGTGGGTCCTGAAAACTGACACCCAGAACAGTGGCTTGTGAGTTTTGTTTCCCAGGGAAAAAGCCTGTACAATGGTGCAGGGGCCTTCGGCCTTAAATTGCTGGGTGCCTCCTGCAATTCGGCCTCTCGCAGGATGCCTCCCAGACGCAAGATGGCCCCAGTTCCAACTTGGTCTGGTTTGAGAGTGCGAAGTGGGTCCTGAAAACTGACACCCAGAACAGTGGCTTGTGAGTTTTGTTTCCCAGGGAAAAAGCCTGTACAATGATTCAGGGGCCTGAGGCCTTAAATTGCCGGGTGCCTCCTTGAATTGGGCCTCTCGCAGGATGCCTCCCAGACGCAAGGTGGCACCAGTGCCGACTTGGTCTGGTTGAAGAGTGCCAAGTGGGTCCTGCAAACTGACACCCAGAACAGTGGCTTGTGAGTTTTGTTTCCCAGGGAAAAAGCCTGTACAATGATTCAGGGGCCTGAGGCCTTAAATTGCCAGGTGCCTCCTTGAATTGGGCCTCTCGCAGGATGCCTCCCAGACGCAAGGTTGCACCAGTGCCAACTTGGTCTGGTTTAAGAGTGCCAGGTGGCTCCTGAAAACTGACACCCAGAACAGTGGCTTGTGAATTTTGTTTCCCAGGGAAAAAGCCTGTACAATGGTTCAGGGTCCTGAGGCCTTAAATTGCCGGGTGCCTCCTGGAGATCCGCCTCTCGCAGGATGCCTCCCAGACGCAAGGTGGCACCAGTGCCAACATGGTCTGGTTTGACAGTGCCCAGTGGGTCCTGAAAACTGACACCCAGAACAGTGGCTTGTGAGTTTTGTTTCCCAGGGAAAAAGCCTGTACAATGGTTCAGGGTTGTGCGGCCTTAAATTGCCAGGTGGCTCCTGGAATTGCGCCTCTCGCAGGATGCCTCCCAGACGCAAGGTGGCACCAGTTCCAACTAGGTCTGGTTTGAGAGAGCCACGTGGGTCCTGAAAACTGACACCCAGAACAGTGGCTTGTGAATTTTGTTTCCCAGGGAAAAAGCCTGTACAATGGTTCAGGGTCCTGCGGCCTTAAATTGCCCGGTGCCTCCTGGAATTGCGCCTCTCGCAGGATGCCTCCCAGACGCAAGGTGGCACCAGTGCCAACTTGGTCTGGTTTGCGAGTGCCAAGTGGGTCCTGAAAACTGACACCCAGAACAGTGGCTTGTGAGTTTTGTTTCCCAGGGAAAAAGCCTGTACAATGGTTCAGGTTCCTGAGGCCTTAAATTGCCAGGTGCCTCCTGGAGTTCGGCCTCTCGCAGGATGTCTCCCAGACGCATGGTGGCACCAGTTCCAACTTGGTCTGGTTTAAGAGTGCCAAGTGGGTCCTGAAAACTGACACCCAGAACAGTGGCTTGTGAGTTTTGTTTCCCAGGGAAAAAGCCTGTACAATGGTTCAGGGTCCTGCGGCCTTAAATTGCCGGGTGACTCCTGGAGATCCGCCTATCGCAGGATGCCTCCCAGATGCAAAATGACACCAGTGCCAACTTGGTCTGGTTTGAGAGTGCCAGGTGGCTCCTGCAAACTGACACCCAGAACAGTGGCTTGTGAGTTTTGTTTCCCAGGGAAAAAGCCTGTACAATGGTTCAGGTATCTGAGGCCTTAAATTGACGGGTGCTTCCTGGAATTCGGCCTCTCGCAGGATGCCTCCCAGACGCATGGTGGCACCAATGCCAACTTGGTCTGGTTTAAGAGTGCCAAGTGGGTCCTGCAAACTGACACCCAGAACAGTGGCTTGTGAGTTTTGTTTCCCAGGGAAAAAGCCTGTAGAATGGTTCAGGGTCCTGAGGCCTTAAAATGCCGGGTGCCTCCTGGAGATCCGCCTCTCGCAGGATGCCTCCCAGACGCAAAATGACACCAGTGCCAACTTGGTCTGGTTTGAGAGAGCCAAGTGGGTCCTGAAAACTGACACCCAGAACAGTGGCTTGTGAGTTTTGTTTCCCAGGGAAAAAGCCTGTACAATGGTTCAGGGACCTGAGGCCTTAAATTGCCGGGTGCCTCCTGGAGATCCGCCTCTCGCAGGATGCCTCCCAGACGCAAGGTGGCACCAGTGCCAACTTGGTCTGGTTTGACAGTGCCCAGTGGGTCCTGAAAACTGACACCCAGAACAGTGGCTTGTGAGTTTTGTTTCCCAGGGAAAAAGCCTGTAAAATGGTTCAGGGTCCTGTGGCCCTAAATAGCCGGGTGCCTCCTGGAATTGCGCCTCTCGCAGGATGCCTCCCAGACGCAAGGTGGCACCAGTTCCAACTTGGTCTGGTTTAAAAGTGCCAAGTGGGTCCCGAAAACTGACACCAAGAACAGTGGCTTGTGAGTTTTTTTCCCTGGGAAAAAGCCTGTACAATGATTCAGGGGCCTGAGGCCTTAAATTTCCGGGTGCCTCCTGGAATTGCGCCTCTCGCAGGATGCCTCCCAGACGCAAGATGGCACCAGGGCCAACTTGGTCTGGTTTAAGAGTGCCAAGTGGGTCCTGAAAACTGACACCAAGAACAGTGGCTTGTGAGTTTTGTTTCCCAGGGAAAAAGCCTGTACAATGGTTCAGGGTCCTGAGGCCTTAAATTGCCAAGTGCCTCCTGGAATTCGGCCTCTCGGAAGATGCCTCCCAGACGCAAGGTGGCTCCAGTTTCAACTTGGCCTGGTTTAAGAGTGCCAAGTGGGTCCTGAAAACTGACACCCAGAACAGCGGCTTGTGAGTTTTGTTTCTCAGGGAAAAAGCCTGTACAATGATTCAGGGTCCTGAGGCCTTAAATTGCCGGGTGCCTCCTGGAGATCCGCCTCTCGTAGGATGCCTCCCAGATGCAAAATTACACCAGTGCCAACTTGGTCTGGTTTGAGAGTGCCAGGTGGCTCCTGCAAACTGACACCCAGAACAGTGGCTTGTGAGTTTTGTTTCCTAGGGAAAAAGCCTGTACAATGGTTCAGGGTCCTGCGCCCTTAATTGCCGGATGCCTCCTGGAGATCCGCCTCTCGCAGGATGCCTCCCAGACGCAAGGTGGCACCAGTGCCAACTTGGTCTGGTTTGACAGTGCCCAGTGGGTCCTGAAAACTGACACCCAGAACAGTGGCTTATGAGTTTTGTTTCCTAGGGAAAAAGCCTGTACAATGGTTCAGGGTTGTGCGGCCTTAAATTGCCAGGTGGCTCCTGGAATTGCGCCTCTCGCAGGATGCCTCCCAGACGCAAGGTGGCACCAGTTCCAACTAGGTCTGGTTTGAGAGAGCCACGTGGGTCCTGAAAACTGACACCCAGAACAGTGGCTTGTGAATTTTGTTTCCCAGGGAAAAAGCCTGTACAATGGTTCAGGGTCCTGCGGCCTTAAATTGCCCGGTGCCTCCTGGAATTGCGCCTCTCGCAGGATGCCTCCCAGACGCAAGGTGGCACCAGTGCCAACTTGGTCTGGTATGACAGTGCCCAGTGGGTCCTGAAAACTGACACCCAGAACAGTGGCTTGTGAGTTTTGTTTCCCAGGGAAAAAGCCTGTACAATGGTTCAGGCTCCTGAGGCCTTAAATTGCCAGGTGCCTCCTGGAGTTCGGCCTCTCGCAGGATGTCTCCCAGACGCATGGTGGCACCAGTTCCAACTTGGTCTGGTTTAAGAGTGCCAAGTGGGTCCTGAAAACTGACACCCAGAACAGTGGCTTGTGAGTTTTGTTTCCCAGGGAAAAAGCCTGTACAATGGTACAGGGTCCTGCGGCCTTAAATTGCCGGGTGACTCCTGGAGATCCGCCTATCGCAGGATGCCTCCCAGATGCAAAATGACACCAGTGCCAACTTGGTCTGGTTTGAGAGTGCCAGGTGGCTCCTGCAAACTGACACCCAGAACAGTGGCTTGTGAATTTTGTTTCCCAGGGAAAAAGCCTATACAATGGTTCAGGTGTCTGAGGCCTTAAATTGACGGGTGCTTCCTGGAATTCGGCCTCTCGCAGGATGCCTCCCAGACGCATGGTGGCACCAATGCCAACTTGGTCTGGTTTAAGAGTGCCAAGTGGGTCCTGCAAACTGACACCAAGAACAGTGGCTTGTGAGTTTTGTTTCCCAGGGAAAAAGCCTGTACAATGGTTCAGGGTCCTGAGGCCTTAAAATGCCGGGTGCCTCCTGGAGATCCGCCTCTCGCAGGATGCCTCCCAGACGCAAAATGACACCAGTCCCAACTTGGTCTGGTTTGAGAGAGCCAAGTGGGTCCTTAAAACTGACACCCAGAACAGTGGCTTGTGAGTTTTGTTTCCCAGGGAAAAAGCCTGTACAATGGTTCAGGGACCTGAGGCCTTAAATTGCCGGGTGCCTCCTGGAGATCCGCCTCTCGCAGGATGCCTCCCAGACGCAAGGTGGCACCAGTGCCAACATGGTCTGGTTTGACAGTGCCCAGTGGGTCCTGAAAACTGACACCCAGAACAGTGGCTTGTGAGTTTTGTTTCCCAGGGAAAAAGCCTGTACAATGGTTCAGGGTCCTGCAGCCTTAAATTGCCGGGTGCCTCCTGGAGATCCGCCTATAGCAGGATGCCTCCCAGATGCAAAATGACACCAGTGCCAACTTGGTCTGGTTTGAGAGTGCCAGGTGGCTCCTGCAAACTGACACCCAGAACAGTGGCTTGTGAGTTTTGTTTCCCAGGGAAAAAGCCTGTAAAATGGTTCAGGGTCCTGTGGCCTTAAATTGCCGGGTGCCTCCTGGAATTGCGCCTCTCGCAGGATGCCTCCCAGACGCAAGGTGGCACCAGTTCCAACTTGGTCTGGTTTAAAAGTGCCAAGTGGGTCCCGAAAACTGACACCAAGAACAGTGGCTTGTGAGTTTTTTTCCCTGGGAAAAAGCCTGTACAATGATTCAGGGGCCTGAGGCCTTAAATTTCCGGGTGCCTCCTGGAATTGCGCCTCTCGCAGGATGCCTCCCAGACGCAAGATGGCACCAGGGCCAACTTGGTCTGGTTTAAGAGTGCCAAGTGGGTCCTGAAAACTGACACCAAGAACAGTGGCTTGTGAGTTTTGTTTCCCAGGGAAAAAGCCTGTACAATGGTTCAGGGTCCTGAGGCCTTAAATTGCCAAGTGCCTCCTGGAATTCGGCCTCTCGGAAGATGCCTCCCAGACGCAAGGTGGCTCCAGTTTCAACTTGGCCTGGTTTAAGAGTGCCAAGTGGGTCCTGAAAACTGACACCCAGAACAGCGGCTTGTGAGTTTTGTTTCTCAGGGAAAAAGCCTGTACAATGATTCAGGGGCCTGAGGCCTTAAATTGCCGGGTGCCTCCTGGAGATCCGCCTCTCGTAGGATGCCTCCCAGATGCAAAATTACACCAGTGCCAACTTGGTCTGGTTTGAGAGTGCCAGGTGGCTCCTGCAAACTGACACCCAGAACAGTGGCTTGTGAGTTTTGTTTCCTAGGGAAAAAGCCTGTACAATGGTTCAGGGTCCTGCGCCCTTAATTGCCGGATGCCTCCTGGAATTGCGCCTCTCGCAGGATGCCTCACAGACGCATGGTGGCACCAGTTCCAACTTGGTCTGGTTTAAAAGTGCCAAGTGGGTCCTGAAAACTGACACCCAGAACAGTGGCTTGTGAGTTTTGTTTCCCAGGGAAAAAGCCTGTACAATGATTCAGGGGCCTGAGGCCTTAAATTGCCGGGTGCCTCCTTGAATTGGGCCTCTCGCAGGATGCCTCCCAGACGCAAGGTGGCACCAGTGCCAACTTGGTCTGGTTTTGAGAGTGCCAGGTGGGTCCTGAAAACTGACACCCAGAACAGTGGCTTGTGAGTTTTGTTTCCCAGGGAAAAAGCCTGTACAATGGTGCAGGGGCCTTCGGCCTTAAATTGCTGGGTGCCTCCTGCAATTCGGCCTCTCGCAGGATGCCTCCCAGACGCAAGATTGCCCCAGTTCCAACTTGGTCTGGTTTGAGAGAGCCAAGTGGGTCCTGAAAACTGACACCCAGAACAGTGGCTTGTGAGTTTTGTTTCCCAGGGAAAAAGCCTGTACAATGATTCAGGGGCCTGAGGCCTTAAATTGCCGGGTGCCTCCTTGAATTGGGCCTCTCGCAGGATGCCTCCCAGACGCAAGGTGGCACCAGTGCCGACTTGGTCTGGTTTAAGAGTGCCAGGTGGCTCCTGAAAACTGACACCCAGAACAGTGGCTTGTGAGTTTTGTTTCCCAGGGAAAAAGCCTGTACAATGATTCAGGGGCCTGAGGCCTTAAATTGCCGGGTGCCTCCTTGAATTGGGCCTCTCGCAGGATGCCTCCCAGACGCAAGGTGGCACCAGTGCCAACTTGGTCTGGTTTAAGAGTGCCAGGTGGCTCCTGAAAACTGACACCCAGAACAGTGGCTTGTGAATTTTGTTTCCCAGGGAAAAAGCCTGTACAATGGTTCAGGGTCCTGAGGCCTTAAATTGCCGGGTGCCTCCTGGAGATCCGCCTCTCGCAGGATGCCTTCCAGACGCAAGGTGGCACCAGTGCCAACTTGGTCTGGTTTGAGAGTGCCAGGTGGGTCCTGAAAACTGACACCCAGAACAGTGGCTTGTGAGTTTTGTTTCCCAGGGAAAAAGCCTGTACAATGGTTCAGGGTTGTGCGGCCTTAAATTGCCAGGTGGCTCCTGGAATTGCGCCTCTCGCAGGATGCCTCCCAGACGCAAGGTGGCACCAGTTCCAACTAGGTCTGGTTTGAGAGAGCCACGTGGGTCCTTCAAACTGACACCCAGAACAGTGGCTTGTGAATTTTGTTTCCCAGGGAAAAAGCCTGTACAATGGTTCAGGGTCCTGCGGCCTTAAATTGCCCGGTGCCTCCTGGAATTGCGCCTCTCGCAGGATGCCTCCCAGACGCAAGGTGGCACCAGTTCCAACTAGGTCTGGTTTGAGAGAGCCAAGTGGGTCCTGAAAACTGACACCCAGAACAGTGGCTTGTGAGTTTTGTTTCCCAGGGAAAAAGCCTGGACAATGGTTCAGGGTCCTGAGGCCTTAAATTGCCGGGTGCCTCCTGGAGATCCGCCTCTCGCAGGATGCCTCCCAGACGCAAGATGGCACCAGTGCCAACTTGGTCTGGTTTGAGAGTGCCAGGTGGCTCCTGCAAACTGACACCCAGAACAGTGGCTTGTGAATTTTGTTTCCCAGGGAAAAAGCCTGTACAATGGTTCAGGGTCCTGAGGCCTTAAATTGCCGGGTGCCTCCTGGAGATCCGCCTCTCGTAGGATGCCTCCCAGACGCAAGGTAGCACCAGTTCCAACTTGGTCTGGTTTGCGAGGGCCAAGTGGGTCCTGAAAACTGACACCCAGAACAGTGGCTTGTGAGTTTTGTTTCCCAGGGAAAAAGCCTGTACAATGGTTCAGGGGCCTGAGGCCTTAAATTGCCGGGTGCCTCCTGGAGTTCGGCCTCTCGCAGGATGCCTCCCAGACGCATGGTGGCACCAGTTCCAACTTGGTCTGGTTTAAGAGTGCCAAGTGGGTCCTGAAAACTAACACCCAGAACAGTGGCTTGTGAGTTTTGTTTCCCAGGGAAAAAGCCTGTACAATGGTTCAGGGTTGTGCAGCCTTAAATTGCCTAGTGCCTCTTGGAATTCGGCCTCTCGCAGGATGCCTCCCAGACGCAAGGTAGCACCAGTTCCAACTTGGTCTGGTTTGCGAGGGCCAAGTGGGTCCTGAAAACTGACCCCCAGAACAGTGGCTTGTGTGTTTTTTTCCCTGGGAAAAAGCCTGTACAATGGTTCAGGGTCCTGCGGCCTTAAAATGCCGGGTGCCTCCTGGAGATCCGCCTCTCGCAGGATGCCTCCCAGACGCAAAATGACACCAGTGCCAACTTGGTCTGGTATGAGAGAGCCAAGTGGGTCCTGCAAACTGACACCCAGAACAGTGGCTTGTGAGTTTTGTTTCCCAGGGAAAAAGCCTGTACAATCGTTCAGGGTCCTGTGGCCTTAAATTGCCGGGTGCCTCCTGGAATTGCGCCTCTCGCAGGATGCCTCCCAGACGCAAGGTGGCACCAGTTCCAACTAGGTCTGGTTTGAGAGAGCCACGTGGGTCCTGAAAACTGACACCCAGAACAGTGGCTTGTGAGTTTTGTTTCCCAGGGAAAAAGCCTGTACAATGGTTCAGGGGCCTGAGGCCTTAAATTGCCGGGTGCCTCCTGGAGATCCGCCTCTCGCAGGATGCCTCCCAGACGCAAGGTGGCACCAATGCCAACTTGGTCTGGTTTGACAGTGCCCAGTGGGTCCTGAAAACTGACACCCAGAACAGTGGCTTGTGAGTTTTGTTTCCCAGGGAAAAAGCCTGTACAATGGTGAAGGGGCCTGAGGCCTTAAATTGCCAGGTGCCTCCTGGAGTTCGGCCTCTCGCAGGATGCCTCCCAGACGCAAGGTGGCACCAGTGCCAACATGGTCTGGTTTGACAGTGCCCAGTGGGTCCTGAAAACTGACACCCAGAACAGTGGCTTGTGAGTTTTGTTTCCCAGGGAAAAAGCCTGTACAATGGTTCAGGGTCCTGCAGCCTTAAATTGCCGCGTGCCTCCTGGAGATCCGCCTATAGCAGGATGCCTCCCAGATGCAAAATGACACCAGTGCCAACTTGGTCTGGTTTGAGAGTGCCAGGTGGCTCCTGCAAACTGACACCCAGAACAGTGGCTTGTGAGTTTTGTTTCCCAGGGAAAAAGCCTGTAAAATGGTTCAGGGTCCTGTGGCCTTAAATTGCCGGGTGCCTCCTGGAATTGCGCCTCTCGCAGGATGCCTCCCAGACGCAAGGTGGCACCAGTTCCAACTTGGTCTGGTTTAAAAGTGCCAAGTGGGTCCCGAAAACTGACACCAAGAACAGTGGCTTGTGAGTTTTTTTCCCTGGGAAAAAGCCTGTACAATGATTCAGGGGCCTGAGGCCTTAAATTTCCGGGTGCCTCCTGGAATTGCGCCTCTCGCAGGATGCCTCCCAGACGCAAGATGGCACCAGGGCCAACTTGGTCTGGTTTAAGAGTGCCAAGTGGGTCCTGAAAACTGACACCAAGAACAGTGGCTTGTGAGTTTTGTTTCCCAGGGAAAAAGCCTGTACAATGGTTCAGGGTCCTGAGGCCTTAAATTGCCAAGTGCCTCCTGGAATTCGGCCTCTCGGAAGATGCCTCCCAGACGCAAGGTGGCTCCAGTTTCAACTTGGCCTGGTTTAAGAGTGCCAAGTGGGTCCTGAAAACTGACACCCAGAACAGCGGCTTGTGAGTTTTGTTTCTCAGGGAAAAAGCCTGTACAATGATTCAGGGGCCTGAGGCCTTAAATTGCCGGGTGCCTCCTGGAGATCCGCCTCTCGTAGGATGCCTCCCAGATGCAAAATTACACCAGTGCCAACTTGGTCTGGTTTGAGAGTGCCAGGTGGCTCCTGCAAACTGACACCCAGAACAGTGGCTTGTGAGTTTTGTTTCCTAGGGAAAAAGCCTGTACAATGGTTCAGGGTCCTGCGCCCTTAATTGCCGGATGCCTCCTGGAATTGCGCCTCTCGCAGGATGCCTCACAGACGCATGGTGGCACCAGTTCCAACTTGGTCTGGTTTAAAAGTGCCAAGTGGGTCCTGAAAACTGACACCCAGAACAGTGGCTTGTGAGTTTTGTTTCCCAGGGAAAAAGCCTGTACAATGATTCAGGGGCCTGAGGCCTTAAATTGCCGGGTGCCTCCTTGAATTGGGCCTCTCGCAGGATGCCTCCCAGACGCAAGGTGGCACCAGTGCCAACTTGGTCTGGTTTTGAGAGTGCCAGGTGGGTCCTGAAAACTGACACCCAGAACAGTGGCTTGTGAGTTTTGTTTCCCAGGGAAAAAGCCTGTACAATGGTGCAGGGGCCTTCGGCCTTAAATTGCTGGGTGCCTCCTGCAATTCGGCCTCTCGCAGGATGCCTCCCAGACGCAAGATTGCCCCAGTTCCAACTTGGTCTGGTTTGAGAGAGCCAAGTGGGTCCTGAAAACTGACACCCAGAACAGTGGCTTGTGAGTTTTGTTTCCCAGGGAAAAAGCCTGTACAATGATTCAGGGGCCTGAGGCCTTAAATTGCCGGGTGCCTCCTTGAATTGGGCCTCTCGCAGGATGCCTCCCAGACGCAAGGTGGCACCAGTGCCGACTTGGTCTGGTTTAAGAGTGCCAGGTGGCTCCTGAAAACTGACACCCAGAACAGTGGCTTGTGAGTTTTGTTTCCCAGGGAAAAAGCCTGTACAATGATTCAGGGGCCTGAGGCCTTAAATTGCCGGGTGCCTCCTTGAATTGGGCCTCTCGCAGGATGCCTCCCAGACGCAAGGTGGCACCAGTGCCAACTTGGTCTGGTTTAAGAGTGCCAGGTGGCTCCTGAAAACTGACACCCAGAACAGTGGCTTGTGAATTTTGTTTCCCAGGGAAAAAGCCTGTACAATGGTTCAGGGTCCTGAGGCCTTAAATTGCCGGGTGCCTCCTGGAGATCCGCCTCTCGCAGGATGCCTTCCAGACGCAAGGTGGCACCAGTGCCAACTTGGTCTGGTTTGAGAGTGCCAGGTGGGTCCTGAAAACTGACACCCAGAACAGTGGCTTGTGAGTTTTGTTTCCCAGGGAAAAAGCCTGTACAATGGTTCAGGGTTGTGCGGCCTTAAATTGCCAGGTGGCTCCTGGAATTGCGCCTCTCGCAGGATGCCTCCCAGACGCAAGGTGGCACCAGTTCCAACTAGGTCTGGTTTGAGAGAGCCACGTGGGTCCTTCAAACTGACACCCAGAACAGTGGCTTGTGAATTTTGTTTCCCAGGGAAAAAGCCTGTACAATGGTTCAGGGTCCTGCGGCCTTAAATTGCCCGGTGCCTCCTGGAATTGCGCCTCTCGCAGGATGCCTCCCAGACGCAAGGTGGCACCAGTTCCAACTAGGTCTGGTTTGAGAGAGCCAAGTGGGTCCTGAAAACTGACACCCAGAACAGTGGCTTGTGAGTTTTGTTTCCCAGGGAAAAAGCCTGGACAATGGTTCAGGGTCCTGAGGCCTTAAATTGCCGGGTGCCTCCTGGAGATCCGCCTCTCGCAGGATGCCTCCCAGACGCAAGATGGCACCAGTGCCAACTTGGTCTGGTTTGAGAGTGCCAGGTGGCTCCTGCAAACTGACACCCAGAACAGTGGCTTGTGAATTTTGTTTCCCAGGGAAAAAGCCTGTACAATGGTTCAGGGTCCTGAGGCCTTAAATTGCCGGGTGCCTCCTGGAGATCCGCCTCTCGTAGGATGCCTCCCAGACGCAAGGTAGCACCAGTTCCAACTTGGTCTGGTTTGCGAGGGCCAAGTGGGTCCTGAAAACTGACACCCAGAACAGTGGCTTGTGAGTTTTGTTTCCCAGGGAAAAAGCCTGTACAATGGTTCAGGGGCCTGAGGCCTTAAATTGCCGGGTGCCTCCTGGAGTTCGGCCTCTCGCAGGATGCCTCCCAGACGCATGGTGGCACCAGTTCCAACTTGGTCTGGTTTAAGAGTGCCAAGTGGGTCCTGAAAACTAACACCCAGAACAGTGGCTTGTGAGTTTTGTTTCCCAGGGAAAAAGCCTGTACAATGGTTCAGGGTTGTGCAGCCTTAAATTGCCTAGTGCCTCTTGGAATTCGGCCTCTCGCAGGATGCCTCCCAGACGCAAGGTAGCACCAGTTCCAACTTGGTCTGGTTTGCGAGGGCCAAGTGGGTCCTGAAAACTGACCCCCAGAACAGTGGCTTGTGTGTTTTTTTCCCTGGGAAAAAGCCTGTACAATGGTTCAGGGTCCTGCGGCCTTAAAATGCCGGGTGCCTCCTGGAGATCCGCCTCTCGCAGGATGCCTCCCAGACGCAAAATGACACCAGTGCCAACTTGGTCTGGTATGAGAGAGCCAAGTGGGTCCTGCAAACTGACACCCAGAACAGTGGCTTGTGAGTTTTGTTTCCCAGGGAAAAAGCCTGTACAATCGTTCAGGGTCCTGTGGCCTTAAATTGCCGGGTGCCTCCTGGAATTGCGCCTCTCGCAGGATGCCTCCCAGACGCAAGGTGGCACCAGTTCCAACTAGGTCTGGTTTGAGAGAGCCACGTGGGTCCTGAAAACTGACACCCAGAACAGTGGCTTGTGAGTTTTGTTTCCCAGGGAAAAAGCCTGTACAATGGTTCAGGGGCCTGAGGCCTTAAATTGCCGGGTGCCTCCTGGAGATCCGCCTCTCGCAGGATGCCTCCCAGACGCAAGGTGGCACCAATGCCAACTTGGTCTGGTTTGACAGTGCCCAGTGGGTCCTGAAAACTGACACCCAGAACAGTGGCTTGTGAATTTTGTTTCCCAGGGAAAAAGCCTGTACAATGGTGAAGGGGCCTGAGGCCTTAAATTGCCAGGTGCCTCCTGGAGTTCGGCCTCTCGCAGGATGCCTCCCAGACGCAAAATGACACCAGTGCCAACTTGGTCTGGTTTAAGAGTGCCAGGTGGCTCCTGAAAACTGACACCCAGAACAGTGGCTTGTGAGTTTTGTTTCCCAGGGAAAAAGCCTGTACAATGGTTCAGGGACCTGAGGCCTTAAATAGCCGGGTGCCTCCTGGAGATCAGCCTCTCGTAGGATGCCTCCCAGATGCAAAATGACACCAGTGCCAACTTAGTCTGGTTTGAGAGTGCCAGGTGGCTCCTGCAAACTGACACCCAGAACAGTGGCTTGTGAGTTTTGTTTCCTAGGGAAAAAGCCTGTAGAATGGTTCAGGGTCATGCAGCCTTAAATTGCCAGATGCCTCCTGGAATTGCGCCTCTCGCAGGAATCCTCCCAGACGCATGGTGGCACAAGTTCCAACTTGGTCTGGTTTAAGAGTGCCAAGTGGGGCCTGAAAACTGACACCCAGAACAGTGGCTTGTGAGTTTTGTTTCCCAGGGAAAAAGCCTGTACAATGGTTCAGGGGCCTGAGGCCTTAAATTGCCCGGTGCCTCCTGGAATTCGGCCTCTCGCAGGATGCCTCCCAGACGCAAGGTGGCACCAGTGCCAACTTGGTCTGGTTTGAGAGTGCCAAGTGGCTCCTGCAAACTGACACCCAGAACAGTGGCTTGTGAATTTTGTTTCCCAGGGAAAAAGCCTGTACAATGGTTCAGGGTCCTGAGGCCTTAAATTGCCGGGTGCCTCCTGGATCTGCCTCTCGCAGGATGCCTCCCAGACGCAAGGTGGCACCAGTGCCAACTTGGTCTGGTTTGAGAGTGCCCAGTGGGTCCTGAAAACTGACACCCAGAACAGTGGCTTGTGAGTTTTGTTTCCCAGGGAAAAAGCCTGTAGAATGGTTCAGGTGTCTGAGGCCTTAAATTGACGGGTGCTTCCTGGAATTCGGCCTCTCGCAGGATGCCTCCCAGACGCATGGTGGCACCAGTTCCAACTTGGTCTGGTTTAAAAGTGCCAAGTGGGTCCCGAAAACTGAAACCAAGAACAGTGGCTTGTGAGTTGTTTTCCCTGGGAAAAAGCCTGTACAATGGTTCAGGGGCCGGAGGCTTTAAAATGCCGGGTGCCTCATGGAATTCGGCCTCTCGCAGGATGCCTCCCAGACGCAAGATGGCACCAGTTCCAATTTGGTCTGGTTTGAGAGAGCCAAGTGGGTCCTTCAAACTGACACCCAGAACAGTGGCTTGTGAGTTTTGTTTCCCAGGGAAAAAGCCTGTACAATGGTTCAGGGTTGTGCGGCCATAAATTGCCTAGTGCCTCCTGGAATTCGGCCTCTCGTAGGATGCCTCCCAGACGCAAGGTAGCACCAGTGCCAACTTGGTCTGGTTTGCGAGGGCCAAGTGGGTCCTGAAAACTGACCCCCAGAACAGTGGCTTGTGAGTTTTGTTTCCCAGGGAAAAAGCCTGTACAATGGTTCAGGGGTCTGAGGCCTTAAATTGACGAGTGCTTCCTGGAATTCGGCCTCTCGCAGGATGCCTCCCAGACGCATGGTGGCACCAGTGCCAACTTGGTCTGGTTTGAGAGAGCCAAGTGGGTCCTGAAAACTGACACCCAGAACAGTGGCTTGTGAGTTTTGTTTCCCAGGGAAAAAGCCTGTACAATGGTGCAGGGGCCTGCGGCCTTAAATTGCCGGGTGCCTCCTGGAATTCGGCCTCTCGCAGGATGCCTCCCAGACACAAAATGACACCAGTGCCAACTTGGTCTGGTTTGAGAGTGCCAGGTGGCTCCTGCAAACTGACACCCAGAACAGTGGCTTGTGAGTTTTGTTTCCCAGGGAAAAAGCCTGTACAATGATTAAGGGTCCTGTGGCCTTAAATTGCCAGGTGGCTCCTGGAATTGCGCCTCTCGCAGGATGCCTCCCAGACGCAAGGTGGCACCAGTTCCAACTAGGTCTGGTTTGAGAGAGCCACGTGGGTCCTGAAAACTGACACCCAGAACAGTGGCTTGTGAATTTTGTTTCCCAGGGAAAAAGCCTGTACAATGGTTCAGGGTCCTGCGGCCTTAAATTGCCGGGTGCCTCCTGGAGATCCGCCTCTCGCAGGATGCCTCCCAGACGCAAGGTGGCACCAGTGCCAACTTGGTCTGGTTTGACAGTGCCCAGTGGGTCCTGAAAACTGACACCCAGAACAGTGGCTTGTGAGTTTTGTTTCCCAGGGAAAAAGCCTGTACAATGGTTCAGGGGCCTGAGGCCTTAAATTGCCGGGTGCCTCCAGGAGTTCGGCCTCTCGCAGGATGCCTCCCAGACGCATGGTGGCACCAGTTCCAACTTGGTCTGGTTTAAGAGTGCCAAGTGGGTCCTGAAAACTGACACCCAGAACAGTGGCTTGTGAGTTTTGTTTCCCAGGGAAAAAGCCTGTACAATGGTTCAGGGTTGTGCGGCCTTAAATTGCCTAGTGCCTCTTGGAATTCGGCCTCTCGCAGGATGCCTCCCAGACGCAAGGTAGCACCAGTTCCAACTTGGTCTGGTTTGCGAGGGCAAAGTGGGTCCTGAAAACTGACCCCCAGAACAGTGGCTTGTGAGTTTTTTTCCCTGGGAAAAAGCCTGTACAATGGTTCAGGGTCCTTCGGCCTTAAAATGCCGGGTGCCTCCTGGAGATCCGCCTCTCGCAGGATGCCTCCCAGACGCAAAATGACACCAGTACCAACTTGGTCTGGTTTGAGAGAGCCAAGTGGGTCCTGAAAACTGACACCCAGAACAGTGGCTTGTGAGTTTTGTTTCCCAGGGTAAAAGCCTGTACAATGGTTCAGGGACCTGAGGCCTTATATTGCCGGGTGCCTCCTGGAATTCGGCCTCTCGCAGGATGCCTCCCAGACGCAAGGTAGCACCAGTGCCAACTTGGTCTGGTTTGAGAGTGCCAAGTGGTCCTGTAAACTGACACCCAGAACAGTGGCTTGTGAGTTTTGTTTCCCAGGGAAAAAGCCTGTACAATGGTTCAGGGTCCTGTGGCCTTAAATTGCCGGGTGCCTCCTGGAATTGCGCCTCTCGCAGGATGCCTCCCAGACGCAAGGTGGCACCAGTTCCAACTAGGTCTGGTTTGAGAGAGCCAAGTGGGTCCTGAAAACTGACACCCAGAACAGTGGCTTGTGAGTTTTGTTTCCCAGGGAAAAAGCCTGGACAATGGTTCAGGGTCCTGAGGCCTTAAATTGCCGGGTGCCTCCTGGAGATCCGCCTCTCGCAGGATGCCTCCCAGACGCAAGGTGGCACCAGTGCCAACTTGGTCTGGTTTGACAGTGCCCAGTGGGTCCTGAAAACTGACACCCAGAACAGTGGCTTATGAGTTTTGTTTCCCAGGGAAAAAGCCTGTACAATGGTTCAGGGTTGTGCGGCCTTAAATTGCCAGGTGGCTCCTGGAATTGCGCCTCTCGCAGGATGCCTCCCAGACGCAAGGTGGCACCAGTTCCAACTAGGTCTGGTTTGAGAGAGCCACGTGGGTCCTGAAAACTGACACCCAGAACAGTGGCTTGTGAATTTTGTTTCCCAGGGAAAAAGCCTGTACAATGGTTCAGGGTCCTGCGGCCTTAAATTGCCCGGTGCCTCCTGGAATTGCGCCTCTCGCAGGATGCCTCCCAGACGCAAGGTGGCACCAGTGCCAACTTGGTCTGGTATGACAGTGCCCAGTGGGTCCTGAAAACTGACACCCAGAACAGTGGCTTGTGAGTTTTGTTTCCCAGGGAAAAAGCCTGTACAATGGTTCAGGCTCCTGAGGCCTTAAATTGCCAGGTGCCTCCTGGAGTTCGGCCTCTCGCAGGATGTCTCCCAGACGCATGGTGGCACCAGTTCCAACTTGGTCTGGTTTAAGAGTGCCAAGTGGGTCCTGAAAACTGACACCCAGAACAGTGGCTTGTGAGTTTTGTTTCCCAGGGAAAAAGCCTGTACAATGGTTCAGGGTCCTGCGGCCTTAAATTGCCGGGTGACTCCTGGAGATCCGCCTATCGCAGGATGCCTCCCAGATGCAAAATGACACCAGTGCCAACTTGGTCTGGTTTGAGAGTGCCAGGTGGCTCCTGCAAACTGACACCCAGAACAGTGGCTTGTGAATTTTGTTTCCCAGGGAAAAAGCCTGTACAATGGTTCAGGTGTCTGAGGCCTTAAATTGACGGGTGCTTCCTGGAATTCGGCCTCTCGCAGGATGCCTCCCAGACGCATGGTGGCACCAATGCCAACTTGGTCTGGTTTAAGAGTGCCAAGTGGGTCCTGCAAACTGACACCCAGAACAGTGGCTTGTGAGTTTTGTTTCCCAGGGAAAAAGCCTGTACAATGGTTCAGGGTCCTGAGGCCTTAAAATGCCGGGTGCCTCCTGGAGATCCGCCTCTCGCAGGATGCCTCCCAGACGCAAAATGACACCAGTCCCAACTTGGTCTGGTTTGAGAGAGCCAAGTGGGTCCTGAAAACTGACACCCAGAACAGTGGCTTGTGAGTTTTGTTTCCCAGGGAAAAAGCCTGTACAATGGTTCAGGGACCTGAGGCCTTAAATTTCCGGGTGCCTCCTGGAGATCCGCCTCTCGCAGGATGCCTCCCAGACGCAAGGTGGCACCAGTGCCAACTTGGTCTGGTTTGACAGTGCCCAGTGGGTCCTGAAAACTGACACCCAGAACAGTGGCTTGTGAGTTTTGTTTCCCAGGGAAAAAGCCTGTACAATGGTTCAGGGTCCTGCGGCCTTAAAATGCCGGGTGCCTCCTGGAGATCCGCCTATAGCAGGATGCCTCCCAGATGCAAAATGACACCAGTGCCAACTTGGTCTGGTTTGAGAGTGCCAGGTGGCTCCTGCAAACTGACACCCAGAACAGTGGCTTGTGAGTTTTGTTTCCCAGGGAAAAAGCCTGTAAAATGGTTCAGGGTCCTGTGGCCTTAAATTGCCGGGTGCCTCCTGGAATTGCGCCTCTCGCAGGATGCCTCCCAGACGCAAGGTGGCACCAGTTCCAACTTGGTCTGGTTTAAAAGTGCCAAGTGGGTCCCGAAAACTGACACCAAGAACAGTGGCTTGTGAGTTTTTTTCCCTGGGAAAAAGCCTGTACAATGATTCAGGGGCCTGAGGCCTTAAATTTCCGGGTGCCTCCTGGAATTGCGCCTCTCGCAGGATGCCTCCCAGACGCAAGATGGCACCAGGGCCAACTTGGTCTGGTTTAAGAGTGCCAAGTGGGTCCTGAAAACTGACACCAAGAACAGTGGCTTGTGAGTTTTGTTTCCCAGGGAAAAAGCCTGTACAATGGTTCAGGGTCCTGAGGCCTTAAATTGCCAAGTGCCTCCTGGAATTCGGCCTCTCGGAAGATGCCTCCCAGACGCAAGGTGGCTCCAGTTTCAACTTGGCCTGGTTTAAGAGTGCCAAGTGGGTCCTGAAAACTGACACCCAGAACAGCGGCTTGTGAGTTTTGTTTCTCAGGGAAAAAGCCTGTACAATGATTCAGGGGCCTGAGGCCTTAAATTGCCGGGTGCCTCCTGGAGATCCGCCTCTCGTAGGATGCCTCCCAGATGCAAAATTACACCAGTGCCAACTTGGTCTGGTTTGAGAGTGCCAGGTGGCTCCTGCAAACTGACACCCAGAACAGTGGCTTGTGAGTTTTGTTTCCTAGGGAAAAAGCCTGTACAATGGTTCAGGGTCCTGCGCCCTTAATTGCCGGATGCCTCCTGGAATTGCGCCTCTCGCAGGATGCCTCACAGACGCATGGTGGCACCAGTTCCAACTTGGTCTGGTTTAAAAGTGCCAAGTGGGTCCTGAAAACTGACACCCAGAACAGTGGCTTGTGAGTTTTGTTTCCCAGGGAAAAAGCCTGTACAATGATTCAGGGGCCTGAGGCCTTAAATTGCCGGGTGCCTCCTTGAATTGGGCCTCTCGCAGGATGCCTCCCAGACGCAAGGTGGCACCAGTGCCAACTTGGTCTGGTTTTGAGAGTGCCAGGTGGGTCCTGAAAACTGACACCCAGAACAGTGGCTTGTGAGTTTTGTTTCCCAGGGAAAAAGCCTGTACAATGGTGCAGGGGCCTTCGGCCTTAAATTGCTGGGTGCCTCCTGCAATTCGGCCTCTCGCAGGATGCCTCCCAGACGCAAGATGGCCCCAGTTCCAACTTGGTCTGGTTTGAGAGAGCCAAGTGGGTCCTGAAAACTGACACCCAGAACAGTGGCTTGTGAGTTTTGTTTCCCAGGGAAAAAGCCTGTACAATGATTCAGGGGCCTGAGGCCTTAAATTGCCGGGTGCCTCCTTGAATTGGCCCTCTCGCAGGATGCCTCCCAGACGCAAGGTGGCACCAGTGCCGACTTGGTCTGGTTTAAGAGTGCCAGGTGGCTCCTGAAAACTGACACCCAGAACAGTGGCTTGTGAGTTTTGTTTCCCAGGGAAAAAGCCTGTACAATGATTCAGGGGCCTGAGGCCTTAAATTGCCGGGTGCCTCCTTGAATTGGGCCTCTCGCAGGATGCCTCCCAGACGCAAGGTGGCACCAGTGCCAACTTGGTCTGGTTTAAGAGTGCCAGGTGGCTCCTGAAAACTGACACCCAGAACAGTGGCTTGTGAATTTTGTTTCCCAGGGAAAAAGCCTGTACAATGGTTCAGGGTCCTGCGGCCTTAAATTGCCGGGTGCCTCCTGGAGATCCGCCTCTCGCAGGATGCCTTCCAGACGCAAGGTGGCACCAGTGCCAACTTGGTCTGGTTTGAGAGTGCCAGGTGGGTCCTGAAAACTGACACCCAGAACAGTGGCTTGTGAGTTTTGTTTCCCAGGGAAAAAGCCTGTACAATGGTTCAGGGTTGTGCGGCCTTAAATTGCCAGGTGGCTCCTGGAATTGCGCCTCTCGCAGGATGCCTCCCAGACGCAAGGTGGCACCAGTTCCAACTAGGTCTGGTTTGAGAGAGCCACGTGGGTCCTTCAAACTGACACCCAGAACAGTGGCTTGTGAATTTTGTTTCCCAGGGAAAAAGCCTGTACAATGGTTCAGGGTCCTGCGGCCTTAAATTGCCCGGTGCCTCCTGGAATTGCGCCTCTCGCAGGATGCCTCCCAGACGCAAGGTGGCACCAGTTCCAACTAGGTCTGGTTTGAGAGAGCCAAGTGGGTCCTGAAAACTGACACCCAGAACAGTGGCTTGTGAGTTTTGTTTCCCAGGGTAAAAGCCTGGACAATGGTTCAGGGTCCTGAGGCCTTAAATTGCCGGGTGCCTCCTGGAATTCGGCCTCTCGCAGGATGCCTCCCAGACGCAAGATGGCACCAGTGCCAACTTGGTCTGGTTTGAGAGTGCCAGGTGGCTCCTGCAAACTGACACCCAGAACAGTGGCTTGTGAATTTTGTTTCCCAGGGAAAAAGCCTGTACAATGGTTCAGGGTCCTGAGGCCTTAAATTGCCGGGTGCCTCCTGGAGATCCGCCTCTCGTAGGATGCCTCCCAGACGCAAGGTAGCACCAGTTCCAACTTGGTCTGGTTTGCGAGGGCCAAGTGGGTCCTGAAAACTGACACCCAGAACAGTGGTTTGTGAGTTTTGTTTCCCAGGGAAAAAGCCTGTACAATGGTTCAGGGGCCTGAGGCCTTAAATTGCCAAGTGCCTCCTGGAGTTCGGCCTCTCCCAGGATGCCTCCCAGACGCATGGTGGCACCAGTTCCAACTTGGTCTGGTTTAAGAGTGCCAAGTGGGTCCTGAAAACTGACACCCAGAACAGTGGCTTGTGAGTTTTGTTTCCCAGGGAAAAAGCCTGTACAATGGTTCAGGGTTGTGCAGCCTTAAATTGCCTAGTGCCTCTTGGAATTCGGCTTCTCGCAGGATGCCTCCCAGACGCAAGGTAGCACCAGTGCCAACTTGGTCTGGTATGACAGTGCCCAGTGGGTCCTGAAAACTGACACCCAGAACAGTGGCTTGTGAGTTTTGTTTCCCAGGGAAAAAGCCTGTACAATGGTTCAGGTTCCTGAGGCCTTAAATTGCCAGATGCCTCCTGGAGTTCGGCCTCTCGCAGGATGTCTCCCAGACGCATGGTGGCACCAGTTCCAACTTGGTCTGGTTTAAGAGTGCCAAGTGGGTCCTGAAAACTGACACCCAGAACAGTGGCTTGTGAGTTTTGTTTCCCAGGGAAAAAGCCTGTACAATGGTTCAGGGTCCTGCGGCCTTAAATTGCCGGGTGACTCCTGGAGATCCGCCTATCGCAGGATGCCTCCCAGATGCAAAATGACACCAGTGCCAACTTGGTCTGGTTTGAGAGTGCCAGGTGGCTCCTGCAAACTGACACCCAGAACAGTGGCTTGTGAGTTTTGTTTCCCAGGGAAAAAGCCTGTACAATGGTTCAGGTGTCTGAGGCCTTAAATTGACGGGTGCTTCCTGGAATTCGGCCTCTCGCAGGATGCCTCCCAGACGCATGGTGGCAACAATGCCAACTTGGTCTGGTTTAAGAGTGCCAAGTGGGTCCTGCAAACTGACACCCAGAACAGTGGCTTGTGAGTTTTGTTTCCCAGGGAAAAAGCCTGTACAATGATTCAGGGGCCTGAGGCCTTAAATTTCCGGGTGCCTCCTGGAATTGCGCCTCTCGCAGGATGCCTCCATGACGCAAGATGGCACCAGGGCCAACTTGGTCTGGTTTAAGAGTGCCAAGTGGGTCCTGAAAACTGACACCAAGAACAGTGGCTTGTGAGTTTTGTTTCCCAGGGAAAAAGCCTGTACAATGGTTCAGGGTCCTGAGGCCTTAAATTGCCAAGTGCCTCCTGGAATTCGGACTCTTGCAAGATGCCTCCCAGACGCAAGGTGGCTCCAGTTTCAACTTGGCCTGGTTTAAGAGTGCCAAGTGGGTCCTGAAAACTGACACCCAGAACAGCGGCTTGTGAGTTTTGTTTCTCAGGGAAAAAGCCTGTACAATGATTCAGGGGCCTGAGGCCTTAAATTGCCGGGTGCCTCCTGGAGATCCGCCTCTCGTAGGATGCCTCCCAGATGAAAAATTACACCAGTGCCAACTTGGTCTGGTTTGAGAGTGCCAGGTGGCTCCTGCAAACTGACACCCAGAACAGTGGCTTGTGAGTTTTGTTTCCTAGGGAAAAAGCCTGTACAATGGTTCAGGGTCCTGCGCCCTTAATTGCCGGATGCCTCCTGGAATTGCGCCTCTCGCAGGATGCCTCACAGACGCATGGTGGCACCAGTTCCAACTTGGTCTGGTTTAAAAGTGCCAAGTGGGTCCCGAAAACTGAAACCAAGAACAGTGGCTTGTGAGTTGTTTTCCCTGGGAAAAAGCCTGTACAATGGTTCAGGGGCCTGAGGCTTTAAAATGCCGGGTGCCTCATGGAATTCGGCCTCTCGCAGGATGCCTCCCAGACGCAAGATGGCACCAGTTCCAATTTGGTCTGGTTTGAGAGAGCCAAGTGGGTCCTTCAAACTGACACCCAGAACAGTGGCTTGTGAGTTTTGTTTCCCAGGGAAAAAGCCTGTACAATGGTTCAGGGGCCTGAGGCCTTAAATTGCCAAGTGCCTCCTGGAATTCGGCCTCTCGCAGGATGCCTCCCAGACGCATGGTGGCACCAGTGCCAACTTGGTCTGGTTTGAGAGTGCCAAGTGGCTCCTGCAAACTGACACCCAGAACAGTGGCTTGTGAATTTTGTTTCCCAGGGAAAAAGCCTGTACAATGGTTCAGGGTCCTGAGGCCTTAAATTGCCGGGTGCCTCCTGGATCTGCCTCTCGCAGGATGCCTCCCAGACGCAAGGTGGCACCAGTGCCAACTTGGTCTGGTTTGAGAGTGCCCAGTGGGTCCTGAAAACTGACACCCAGAACAGTGGCTTGTGAGTTTTGTTTCCCAGGGAAAAAGCCTGTACAATGGTTCAGGGGTCTGAGGCCTTAAATTGGCGGGTGCTTCCTGGAGTTCGGCCTCTCCCAGGATGCCTCCCAGACGCAAGGTGTCACCACTTCCAACTTGGTCTGGTTTAAGAGTGCCAAGTGGGTCCTGAAAACTGACACCCAGAACAGTGGCTTGTGAGTTTTGTTTCCCAGGGAAAAAGCCTGTACAATGGTTCAGGGTCCTGCGGCCTTAAATTGCCGGGTGCCTCCTGGAGATCCGCCTCTCGCAGGATGCCTCCCAGATGCAAAATGACACCAGTGCCAACTTGGTCTGGTTTGAGAGTGCCAGGTGGCTCCTGCAAACTGACACCCAGAACAGTGGCTTGTGAGTTTTGTTTCCCAGGGAAAAAGCCTGTACAATGGTTCAGGTGTCTGAGGCCTTAAATTGACGGGTGCTTCCTGGAATTCGGCCTCTCGCAGGATGCCTCCCAGACGCATGGTGGCAACAATGCCAACTTGGTCTGGTTTAAGAGTGCCAAGTGGGTCCTGCAAACTGACACCCAGAACAGTGGCTTGTGAGTTTTGTTTCCCAGGGAAAAAGCCTGTACATTGATTCAGGGGCCTGAGGCCTTAAATTTCCGGGTGCCTCCTGGAATTGCGCCTCTCGCAGGATGCCTCCCAGACGCAAGATGGCACCAGGGCCAACTTGGTCTGGTTTAAGAGTGCCAAGTGGGTCCTGAAAACTGACACCAAGAACAGTGGCTTGTGAGTTTTGTTTCCCAGGGAAAAAGTCTGTACAATGGTTCAGGGTCCTGAGGCCTTAAATTGCCGGGTGCCTCCTTGAATTGGGCCTCTCGCAGGATGCCTCCCAGACGCAAGGTGGCACCAGTGCTGACTTGGTCTGGTTTAAGAGTGCCAGGTGGCTCCTGAAAACTGACACCCAGAACAGTGGCTTGTGAGTTTTGTTTCCCAGGGAAAAAGCCTGTACAATGATTCAGGGGCCTGAGGCCTTAAATTGCCGGGTGCCTCCTTGAATTGGGCCTCTCGCAGGATGCCTCCCAGACGCAAGGTGGCACCAGTGCCAACTTGGTCTGGTTTAAGAGTGCCAGGTGGCTCCTGAAAACTGACACCCAGAACAGTGGCTTGTGAATTTTGTTTCCCAGGGAAAAAGCCTGTACAATGGTTCAGGGTCCTGAGGCCTTAAATTGCCGGGTGCCTCCTGGAATTGCGCCTCTCGCAGGATGCCTCCCAGACGCAAGATGGCACCAGGGCCAACTTGGTCTGGTTTAAGAGTGCCAAGTGGGTCCTGAAAACTGACACCCAGAACAGCGGCTTGTGAGTTTTGTTTCTCAGGGAAAAAGCCTGTACAATGATTCAGGGGCCTGAGGCCTTAAATTGCCGGGTGCCTCCTGGAGATCCGCCTCTCGTAGGATGCCTCCCAGATGAAAAATTACACCAGTGCCAACTTGGTCTGGTTTGAGAGTGCCAGGTGGCTCCTGCAAACTGACACCCAGAACAGTGGCTTGTGAGTTTTGTTTCCTAGGGAAAAAGCCTGTACAATGGTTCAGGGTCCTGCGCCCTTAATTGCCGGATGCCTCCTGGAATTGCGCCTCTCGCAGGATGCCTCACAGACGCATGGTGGCACCAGTTCCAACTTTGTCTGGTTTAAAAGTGCCAAGTGGGTCCTGAAAACTGAAACCAAGAACAGTGGCTTGTGAGTTTTGTTTCCCAGGGAAAAAGCCTGTACAATGATTCAGGGGCCTGAGGCCTTAAATTGCCGGGTGCCTCCTTGAATTGGGCCTCTCGCAGGATGCCTCCCAGACGCAAGGTGGCACCAGTGCCGACTTGGTCTGGTTTAAGAGTGCCAGGTGGGTCCTGAAAACTGACACCCAGAACAGTGGCTTGTGAGTTTTGTTTCCCAGGGAAAAAGCCTGTATAATGGTGCAGGGGCCTTCGGCCTTAAATTGCTGGGTGCCTCCTGCAATTCGGCCTCTCGCAGGATGCCTCCCAGACGCAAGATGGCCCCAGTTCCAACTTGGTCTGGTTTGAGAGTGCGAAGTGGGTCCTGAAAACTGACACCCAGAACAGTGGCTTGTGAGTTTTGTTTCCCAGGGAAAAAGCCTGTACAATGATTCAGGGGCCTGAGGCCTTAAATTGCCGGGTGCCTCCTTGAATTGGGCCTCTCGCAGGATGCCTCCCAGACGCAAGGTGGCACCAGTGCCGACTTGGTCTGGTTTAAGAGTGCCAGGTGGCTCCTGAAAACTGACACCCAGAACAGTGGCTTGTGAGTTTTGTTTCCCAGGGAAAAAGCCTGTACAATGATTCAGGGGCCTGAGGCCTTAAATTGCCGGGTGCCTCCTTGAATTGGGCCTCTCGCAGGATGCCTCCCAGACGCAAGGTGGCACCAGTGCCAACTTTGTCTGGTTTTGAGAGTGCCAGGTGGCTCCTGAAAACTGACACCCAGAACAGTGGCTTGTGAGTTTTGTTTCCCAGGGAAAAAGCCTGTATAATGGTGCAGGGGCCTTCGGCCTTAAATTGCTGGGTGCCTCCTGCAATTCGGCCTCTCGCAGGATGCCTCCCAGACGCAAGATGGCCCCAGTTCCAACTTGGTCTGGTTTGAGAGTGCGAAGTGGGTCCTGAAAACTGACACCCAGAACAGTGGCTTGTGAGTTTTGTTTCCCAGGGAAAAAGCCTGTACAATGATTCAGGGGCCTGAGGCCTTAAATTGCCGGGTGCCTCCTTGAATTGGGCCTCTCGCAGGATGCCTCCCAGACGCAAGGTGGCACCAGTGCCGACTTGGTCTGGTTTAAGAGTGCCAGGTGGCTCCTGAAAACTGACACCCAGAACAGTGGCTTGTGAGTTTTGTTTCCCAGGGAAAAAGCCTGTACAATGATTCAGGGGCCTGAGGCCTTAAATTGCCGGGTGCCTCCTTGAATTGGGCCTCTCGCAGGATGCCTCCCAGACGCAAGGTGGCACCAGTGCCAACTTGGTCTGGTTTAAGAGTGCCAAGTGGGTCCTGCAAACTGACACCCAGAACAGTGGCTTGTGAGTTTTGTTTCCCAGGGAAAAAGCCTGTACATTGATTCAGGGGCCTGAGGCCTTAAATTTCCGGGTGCCTCCTGGAATTGCGCCTCTCGCAGGATGCCTCCCAGACGCAAGATGGCACCAGGGCCAACTTGGTCTGGTTTAAGAGTGCCAAGTGGGTCCTGAAAACTGACACCAAGAACAGTGGCTTGTGAGTTTTGTTTCCCAGGGAAAAAGCCTGTACAATGGTTCAGGGTCCTGAGGCCTTAAATTGCCGGGTGCCTCCTTGAATTGGGCCTCTCGCAGGATGCCTCCCAGACGCAAGGTGGCACCAGTGCCGACTTGGTCTGGTTTAAGAGTGCCAGGTGGCTCCTGAAAACTGACACCCAGAACAGTGGCTTGTGAGTTTTGTTTCCCAGGGAAAAAGCCTGTACAATGATTCAGGGGCCTGAGGCCTTAAATTGCCGGGTGCCTCCTTGAATTGGGCCTCTCGCAGGATGCCTCCCAGACGCAAGGTGGCACCAGTGCCAACTTGGTCTGGTTTAAGAGTGCCAGGTGGCTCCTGAAAACTGACACCCAGAACAGTGGCTTGTGAATTTTGTTTCCCAGGGAAAAAGCCTGTACAATGGTTCAGGGTCCTGAGGCCTTAAATTGCCGGGTGCCTCCTGGAATTGCGCCTCTCGCAGGATGCCTCCCAGACGCAAGATGGCACCAGGGCCAACTTGGTCTGGTTTAAGAGTGCCAAGTGGGTCCTGAAAACTGACACCCAGAACAGCGGCTTGTGAGTTTTGTTTCTCAGGGAAAAAGCCTGTACAATGATTCAGGGGCCTGAGGCCTTAAATTGCCGGGTGCCTCCTGGAGATCCGCCTCTCGTAGGATGCCTCCCAGATGAAAAATTACACCAGTGCCAACTTGGTCTGGTTTGAGAGTGCCAGGTGGCTCCTGCAAACTGACACCCAGAACAGTGGCTTGTGAGTTTTGTTTCCTAGGGAAAAAGCCTGTACAATGGTTCAGGGTCCTGCGCCCTTAATTGCCGGATGCCTCCTGGAATTGCGCCTCTCGCAGGATGCCTCACAGACGCATGGTGGCACCAGTTCCAACTTTGTCTGGTTTAAAAGTGCCAAGTGGGTCCTGAAAACTGAAACCAAGAACAGTGGCTTGTGAGTTTTGTTTCCCAGGGAAAAAGCCTGTACAATGATTCAGGGGCCTGAGGCCTTAAATTGCCGGGTGCCTCCTTGAATTGGGCCTCTCGCAGGATGCCTCCCAGACGCAAGGTGGCACCAGTGCCAACTTGGTCTGGTTTTGAGAGTGCCAGGTGGGTCCTGAAAACTGACACCCAGAACAGTGGCTTGTGAGTTTTGTTTCCCAGGGAAAAAGCCTGTATAATGGTGCAGGGGCCTTCGGCCTTAAATTGCTGGGTGCCTCCTGCAATTCGGCCTCTCGCAGGATGCCTCCCAGACGCAAGATGGCCCCAGTTCCAACTTGGTCTGGTTTGAGAGTGCGAAGTGGGTCCTGAAAACTGACACCCAGAACAGTGGCTTGTGAGTTTTGTTTCCCAGGGAAAAAGCCTGTACAATGATTCAGGGGCCTGAGGCCTTAAATTGCCGGGTGCCTCCTTGAATTGGGCCTCTCGCAGGATGCCTCCCAGACGCAAGGTGGCACCAGTGCCGACTTGGTCTGGTTTAAGAGTGCCAGGTGGCTCCTGAAAACTGACACCCAGAACAGTGGCTTGTGAGTTTTGTTTCCCAGGGAAAAAGCCTGTACAATGATTCAGGGGCCTGAGGCCTTAAATTGCCGGGTGCCTCCTTGAATTGGGCCTCTCGCAGGATGCCTCCCAGACGCAAGGTGGCACCAGTGCCAACTTTGTCTGGTTTTGAGAGTGCCAGGTGGGTCCTGAAAACTGACACCCAGAACAGTGGCTTGTGAGTTTTGTTTCCCAGGGAAAAAGCCTGTATAATGGTGCAGGGGCCTTCGGCCTTAAATTGCTGGGTGCCTCCTGCAATTCGGCCTCTCGCAGGATGCCTCCCAGACGCAAGATGGCCCCAGTTCCAACTTGGTCTGGTTTGAGAGTGCGAAGTGGGTCCTGAAAACTGACACCCAGAACAGTGGCTTGTGAGTTTTGTTTCCCAGGGAAAAAGCCTGTACAATGATTCAGGGGCCTGAGGCCTTAAATTGCCGGGTGCCTCCTTGAATTGGGCCTCTCGCAGGATGCCTCCCAGACGCAAGGTGGCACCAGTGCCGACTTGGTCTGGTTTAAGAGTGCCAGGTGGCTCCTGAAAACTGACACCCAGAACAGTGGCTTGTGAGTTTTGTTTCCCAGGGAAAAAGCCTGTACAATGATTCAGGGGCCTGAGGCCTTAAATTGCCGGGTGCCTCCTTGAATTGGGCCTCTCGCAGGATGCCTCCCAGACGCAAGGTGGCACCAGTGCCAACTTGGTCTGGTTTAAGAGTGCCAGGTGGCTCCTGAAAACTGACACCCAGAACAGTGGCTTGTGAATTTTGTTTCCCAGGGAAAAAGCCTGTACAATGGTTCAGGGTCCTGAGGCCTTAAATTGCCGGGTGCCTCCTGGAGATCCGCCTCTCGCAGGATGCCTCCCAGACGCAAGGTGGCACCAGTGCCAACTTGGTCTGGTTTGACAGTGCCCAGTGGGTCCTGAAAACTGACACCCAGAACAGTGGCTTGTGAGTTTTGTTTCCCAGGGAAAAAGCCTGTACAATGGTTCAGGGTCCTGCGCCCTTAATTGCCGGATGCCTCCTGGAATTGCGCCTCTCGCAGGATGCCTCACAGACGCATGGTGGCACCAGTTCCAACTTTGTCTGGTTTAAAAGTGCCAAGTGGGTCCTGAAAACTGACACCCAGAACAGTGGCTTGTGAGTTTTGCTTCCCAGGGAAAAAGCCTGTACAATGATTCAGGGGCTGAGGCCTTAAATTGCCGGGTGCCTCCTTGAATTGGGCCTCTCGCAGGATGCCTCCCAGACGCAAGGTGGCACCAGTGCCAACTTGGTCTGGTTTTGAGAGTGCCAGGTGGGTCCTGAAAACTGACACCCAGAAAAGTGGCTTGTGAGTTTTGTTTCCCAGGGAAAAAGCCTGTACAATGGTGCAGGGGCCTTCGGCCTTAAATTGCTGGGTGCCTCCTGCAATTCGGCCTCTCGCAGGATGCCTCCCAGACGCAAGATGGCCCCAGTTCCAACTTGGTCTGGTTTGAGAGTGCGAAGTGGGTCCTGAAAACTGACACCCAGAACAGTGGCTTGTGAGTTTTGTTTCCCAGGGAAAAAGCCTGTACAATGGTTCAGGGTTGTGCGGCCTTAAATTGCCAGGTGGCTCCTGGAATTGCGCCTCTCGCAGGATGCCTCCCAGACGCAAGGTGGCACCAGTTCCAACTAGGTCTGGTTTGAGAGAGCCACGTGGGTCCTGAAAACTGACACCCAGAACAGTGGCTTGTGAATTTTGTTTCCCAGGGAAAAAGCCTGTACAATGGTTCAGGGTCCTGCGGCCTTAAATTGCCCGGTGCCTCCTGGAATTGCGCCTCTCGCAGGATGCCTCCCAGACGCAAGGTGGCACCAGTGCCAACTTGGTCTGGTATGACAGTGCCCAGTGGGTCCTGAAAACTGACACCCAGAACAGTGGCTTGTGAGTTTTGTTTCCCAGGGAAAAAGCCTGTACAATGGTTCAGGTTCCTGAGGCCTTAAATTGCCAGGTGCCTCCTGGAATTCGGCCTCTCGCAGGATGTCTCCCAGACGCATGGTGGCACCAGTTCCAACTTGGTCTGGTTTAAGAGTGCCAAGTGGGTCCTGAAAACTGACACCCAGAACAGTGGCTTGTGAGTTTTGTTTCCCAGGGAAAAAGCCTGTACAATGGTTCAGGGTCCTGCGCCCTTAATTGCCGGATGCCTCCTGGAATTGCGCCTCTCGCAGGATGCCTCACAGATGCAAAATGACACCAGTGCCAACTTGGTCTGGTTTGAGAGTGCCAGGTGGCTCCTGCAAACTGACACCCAGAACAGTGGCTTGTGAGTTTTGTTTCCCAGGGAAAAAGCCTGTACAATGGTTCAGGTGTCTGAGGCCTTAAATTGACGGGTGCTTCCTGGAATTCGGCCTCTCGCAGGATGCCTCCCAGACGCATGGTGGCACCAATGCCAACTTGGTCTGGTTTAAGAGTGCCAAGTGGGTCCTGCAAACTGACACCCAGAACAGTGGCTTGTGAGTTTTGTTTCCCAGGGAAAAAGCCTGTACAATGATTCAGGGGCCTGAGGCCTTAAATTTCCGGGTGCCTCCTGGTGATCCGCCTCTCGCAGGATGCCTCCCAGACGCAAGATGGCACCAGGGCCAACTTGGTCTGGTTTAAGAGTGCCAAGTGGGTCCTGAAAACTGACACCAAGAACAGTGGCTTGTGAGTTTTGTTTCCCAGGGAAAAAGCCTGTACAATGGTTCAGGGTCCTGAGGCCTTAAATTGCCAAGTGCCTCCTGGAATTCGGCCTCTCGCAAGATGCCTCCCAGACGCAAGGTGGCTCCAGTTTCAACTTGGCCTGGTTTAAGAGTGCCAGGTGGCTCCTGCAAACTGACACCCAGAACAGTGGCTTGTGAGTTTTGTTTCCTAGGGAAAAAGCCTGTACAATGGTTCAGGGTCCTGCGCCCTTAATTGCCGGATGCCTCCTGGAATTGCGCCTCTCGCAGGATGCCTCACAGACGCATGGTGGCACCAGTTCCAACTTTGTCTGGTTTAAAAGTGCCAAGTGGGTCCTGAAAACTGACACCCAGAACAGTGGCTTGTGAGTTTTGTTTCCCAGGGAAAAAGCCTGTACAATGATTCAGGGGCCTGAGGCCTTAAATTGCCGGGTGCCTCCTTGAATTGGGCCTCTCGCAGGATGCCTCCCAGACGCAAGGTGGCACCAGTGCCAACTTGGTCTGGTTTTGAGAGTGCCAGGTGGGTCCTGAAAACTGACACCCAGAACAGTGGCTTGTGAGTTTTGTTTCCCAGGGAAAAAGCCTGTACAATGGTGCAGGGGCCTTCGGCCTTAAATTGCTGGGTGCCTCCTGCAATTCGGCCTCTCGCAGGATGCCTCCCAGACGCAAGATGGCCCCAGTTCCAACTTGGTCTGGTTTGAGAGTGCGAAGTGGGTCCTGAAAACTGACACCCAGAACAGTGGCTTGTGAGTTTTGTTTCCCAGGGAAAAAGCCTGTACAATGATTCAGGGGCCTGAGGCCTTAAATTGCCGGGTGCCTCGTGGAGATCCGCCTCTCGCAGGATGCCTCCCAGACGCAAGGTGGCACCAGTGCCGACTTGGTCTGGTTGAAGAGTGCCAGGTGGCTCCTGAAAACTGACACCCAGAACAGTGGCTTGTGAGTTTTGTTTCCCAGGGAAAAAGCCTGTACAATGATTCAGGGGCCTGAGGCCTTAAATTGCCGGGTGCCTCCTTGAATTGGGCCTCTCGCAGGATGCCTCCCAGACGCAAGGTGGCACCAGTGCCAACTTGGTCTGGTTTAAGAGTGCCAGGTGGCTCCTGAAAACTGACACCCAGAACAGTGTCTTGTGAATTTTGTTTCCCAGGGAAAAAGCCTGTACAATGATTCAGGGTCCTGAGGCCTTAAATTGCCGGGTGCCTCCTGGAGATCCGCCTCTCGCAGGATGCCTCCCAGACGCAAGGTGGCACCAGTTCCAACTTGGTCTGGTTTGAGAGTGCCAGGTGGCTCCTGCAAACTGACACCCAGAACAGTGGCTTGTGAGTTTTGTTTCCCATGGAAAAAGCCTGTAAAATGGTTCAGGGTCCTGTGGCCTTAAATTGCCGGGTGCCTCCTGGAATTGCGCCTCTCGCAGGATGCCTCCCAGACGCAAGGTGGCACCAGTTCCAACTTGGTCTGGTTTAAAAGTGCCAAGTGGGTCCCGAAAACTGACACCAAGAACAGTGGCTTGTGAGTTTTTTTCCCTGGGAAAAAGCCTGTACAATGATTCAGGGGCCTGAGGCCTTAAATTTCCGGGTGCCTCCTGGAATTGCGCCTCTCGCAGGATGCCTCCCAGACGCAAGATGGCACCAGGGCCAACTTGGTCTGGTTTAAGAGTGCCAAGTGGGTCCTGAAAACTGACACCAAGAACAGTGGCTTGTGAGTTTTGTTTCCCAGGGAAAAAGCCTGTACAATGGTTCAGGGTCCTGAGGCCTTAAATTGCCAAGTGCCTCCTGGAATTCGGCCTCTCGCAAGATGCCTCCCAGACGCAAGGTGGCTCCAGTTTCAACTTGGCCTGGTTTAAGAGTGCCAAGTGGGTCCTGAAAACTGACACCCAGAACAGCGGCTTGTGAGTTTTGTTTCCCAGGGAAAAAGCCTGTACAATGATTCAGGGGCCTGAGGCCTTAAATTGCCGGGTGCCTCCTGGAGATCCGCCTCTCGTAGGATGCCTCCCAGATGCAAAATTACACCAGTGCCAACTTGGTCTGGTTTGAGAGTGCCAGGTGGCTCCTGCAAACTGACACCCAGAACAGTGGCTTGTGAGTTTTGTTTCCTAGGGAAAAAGCCTGTAC
Organism: Fringilla coelebs; assembly: GCF_963513975.1. NCBI lineage: Eukaryota > Metazoa > Chordata > Aves > Passeriformes > Fringillidae > Fringilla > Fringilla coelebs. The sequence goes on along the minus strand of NW_028167587.1, from coordinate 1,284,423 downwards.
AATGGTTCAGGGTCCTGCGCCCTTAATTGCCGGATGCCTCCTGGAATTGCGCCTCTCGCAGGATGCCTCACAGACGCATGGTGGCACCAGTTCCAACTTGGTCTGGTTTAAAAGTGCCAAGTGGGTCCTGAAAACTGACACCCAGAACAGTGGCTTGTGAGTTTTGTTTCCCAGGGAAAAAGCCTGTACAATGATTCAGGGGCCTGAGGCCTTAAATTGCCGGGTGCCTCCTTGAATTGGGCCTCTCGCAGGATGCCTCCCAGACGCAAGGTGGCACCAGTGCCGACTTGGTCTGGTTTAAGAGTGCCAGGTGGCTCCTGAAAACTGACACCCAGAACAGTGGCTTGTGAGTTTTGTTTCCCAGGGAAAAAGCCTGTACAATGATTCAGGGGCCTGAGGCCTTAAATTGCCGGGTGCCTCCTTGAATTGGGCCTCTCGCAGGATGCCTCCCAGACGCAAGGTGGCACCAGTGCCAACTTGGTCTGGTTTAAGAGTGCCAGGTGGCTCCTGAAAACTGACACCCAGAACAGTGGCTTGTGAATTTTGTTTCCCAGGGAAAAAGCCTGTACAATGGTTCAGGGTCCTGAGGCCTTAAATTGCCGGGTGCCTCCTGGAGATCCGCCTCTCGCAGGATGCCTCCCAGACGCAAGATGGCACCAGTGCCAACTTGGTCTGGTTTGAGAGTGCCAGGTGGGTCCTGAAAACTGACACCCAGAACAGTGGCTTGTGAGTTTTGTTTCCCAGGGAAAAAGCCTGTAAAATGGTTCAGGGTTGTGCGGCCTTAAATTGCCAGGTGGCTCCTGGAATTGCGCCTCTCGCAGGATGCCTCCCAGACGCAAGGTGGCACCAGTTCCAACTAGGTCTGGTTTGAGAGAGCCACGTGGGTCCTGCAAACTGACACCCAGAACAGTGGCTTGTGAGTTTTGTTTCCCAGGGAAAAAGCCTGTACAATGGTTCAGGGTCCTGCGGCCTTAAATTGCCCGGTGCCTCCTGGAATTGCGCCTCTCGCAGGATGCCTCCCAGACGCAAGGTTGCACCAGTGCCAACTTGGTCTGGTATGACAGTGCCCAGTGGGTCCTGAAAACTGACACCCAGAACAGTGGCTTGTGAGTTTTGTTTCCCAGGGAAAAAGCCTGTACAATGGTTCAGGTTCCTGAGGCCTTAAATTGCCAGGTGCCTCCTGGAATTCGGCCTCTCGCAGGATGTCTCCCAGACGCATGGTGGCACCCGTTCCAACTTGGTCTGGTTTAAGAGTGCCAAGTGGGTCCTGAAAACTGACACCCAGAACAGTGGCTTGTGAGTTTTGTTTCCCAGGGAAAAAGCCTGTACAATGGTTCAGGGTCCTGCGGCCTTAAATTGCCCGGTGCCTCCTGGAATTGCGCCTCTCGCAGGATGCCTCCCAGACGCAAGGTGGCACCAGTGCCAACTTGGTCTGGTATGACAGTACCCAGTGGGTCCTGAAAACTGACACCCAGAACAGTGGCTTGTGAGTTTTGTTTCCCAGGGAAAAAACCTGTACAATGGTTCAGGTTCCTGAGGCCTTAAATTGCCAGGTGCCTCCTGGAGTTCGGCCTCTCGCAGGATGTCTCCCAGACGCATGGTGGCACCAGTTCCAACTTGGTCTGGTTTAAGAGTGCCAAGTGGGTCCTGAAAACTGACACCCAGAACAGTGGCTTGTGAGTTTTGTTTCCCAGGGAAAAAGCCTGTACAATGGTTCAGGGTCCTGCGGCCTTAAATTGCCGGGTGACTCCTGGAGATCCGCCTATCGCAGGATGCCTCCCAGATGCAAAATGACACCAGTGCCAACTTGGTCTGGTTTGAGAGTGCCAGGTGGCTCCTGCAAACTGACACCCAGAACAGTGGCTTGTGAGTTTTGTTTCCCAGGGAAAAAGCCTGTACAATGGTTCAGGGTCCTGCGGCCTTAATTGCCGGATGCCTCCTGGAATTGCGCCTCTCGCAGGATGCCTCCCAGACGCATGGTGGCACCAGTTCCAACTTTGTCTGGTTTAAAAGTGCCAAGTGGGTCCTGAAAACTGACACCCAGAACAGTGGCTTGTGAGTTTTGTTTCCCAGGGAAAAAGCCTGTACAATGATTCAGGGGCCTGAGGCCTTAAATTGCCGGGTGCCTCCTTGAATTGGGCCTCTCGCAGGATGCCTCCCAGACGCAAGGTGGCACCAGTGCCAACTTGGTCTGGTTTTGAGAGTGCCAGGTGGGTCCTGAAAACTGACACCCAGAACAGTGGCTTGTGAGTTTTGTTTCCCAGGGAAAAAGCCTGTACAATGGTGCAGGGGCCTTCGGCCTTAAATTGCTGGGTGCCTCCTGCAATTCGGCCTCACGCAGGATGCCTCCCAGACGCAAGATGGCCCCAGTTCCAACTTGGTCTGGTTTGAGAGTGCCAAGTGGGTCCTGAAAACTGACACCCAGAACAGTGGCTTGTGAGCTTTGTTTCCCAGGGAAAAAGCCTGTACAATGATTCAGGGGCCTGAGGCCTTAAATTGCCGGGTGCCTCCTTGAATTGGGCCTCTCGCAGGATGCCTCCCAGACGCAAGGTGGCACCAGTGCCGACTTGGTCTGGTTTAAGAGTGCCAGGTGGCTCCTGAAAACTGACACCCAGAACAGTGGCTTGTGAGTTTTGTTTCCCAGGGAAAAAGCCTGTACAATGATTCAGGGGCCTGAGGCCTTAAATTGCCGGGTGCCTCCTTGAATTGGGCCTCTCGCAGGATGCCTCCCAGACGCAATGTAGCACCAGTGCCAACTTGGTCTGGTTTAAGAGTGCCAGGTGGCTCCTGAAAACTGACACCCAGAACAGTGGCTTGTGAATTTTGTTTCCCAGGGAAAAAGCCTGTACAATGGTTCAGGGTCCTGAGGCCTTAAATTGCCGGGTGCCTCCTGGAGATCCGCCTCTCGCAGGATGCCTTCCAGACGCAAGGTGGCACCAGTGCCAACTTGGTCTGGTTTTACAGTGCCCAGTGGGTCCTGAAAACTGACACCCAGAACAGTGGCTTGTGAGTTTTGTTTCCCAGGGAAAAAGCCTGTACAATGGTTCAGGGTTGTGCGGCCTTAAATTGCCAGGTGGCTCCTGGAATTGCGCCTCTCGCAGGATGCCTCCCAGACGCAAGGTGGCACCAGTTCCAACTAGGTCTGGTTTGAGAGAGCCACGTGGGTCCTGAAAACTGACACCCAGAACAGTGGCTTGTTAATTTTGTTTCCCAGGGAAAAAGCCTGTACAATGGTTCAGGGTCCTGCGGCCTTAAATTGCCCGGTGCCTCCTGGAATTGCGCCTCTCGCAGGATGCCTCCCAGACGCAAGGTGGCACCAGTGCCAACTTGGTCTGGTATGACAGTGCCCAGTGGGTCCTGAAAACTGACACCCAGAACAGTGGCTTGTGAGTTTTGTTTCCCAGGGAAAAAGCCTGTACAATGGTTCAGGGGCCTGAGGCCTTAAATTGCCGGGTGCTTCCTGGAATTCGGCCTCTCGCAGGATGCCTCCCAGACGCATGGTGGCACCAGTTCCAACTTGGTCTGGTTTAAGAGTGCCAAGTGGGTCCTGAAAACTGACACCCAGAACAGTGGCTTGTGAGTTTTGTTTCCCAGGGAAAAAGCCTGTACAATGGTTCAGGGTCCTGCGGCCTTAAATTGCCGGGTGACTCCTGGAGATCCGCCTATCGCAGGATGCCTCCCAGATGCAAAATGACACCAGTGCCAACTTGGTCTGGTTTGAGAGTGCCAGGTGGCTCCTGCAAACTGACACCCAGAACAGTGGCTTGTGAGTTTTGTTTCCCAGGGAAAAAGCCTGTACAATGGTTCAGGTGTCTGAGGCCTTAAATTGACGGGTGCTTCCTGGAATTCGGCCTCTCGCAGGATGCCTCCCAGACGCATGGTGGCACCAATGCCAACTTGGTCTGGTTTAAGAGTGCCAAGTGGGTCCTGAAAACTGACACCCAGAACAGTGGCTTGTGAGTTTTGTTTCCCAGGGAAAAAGCCTGTAGAATGGTTCAGGGTCCTGAGGCCTTAAAATGACGGGTGCCTCCTGGAGATCCGCCTCTCGCAGGATGCCTCCCAGACGCAAAATGACACCAGTGCCAACTTGGTCTGGTTTGAGAGAGCCAAGTGGGTCCTGAAAACTGACACCCAGAACAGTGGCTTGTGAGTTTTGTTTCCCAGGGAAAAAGCCTGTACAATGGTTCAGGGACCTGAGGCCTTAAATTGCCGGGTGCCTCCTGGAGATCCGCCTCTCGCAGGATGCCTCCCAGACGCAAGGTGGCACCAGTGCCAACTTGGTCTGGTTTGACAGTGCCCAGTGGCTCCTGCAAACTGACACCCAGAACAGTGGCTTGTGAGTTTTGTTTCCCAGGGAAAAAGCCTGTACAATGGTTCAGGGTCCTGCGGCCTTAAATTGCCGGGTGCCTCCTGTAGATCCGCCTATAGCAGGATGCCTCCCAGATGCAAAATGACACCAGTGCCAACTTGGTCTGGTTTGAGAGTGCCAGGTGGCTCCTGCAAACTGACACCCAGAACAGTGGCTTGTGAGTTTTGTTTCCCAGGGAAAAAGCCTGTAAAATGGTTCAGGGTCCTGTGGCCTTAAATTGCCGGGTGCCTACTGGAATTGCGCCTCTCGCAGGATGCCTCCCAGACGCAAGGTGGCACCAGTTCCAACTTGGTCTGGTTTAAAAGTGCCAAGTGGGTCCCGAAAACTGACACCAAGAACAGTGGCTTGTGAGTTTTTTTCCCAGGGAAAAAGCCTGTACAATGGTTCAGGGGCCTGAGGCCTTAAATTGCCAGGTGCCTCCTGGAGATCGTCCTCTCGCAGGATGCCTCCCAGACGCAAGATGGCACCAGTTCCAATTTGGTCTGGTTTTAGAGTGCCAGGTGGGTCCTGAAAACTGACACCCAGAACAGTGGCTTGTGAGTTTTGTTTCCCAGAGAAAAAGCCTGTATAATGGTTCAGGGTCCTATGGCCTTAAATTGCCGGGTGCCTCCTGGAATTCGGCCTCTCGCAAGATGCCTCCCAGACGCTAGGTTGCACCTGTTCCTACTTGGTCTGGTTTGAGAGAGCCAAGTGGGTCCTGAAAACTGACACCCAGAACAGTGGCTTGTGAGTTTTGTTTCCCAGGGAAAAAGCCTGTACAATGGTTCAGGGTCCTGCGGCCTTAAATTGCCGGGTGCCTCCTGGAGATCCGCCTATAGCAGGATGCCTCTCAGATGCAAAATGACACCGGTGCCAACTTTGTCTGGTTTGAGAGTGCCAGGTGGGTCCTGAAAACTGACACCCAGAACAGTGGCTTGTGAGTTTTGTTTCCCAGGGAAAAAGCCTGTAAAATGGTTCAGGGTCCTGTGGCCTTAAATTGCCGGGTGCCTCCTGGAATTGCGCCTCTCGCAGGATGCCTCCCAGACGCAGGGTGGCACCAGTGCCAACTTGGTCTGGTTTGACAGTGCCCAGTGGGTCCTGAAAACTGACACCCAGAACAGCGGCTTGTGAGTTTTGTTTCCCAGGGAAAAACCCTGTACAATGGTTCAGGGGCCTGAGGCCTTAAATTGCCGGGTGCCTCCTGGAGTTCGGCCTCTCGCAGCATGCCTCCCAGACGCATGGTGGCACCAGTTCCAACTTGGTCTGGTTTAAGAGTGCCAAGTGGGTCCTGAAAACTGACACCCAGAACAGTGGCTTGTGAGTTTTGTTTCCCAGGGAAAAAGCCTGTACAATGGTTCAGGTTCCTGAGGCCTTAAATTTCCGGGTGCCTCCTGGAGATCCGCCTCTCGCAGGATGCCTCCCAGACGCAAAATGACGCCAGTGCCAACTTGGTCTGGTTTGAGAATGCCAGGTGCCTCCTGCAAACTGACACCCAGAACAGTGGCTTGTGAGTTTTGTTTCCCAGGGAAAAACCCTGTACAATGGTTCAGGGGCCTGTGGCCTTAAATTGCCGGGTGCCTCCTGGAATTCGGCCTCTCGCAGGAGGCCTCCCAGACGCAAGGTGGCACCAGTTCCAACTTGGTCTGCTTTAGGAGTGCCAAGTGGGTCCTGAAAACTGACACCCAGAACAGTGGCTTGTGAGTTTTTTTCCCAGAAAAAAGCCAGTACAATGATTCAGGGGCCTGAGGCCTTAAATTGCCGGGTGCCTCCTGGAATTCGGCCTCTCGCAGGATGCCTCCAAAACGCAAGGTGGCACCAGTGCCAACTTTGTCTGGTTTAAGAGTGCCAGGTGGCTCCTGAAAACTGACACCCAGAACAGTGGCTTGTGAGTTTTGTTTCCCAGGGAAAAAGCCTGTACAATGGTTCAGGGGCTTGAGGCCTTAAATTGCCGGGTGCATCCTGGAATTCGGCCTCTCGCAGGATGCCTCCCAGACGCAAGACGGCACCAGTTCCAACTTGGTCTGGTTTGAGAGTGCCAGGTGGGTCCTGAAAACTGACACCCAGAACAGTGGCTTGTGAGTTTTGTTTCCCAGGGAAAAAGCCTGTATAATGGTTCAGGTTCCTGAGGCCTTAAATTGCCGGGTGCCTCCTGGAATTCGGCCTCTCGCAGGATGCCTTCCAGACGCAATGTAGCACCAGTTCCAACTTGGTCTGGTTTGCGAGTGCCAAGTGGGTCCTGAAAACTGACACCCAGAACAGTGGCTTGTGAGTTTTGTTTCCCAGGGAAAAAGCCTGTACAATGGTTCAGGGTCCTGCGGCCTTAAGTAGCCGGGTGCCTCCTGGAATTGCGCCTCTTGCAGGATGCCTCCCAGACGCAAGGTGGCACCAGTTCCAACTTGGTCTGGTTTGAGAGTGCCCAGTGGGTCCTGAAAACTGACACCCAGAACAGTGGCTTGTGAGTTTTGTTTCCCAGGGAAAAAGCCTGTACAATGGTTCAGGGTCCTGCGGCTTTAAATTGCCGGGTGCCTCCTGGAGATCTGCCTCTCGCAGGATGCCTCCCAGACGCAAAATGACACCAGTGCCAACTTGGTCTGGTTTGCGAGTGCCAAATGGGTCCTTAAAACTGACACCCAGAACAGTGGCTTGTGAGTTTTGTTTCCCAGGGAAAAAGCCTGTACAATGGTTCAGGGTCCCGAGGCCTTAAATTGCCAGGTGTCTCCTGGAATTTGGCCTCTCGCAGGATGCCTCCCAGACGCAAGGTAGCACCAGTTCCAACTTGGTCTGGTTTGAGAGTGCCAAGTGGGTCCTGAAAACTGACACCCAGAACAGTGGCTTGTGAGTTTTGTTTCCCAGGGAAAAAGCCTGTACAATGGTTCAGGGTCCTGCGGCCTTAAATTGCCAGGTGGCTCCTGGAGATCCGCCTCTCGCAGGATGCCTCCCAGACGCAAAATGACACCAGTGCCAACTTGGTCTGGTTTTAGAGTGCCAGGTGGGTCCTGAAAACTGACACCCAGAACAGTGGCTTGTGAGTTTTGTTTCCCAGGGAAAAAGCCTGTAGAATGGTTCAGGGTCCTGCGGCCTTAAATTGCCGGGTGCCTCCTGGAATTGGGCCTCTCGCAGGATGCCTCCCAGACGCAAGGTGGCCCCAGTGCCAACTTGGTCTGGTTTTAGAGAGCCAAGTGGGTCCTGAAAACTGACACCCAGAACAGTGGCTTGTGAGTTTTGTTTCCCAGGGAAAAAGCCTGTAGAATGGTTCAGGGGCCTGAGGCCTTAAATTGCCGGGTGCCTCCTGGAATTCGGCCTCTCGCAGGATGCCTCCCAGATGCAAGGTGGCACCAGTGCCAACTTTGTCTGGTTTAAGATTGCCAGGTGGCTCCTGAAAACTGACACCCAGAACAGTGGCTTGTGAGTTTTGTTTCCCAGGGAAAAAGCCTGTACAATGGTTCAGGGTCCTGCGGCCTTAAATAGCCGGGTGCCTCCTGGAATTCGGCCTCTCGCAGGATGCCTCCCAGACGCAAAATGATACCAGTTCCAACTTGGTCTGGTTTGAGAGTGCCCAGTGGGTCCTGAAAACTGACACCCAGAACAGTGGCTTGTGAGTTTTGTTTCCCAGGGAAAAAGCCTGTACAATGGTTCAGGGTCCCGAGGCCTTAAATTGCCAGGTGTCTCCTGGAATTTGGCCTCTCGCAGGATGCCTCCGAGACGCAAGATGGCACCAGTGCCAACTTGGTCTGGTTTGCGAGTGCCAAGTGGGTCCTGAAAACTGACACCCAGAACAGTGGCTTGTGAGTTTTGTTTCCCAGGGAAAAAGCCTGTACAATGGTTCAGGGGCTTGAGGCCTTAAATTGCCGGGTGCATCCTGGAATTCGGCCTCTCGCAGGATGCCTCCCAGACGCAAGGTGGCACCAGTGCCAACTTGGTCTGGTTTGAGGGTGCCAAGTGGGTCCTGAAAACTGACACCCAGAACAGTGGCTTGTGAGTTTTGTTTCCCAGGGAAAAAGCCTGTACAATGCTTCAGGGTCCTGCGGTCTTAAATTGCTGGGTGCCTCCTGGAGATCCGCCTCTCGCAGGATGCCTCCCAGACGCAAAATGACACCAGTGCCAACTTGGTCTGGTTTGAGAGTGCCAGGTGGGTCCTGAAAACTGACACCCAGAACAGTGGCTTGTGAGTTTTGTTTCCCAGGGAAAAAGCCTGTAAAATGGTTCAGGGGCTTGAGGCCTTAAATTGCCGGGTGCCTCCTGGAATTCGGCCTCTCGCAGGATGCCTCCCAGACGCAAGGTGGCACCAGTTCCAACTTAGTCTGCTTTAGGAGTGCCAAGTGGGTCCTTAAAACTGACACCCAGAACAGTGGCTTCTAAGTTTTGTTTCCCAGGGAAAAAGCCTGTACAATGGTTCTGGGTCCCGAGGCCTTAAATTGCCGGGTATCTCCTGGAATTCGGCCTCTCGCAGGATGCCTCCGAGACGCAAGATGGCACCAGTTCCAACTTGGTCTGGTTTGCGAGTGCCAAGTGGGTCCTGAAAACTGACACCCAGAACAGTGGCTTGTGAGTTTTGTTTCCCAGGGAAAAAGCCTGTACAATGGTTCAGGGTCCCGAGGCCTTAAATTGCCAGGTGTCACCTGGAATTTGGCCTCTCGCAGGATGCCTCCGAGACGCAAGATGGCACCAGTTCCAACTTGGTCTGGTTTGCGAGTGCCAAGTGGGTCCTGAAAACTGACACCCAGAACAGTGGCTTGTGAGTTTTGTTTCCCAGGGAAAAAGCCTGTACAATGGTTCAGGGGCTTGAGGCCTTAAATTGCCGGGTGCATCCTGGAATTCGGCCTCTCGCAGGATGCCTCCCAGACGCAAGGTGGCACCAGTGCCAACTTGGTCTGGTTGGAGGGTGCCAAGTGGGTCCTGAAAACTGACACCCAGAACAGTGGCTTGTGAGTTTTGTTTCCCAGGGAAAAAGCCTGTACAATGGTTCAGGGTCCTGCGGCCTTAAATTGCCGGGTGCCTCCTCGAATTGCGCCTCTCGCAGGATGCCTCCCAGACGCAAGGTGGCACCAGTGCCAACTTGGTATGGTTTTAGAGAGCCAAGTGGGTCCTGAAAACTGACACCCAGAACAGTGGCTTGTGAGTTTTGTTTCCCAGGGAAAAAGCCTGTACAATGGTTCAGGGTCCTGAGGCCTTAAATTGCCGGGTGCCTCCTGGAATTCGGCCTCTCGCAGGATGCCTCCCAGACGCAAGGTGGCACCAGTTCCAACTTGGTCTGGTTTAAGAGTGCCAGGTCGCTCCTGAAAACTGACACCCATCACAGTGGCTTGTGAGTTTTGTTTCCCAGGGAAAAAGCCTGTACAATGGTTCAGGGTCCTGCGGCCTTAAATAGCCAGGTGCCTCCTGGAATTCGGCCTCTCGCAGGATGCCTCCCAGATGCAAAATTACACCAGTGCCAACTTGGTCTGGTTTGAGAGTGCCAGGTGGCTCCTGCAAACTGACACCCAGAACAGTGGCTTGTGAGATTTGTTTCCCAGGGAAAAAGCCTGTACAATGGTTCAGGGTCCTGCGGTCTTAAATTGCCAGGTGCCTCCTGGAATTGCGCCTCTCGCAGGATGCCTCCCAGACGCAAGGTGGCACCAGTTCCAACTTGGTCTGGTTTGAGAGAGCCAAGTGGGTCCTGAAAACTGACACCCAGAACAGTGGCTTCTGAGTTTTGTTTCCCAGGGAAAAAGCCTGGACAATGTTCATGGTCTTGCGGCCTTAAATTGCCAGGTGACTCCTGGAATTGCGCCTCTCGCAGGATGCCTCCCAGACGCAAGGTAGCACCAGTTCCAACTTGGTCTGGTTTGAGAGTGCCAGGTGGGTCCTGAAAACTGACACCCAGAACAGTGGCTTGTGAGTTTTGTTTCCCAGGGAAAAAGCCTGGACAATGGTTCAGGGTCCTGCGGCCTTTAAATACCGGGTTCCTCCTGGAATTGCGCCTCTCGCAGGATGCCTCCCAGACACAAGGTGGCACCAGTGCCAGCTTGGTCTGGTTTGAGATTGCCCAGTGGGTCCTGAAAACTGACACCCAGAACAGTGGCTTGTGAGTTTTGTTTCCCAGGGAAAAAGCCTGTACAATGGTTCAGGGTCCTGCGGCCTTAAATTGCCGGGTGCCTCTTGGAGATCTGCCTCTCGCAGGATGCCTCCTAGACGCAAAATGACACCAGTGCCAACTTGGTCTGGTTTGTGGGTGCCAAGTGGGTCCTGAAAACTGACACCCAGAACAGTGGCTTGTGAGTTTTGTTTCCCAGGGAAAAAGCCTGTACAATGGTTCAGGTTCCTGAGGCCTTAAATTGCCAGGTGCCTCCTGGAATTCGGCCTCTCGCAGGATGCCTCCCAGAAGCAAGATGGCACCAGTTCCAACTTGGTCTGGTTTGAGAGTGCCCAGTGGGTCCTGAAAACTGACACCCAGAACAGTGGCTTGTGAGTTTTGTTTCCCAGGGAAAAAGCCTGTACAATGGTTCAGGGTCCTGCGGCCTTAAATTGCCGGGTGCCTCCTCGAATTGCGCCTCTCGCAGGATGCCTCCCAGACGCAAGGTGGCACCAGTGCCAACTTGGTCTGGTTTTAGAGAGCCATGTGTGTTCTGCAAACTGACACCCAGAACAGTGGCTTGTGAGTTTTGTTTCCCAGGGAAAAAGCCTGTAAAATGGTTCAGGGGCTTGAGGCCTTAAATTGCCGGGTGCCTCCTGGAATTCGGCCTCTCGCAGGATGCCTCCCAGACGCAAGATGGCACCAGTTCCAACTTGGTCTGGTTTGAGGGTGCCAAGTGGGTCCTGAAAACTGACACCCAGAACAGTGGCTTGTGAGTTTTGTTTCCCAGGGAAAAAGCCTGTACAATGGTTCAGGGTCCTGAGGACCTTAATTGCCGGGTGCCTCCTGGAGTTCCGCCTCTCGCAGGATGCCTCCCAGACGCAAGGTAGAACCAGTTCCAACTTGGTCTGGTTTGAGAGTGCCAGGTGGGTCCTGAAAACTGACACCCAGAACAGTGGCTTGTGAGTTTTGTTTCCCAGGGAAAAAGCCTGGACAATGGTTCAGGGTCCTGCGGCCTTTAATTACCGGGTTCCTCCTGGAATTGCGCCTCTCGCAGGATGCCTCCCAGACACAAGGTGGCACCAGTGCCAACTTGGTCTGGTTTGAGATTGCCCAGTGGGTCCTGAAAACTGACACCCAGAACAGTGGCTTGTGAGTTTTGTTTCCCAGGGAAAAAGCCTGTACAATGGTTCAGGGTCCTGCGGCCTTAAATTGCCGGGTGCCTCCTGGAGATCTGCCTCTCGCAGGATGCCTCCTAGACGCAAAATGACACCAGTGCCAACTTGGTCTGGTTTGTGGGTGCCAAGTGGGTCCTGAAAACTGACACCCAGAACAGTGGCTTGTGAGTTTTGTTTCCCAGGGAAAAAGCCTGTAGAATGGTTCAGGGTCCCGAGGCCTTAAATTGCCAGGTGTCTCCTGGAATTTGGCCTCTCGCAGGATGCCTCCCAGACGCAAGGTAGCACCAGTTCCAACTTGGTCTGGTTTGAGAGTGCCAAGTGGGTCCTGAAAACTGACACCCAGAACAGTGGCTTGTGAGTTTTGTTTCCCAGGGAAAAAGCCTGTACAATGGTTCAGGGTCCTGCGGTCTTAAATTGCCGGGTGCCTCCTGGAGATCCGCCTCTCGCAGGATGCCTCCCAGACGCAAAATGACACCAGTGCCAACTTGGTCTGGTTTTAGAGTGCCAGGTGGGTCCTGAAAACTGACCCCCAGAACAGTGGCTTGTGAGTTTTGTTTCCCAGGGAAAAAGCCTGTACAATGGTTCAGGGTCCTGCGGCCTTAAATTGCCGGGTGCCTCCTCGAATTGCGCCTCTCGCAGGATGCCTCCCAGACGCAAGGTGGCACCAGTGCCAACTTGGTCTGGTTTTAGAGAGCCAAGTGGGTCCTGAAAACTGACACCCAGAACAGTGGCTTTTGAGTTTTGTTTCCCAGGGAAAAAGCCTGTAGAATGGTTCAGGGGCCTGAGGCCTTAAATTGCCGGGTGCCTCCTGGAATTCGGCCTCTCGCAGGATGCCTCCCAGACGCAAGGTGGCACCAGTGCCAACTTTGTCTGGTTTAAGATTGCCAGGTGGCTCCTGAAAACTGACACCCAGAACAGTGGCTTGTGAGTTTTGTTTCCCAGGGAAAAAGCCTGTACAATGGTTCAGGGTCCTGCGGCCTTAAATAGCCGGGTGCCTCCTGGAATTCGGCCTCTCGCAGGATGCCTCCCAGATGCAAAATGACACCAGTGCCAACTTGGTCTGGTTTGAGAGTGCCAGGTGGCTCCTGCAAACTGACACCCAGAACAGTGGCTTGTGAGTTTTGTTTCCCAGGGAAAAAGCCTGTACAATGGTTCAGGGGCTTGAGGCCTTAAATTGCCGGGTGCATCCTGGAATTCGGCCTCTCGCAGGATGCCTCCAAGATGCAAGACGGCACCAGTTCCAACTTGGTCTGGTTTGCGAGTGCCAAGTGGGTCCTGAAAACTGACACCCAGAACAGTGGCTTGTGAGTTTTGTTTCCCAGGGAAAAAGCCTGTATAATGGTTCAGGGTCCTATGGCCTTAAATTGCCGGTTGCCTCCTGGAATTCGGCCTCTTGCAAGATGCCTCCCAGACGCTAGGTTGCACCTGTTCCAACTTGGTCTGGTTTGAGAGTGCCAAGTGGGTCCTGAAAACTGACACCCAGAACAGTGGCTTCTGAGTTTTGTTTCCCAGGGAAAAAGCCTGGACAATGTTCATGGTCTTGCGGCCTTAAATTGCCAGGTGACTCCTGGAATTGCGCCTCTCGCAGGATGCCTCCCAGACGCAAGGTGGCACCAGTTCCAACTTGGTCTGGTTTGAGAGTGCCCAGTGGGTCCTGAAAACTGACACCCAGAACAGTGGCTTGTGAGTTTTGTTTCCCAGGGAAAAAGCCTGTACAATGGTTCAGGGTCCTGCGGCCTTAAATTGCCGGGTGCCTCCTGGAGATCTGCCTCTCGCAGGATGCCTCCCAGACGCAAAATGACACCAGTGCCAACTTGGTCTGGTTTGTGGGTGCGAAGTGGGTCCTGAAAACTGACACCCAGAACAGTGGCTTGTGAGTTTTGTTTCCCAGGGAAAAAGCCTGTACAATGGTTCAGGTTCCTGAGGCCTTAAATTGCCAGGTGCCTCCTGGAATTCGGCCTCTCGCAGGATGCCTCCCAGACGCAAGATGGCACCAGTTCCAACTTGGTCTGGTTTGAGAGTGCCAAGTGGGTCCTGAAAACTGACACCCAGAACAGTGGCTTGTGAGTTTTGTTTCCCAGGGAAAAAGCCTGTACAATGGTTCAGGGTCCTGCGGCCTTAAATTGCCGGGTACCTCCTCGAATTGCGCCTCTCGCAGGATGCCTCCAAGACGCAAGGTAGCACCAGTGCCAACTTGGTCTGGTTTTAGAGTGCCATGTGTGTTCTGCAAACTGACACCCAGAACAGTGGTTTGTGAGTTTTGTTTCCCAGGGAAAAAGCCTGTAAAATGTTTCAGGGGCTTGAGGCCTTAAATTGCCGGGTGCCTCCTGGAATTCGGCCTCTCGCAGGATGCCTCCCAGACGCAAGGTGGCACCAGTTCCAACTTAGTCTGCTTTAGGAGTGCCAAGTGGGTCCTTAAAACTGACACCCAGAACAGTGGCTTCTAAGTTTTGTTTCCCAGGGAAAAAGCCTGTACAATGGATCAGGGTCCCGAGGCCTTAAATTGCCAGGTGTCTCCTGGAATTTGGCCTCTCGCAGGATGCCTCCCAGACGCAAGATGGCACCAGTTCCAACTTGGTCTGGTTTGCGAGTGCCAAGTGGGTCCTGAAAACTGACACCCAGAACAGTGGCTTGTGAGTTTTGTTTCCCAGGGAAAAAGCCTGTACAATGGTTCAGGGTCCTGTGGCCTTAAATTGCCGGGTGCCTCCTGGAGATCTGCCTCTCGCAGGATGCCTCCCAGACGCAAAATGACACCAGTGCCAACTTGGTCTGGTTTGCGATTGCCAAGTGGGTCCTGAAAACTGACACCCAGAACAGTGTCTTGTGAGTTTTGTTTCCCAGGGAAAAAGCCTGTACAATTGTTCAGGGTCCTGCGGCCTTAAATTGCCGGGTGCCTCCTGGAGATCCGCCTCTCGCAGGATGCCTCCCAGACGCAAGGTGGCACCAGTGCCAACTCTGTCTGGTTTTAGAGAGCCAAGTGGGTCCTGAAAACTGACACCCAGAACAGTGGCTTGTGAGTTTTGTTTCCCAGGGAAAAAGCCTGTACAATGGTTCAGGGTCCTGCGGCCTTAAATTGCCGGGTGCCTCCTGGAATTGCGCGTCTCGCAAGATGCCTCCCACACGCTAGGTTGCACCAGTTCCAACTTGGTCTGGTTTGAGAGAGCCAAGTGGGTCCTGAAAACTGACAGCCAGAACAGCGGCTTGTGAGTTTTGTTTCCCAGGGAAAAAGCCTGGACAATGTTCATGGTCTTGCGGCCTTAAATTGCCAGGTGACTCCTGGAATTGCGCCTCTCGCAGGATGCCTCTCAGACGCAAGGTGGCACCAGTGCCAACTTGGTCTGATTTGAGAGTGCCCAGTGGGTCCTGAAAACTTATACCCAGAACAGTGGCTTGTGAGTTTTGTTTCCCAGGGAAAAAGCCTGTACAATGGTTCAGGGTCCTGTGGCCTTAAATTGCCGGGTGCCTCCTGGAGATCTGCCTCTCGCAAGATGCCTCCCAGACGCAAAATGACGCCAGTGCCAACTTGGTCTGGTTTGAGGGTGCCAAGTGGGTCCTGAAAACTGACACCCAGAACAGTGGCTTGTGAGTTTTGTTTCCCAGGGAAAAAGCCTGTACAATGGTTCGGGTTCCTGAGGCCTTAAATTGCCGGGTGCCTCCTGGAATTCGGCCTCTCGCAGGATGCCTTCCAGACGCAATGTAGCACAAGTTCCAACTTGGTCTGGTTTGCGAGTGCCAAGTGGGTCCTGAAAACTGACACCCAGAACAGTGGCTTGTGAGTTTTGTTTCCCAGGGAAAAATCCTGGACAATGGTTCAGGGGCCTGAGGCCTTAAATTGCCGGGTGCGTCCTGGAATTCGGCCTCTCGCAGGATGCCTCCCAGACGCATGGTGGCACCAGTTCCAACTTGGTCTGGTTTGCGAGTGCCAAGTGGGTCCTGAAAACTGACACCCAGAACAGTGGCTTGTGAGTTTTGTTTCCCAGGGAAAAAGCCTGTACAATGGTTCAGGGTCCTGTGGCCTTAAATTGCCGGGTGCCTCCTTGAGATCCGCCTCTCGCAGGATGCCTCCCAGACGCAAAATGACACCAGTGCCAACTTGGTCTGGTTTGAGAGTGCCAGGTGGGTCCTGAAAACTGACACCCAGAACAGTGGCTTGTGAGTTTTGTTTCCTAGGGAAAAAGCCTGTACAATGGTTCAGGGTCCTGCGGCCTTAAATTGGCGGATGCCTCCTGGAATTGCGCCTCTCGCAGGATGCCTCCCTGACGCATGGTGGCACCAGTTCCAACTTGGTCTGGTTTGAGAGTGCCAGGTGGGTCCTGCAAACTGACACCCAGAACAGTGGCTTGTGAGTTTTGTTTCCCAGGGAAAAAGCCTGTACAGTGGTTCAGGGTCCTATGGCCTTAAATTGCCGGGTGCCTCCTGGAATTCGGCCTCTCGCAAGATGCCTCCCAGACGCTAGGTTGCACCAGTTCCAACATGGTCTGGTTTGAGAAAGCCAAATGGGTCCTGAAAACTGACACCCAGAACAGCGGCTTGTGAGTTTTGTTTCCCAGGGAAAAAGCCTGGACAATGTTCATGGTCTTGCGGCCTTAAATTGCCAGGTGACTCCTGGAATTGCGCCTCTCGAAGGATGCCTCCCAGACGCAAGGTGGCACCCGTTCCAACTTGGTCTGGTTTGAGAGTGCCAGGTGGCTCCTGAAAACTGACACCCAGAACAGTGGCTTGTGAGTTTTGTTTCCCAGGGAAAAAGCCTGTACAATGGTTCAGGGTCCTGTGGCCTTAAATTGCCGGGTGCCTCCTGGAGATCTGCCTCTCGCAGGATGCCTCCCGGACGCAAAATGACACCAGTGCCAACTTGGTCTGGTTTGAGGGTGCCAAGTGGGTCCTGAAAACTGACACCCAGAACAGTGGCTTGTGAGTTTTGTTTCCCAGGGAAAAAGCCTGTACAATGGTTCAGGGTCCTGAGGCCTTAAATTGCCGGGTGCCTCCTGGAATTCGGCCCCTCGCAGGATGCCTTCCAGACGTAATGTAGCACCAGTTCCAACTTGGTCTGGTTTGCGAGTGCCAAGTGGGTCCTGAAAACTGACACCCAGAACAGTGGCTTGTGAGTTTTGTTTCCCAGGGAAAAAGCCTGTACAATGGTTCAGGGTCCTGCGGCCTTAAATTGCCGGGTGCCTCCTTGAGATCCGCCTCTTGCAGGATGCCTCCCAGACGCAAGGTGGCACCAGTTCCAACTTAGTCTGCTTTAGGAGTGCCAAGTGGGTCCTTAAAACTGACACCCAGAACAGTGGCTTCTAAGTTTTGTTTCCCAGGGAAAAAGCCTGTACAATGGTTCAGGGTCCCGAGGCCTTAAATTGCCGGGTATCTCCTGGAATTCGGCCTCTCGCAGGATGCCTCCGAGACGCAAGATGGCACCAGTTCCAACTTGGTCTGGTTTGCGAGTGCCAAGTGGGTCCTGAAAACTGACACCCAGAACAGTGGCTTGTGAGTTTTGTTTCCCAGGGAAAAAGCCTGTACAATGGTTCAGGGTCCCGAGGCCTTAAATTGCCAGGTGTCACCTGGAATTTGGCCTCTCGCAGGATGCCTCCGAGACGCAAGATGGCACCAGTTCCAACTTGGTCTGGTTTGCGAGTGCCAAGTGGGTCCTGAAAACTGACACCCAGAACAGTGGCTTGTGAGTTTTGTTTCCCAGGGAAAAAGCCTGTACAATGGTTCAGGGGCTTGAGGCCTTAAATTGCCGGGTGCATCCTGGAATTCGGCCTCTCGCAGGATGCCTCCCAGACGCAAGGTGGCACCAGTGCCAACTTGGTCTGGTTGGAGGGTGCCAAGTGGGTCCTGAAAACTGACACCCAGAACAGTGGCTTGTGAGTTTTGTTTCCCAGGGTAAAAGCCTGGACAATGGTTCAGGGTCCTGCGGCCTTAAATTGCCGGGTGCCTCCTCGAATTGCGCCTCTCGCAGGATGCCTCCCAGACGCAAGGTGGCACCAGTGCCAACTTGGTATGGTTTTAGAGAGCCAAGTGGGTCCTGAAAACTGACACCCAGAACAGTGGCTTGTGAGTTTTGTTTCCCAGGGAAAAAGCCTGTACAATGGTTCAGGGTCCTGAGGCCTTAAATTGCCGGGTGCCTCCTGGAATTCGGCCTCTCGCAGGATGCCTCCCAGACGCAAGGTGGCACCAGTTCCAACTTGGTCTGGTTTAAGAGTGCCAGGTCGCTCCTGAAAACTGACACCCATCACAGTGGCTTGTGAGTTTTGTTTCCCAGGGAAAAAGCCTGTACAATGGTTCAGGGTCCTGCGGCCTTAAATAGCCAGGTGCCTCCTGGAATTCGGCCTCTCGCAGGATGCCTCCCAGATGCAAAATTACACCAGTGCCAACTTGGTCTGGTTTGAGAGTGCCAGGTGGCTCCTGCAAACTGACACCCAGAACAGTGGCTTGTGAGATTTGTTTCCCAGGGAAAAAGCCTGTACAATGGTTCAGGGTCCTGCGGTCTTAAATTGCCAGGTGCCTCCTGGAATTGCGCCTCTCGCAGGATGCCTCCCAGACGCAAGGTGGCACCAGTTCCAACTTGGTCTGGTTTGAGAGAGCCAAGTGGGTCCTGAAAACTGACACCCAGAACAGTGGCTTCTGAGTTTTGTTTCCCAGGGAAAAAGCCTGGACAATGTTCATGGTCTTGCGGCCTTAAATTGCCAGGTGACTCCTGGAATTGCGCCTCTCGCAGGATGCCTCCCAGACGCAAGGTAGCACCAGTTCCAACTTGGTCTGGTTTGAGAGTGCCAGGTGGGTCCTGAAAACTGACACCCAGAACAGTGGCTTGTGAGTTTTGTTTCCCAGGGAAAAAGCCTGGACAATGGTTCAGGGTCCTGCGGCCTTTAAATACCGGGTTCCTCCTGGAATTGCGCCTCTCGCAGGATGCCTCCCAGACACAAGGTGGCACCAGTGCCAGCTTGGTCTGGTTTGAGATTGCCCAGTGGGTCCTGAAAACTGACACCCAGAACAGTGGCTTGTGAGTTTTGTTTCCCAGGGAAAAAGCCTGTACAATGGTTCAGGGTCCTGCGGCCTTAAATTGCCGGGTGCCTCTTGGAGATCTGCCTCTCGCAGGATGCCTCCTAGACGCAAAATGACACCAGTGCCAACTTGGTCTGGTTTGTGGGTGCCAAGTGGGTCCTGAAAACTGACACCCAGAACAGTGGCTTGTGAGTTTTGTTTCCCAGGGAAAAAGCCTGTACAATGGTTCAGGTTCCTGAGGCCTTAAATTGCCAGGTGCCTCCTGGAATTCGGCCTCTCGCAGGATGCCTCCCAGAAGCAAGATGGCACCAGTTCCAACTTGGTCTGGTTTGAGAGTGCCCAGTGGGTCCTGAAAACTGACACCCAGAACAGTGGCTTGTGAGTTTTGTTTCCCAGGGAAAAAGCCTGTACAATGGTTCAGGGTCCTGCGGCCTTAAATTGCCGGGTGCCTCCTCGAATTGCGCCTCTCGCAGGATGCCTCCCAGACGCAAGGTGGCACCAGTGCCAACTTGGTCTGGTTTTAGAGAGCCATGTGTGTTCTGCAAACTGACACCCAGAACAGTGGCTTGTGAGTTTTGTTTCCCAGGGAAAAAGCCTGTAAAATGGTTCAGGGGCTTGAGGCCTTAAATTGCCGGGTGCCTCCTGGAATTCGGCCTCTCGCAGGATGCCTCCCAGACGCAAGATGGCACCAGTTCCAACTTGGTCTGGTTTGAGGGTGCCAAGTGGGTCCTGAAAACTGACACCCAGAACAGTGGCTTGTGAGTTTTGTTTCCCAGGGAAAAAGCCTGTACAATGGTTCAGGGTCCTGAGGACCTTAATTGCCGGGTGCCTCCTGGAGTTCCGCCTCTCGCAGGATGCCTCCCAGACGCAAGGTAGAACCAGTTCCAACTTGGTCTGGTTTGAGAGTGCCAGGTGGGTCCTGAAAACTGACACCCAGAACAGTGGCTTGTGAGTTTTGTTTCCCAGGGAAAAAGCCTGGACAATGGTTCAGGGTCCTGCGGCCTTTAATTACCGGGTTCCTCCTGGAATTGCGCCTCTCGCAGGATGCCTCCCAGACACAAGGTGGCACCAGTGCCAACTTGGTCTGGTTTGAGATTGCCCAGTGGGTCCTGAAAACTGACACCCAGAACAGTGGCTTGTGAGTTTTGTTTCCCAGGGAAAAAGCCTGTACAATGGTTCAGGGTCCTGCGGCCTTAAATTGCCGGGTGCCTCCTGGAGATCTGCCTCTCGCAGGATGCCTCCTAGACGCAAAATGACACCAGTGCCAACTTGGTCTGGTTTGTGGGTGCCAAGTGGGTCCTGAAAACTGACACCCAGAACAGTGGCTTGTGAGTTTTGTTTCCCAGGGAAAAAGCCTGTAGAATGGTTCAGGGTCCCGAGGCCTTAAATTGCCAGGTGTCTCCTGGAATTTGGCCTCTCGCAGGATGCCTCCCAGACGCAAGGTAGCACCAGTTCCAACTTGGTCTGGTTTGAGAGTGCCAAGTGGGTCCTGAAAACTGACACCCAGAACAGTGGCTTGTGAGTTTTGTTTCCCAGGGAAAAAGCCTGTACAATGGTTCAGGGTCCTGCGGTCTTAAATTGCCGGGTGCCTCCTGGAGATCCGCCTCTCGCAGGATGCCTCCCAGACGCAAAATGACACCAGTGCCAACTTGGTCTGGTTTTAGAGTGCCAGGTGGGTCCTGAAAACTGACCCCCAGAACAGTGGCTTGTGAGTTTTGTTTCCCAGGGAAAAAGCCTGTACAATGGTTCAGGGTCCTGCGGCCTTAAATTGCCGGGTGCCTCCTCGAATTGCGCCTCTCGCAGGATGCCTCCCAGACGCAAGGTGGCACCAGTGCCAACTTGGTCTGGTTTTAGAGAGCCAAGTGGGTCCTGAAAACTGACACCCAGAACAGTGGCTTTTGAGTTTTGTTTCCCAGGGAAAAAGCCTGTAGAATGGTTCAGGGGCCTGAGGCCTTAAATTGCCGGGTGCCTCCTGGAATTCGGCCTCTCGCAGGATGCCTCCCAGACGCAAGGTGGCACCAGTGCCAACTTTGTCTGGTTTAAGATTGCCAGGTGGCTCCTGAAAACTGACACCCAGAACAGTGGCTTGTGAGTTTTGTTTCCCAGGGAAAAAGCCTGTACAATGGTTCAGGGTCCTGCGGCCTTAAATAGCCGGGTGCCTCCTGGAATTCGGCCTCTCGCAGGATGCCTCCCAGATGCAAAATGACACCAGTGCCAACTTGGTCTGGTTTGAGAGTGCCAGGTGGCTCCTGCAAACTGACACCCAGAACAGTGGCTTGTGAGTTTTGTTTCCCAGGGAAAAAGCCTGTACAATGGTTCAGGGGCTTGAGGCCTTAAATTGCCGGGTGCATCCTGGAATTCGGCCTCTCGCAGGATGCCTCCAAGATGCAAGACGGCACCAGTTCCAACTTGGTCTGGTTTGCGAGTGCCAAGTGGGTCCTGAAAACTGACACCCAGAACAGTGGCTTGTGAGTTTTGTTTCCCAGGGAAAAAGCCTGTATAATGGTTCAGGGTCCTATGGCCTTAAATTGCCGGTTGCCTCCTGGAATTCGGCCTCTTGCAAGATGCCTCCCAGACGCTAGGTTGCACCTGTTCCAACTTGGTCTGGTTTGAGAGTGCCAAGTGGGTCCTGAAAACTGACACCCAGAACAGTGGCTTCTGAGTTTTGTTTCCCAGGGAAAAAGCCTGGACAATGTTCATGGTCTTGCGGCCTTAAATTGCCAGGTGACTCCTGGAATTGCGCCTCTCGCAGGATGCCTCCCAGACGCAAGGTGGCACCAGTTCCAACTTGGTCTGGTTTGAGAGTGCCCAGTGGGTCCTGAAAACTGACACCCAGAACAGTGGCTTGTGAGTTTTGTTTCCCAGGGAAAAAGCCTGTACAATGGTTCAGGGTCCTGCGGCCTTAAATTGCCGGGTGCCTCCTGGAGATCTGCCTCTCGCAGGATGCCTCCCAGACGCAAAATGACACCAGTGCCAACTTGGTCTGGTTTGTGGGTGCCAAGTGGGTCCTGAAAACTGACACCCAGAACAGTGGCTTGTGAGTTTTGTTTCCCAGGGAAAAAGCCTGTACAATGGTTCAGGTTCCTGAGGCCTTAAATTGCCAGGTGCCTCCTGGAATTCGGCCTCTCGCAGGATGCCTCCCAGACGCAAGATGGCACCAGTTCCAACTTGGTCTGGTTTGAGAGTGCCAAGTGGGTCCTGAAAACTGACACCCAGAACAGTGGCTTGTGAGTTTTGTTTCCCAGGGAAAAAGCCTGTACAATGGTTCAGGGTCCTGCGGCCTTAAATTGCCGGGTACCTCCTCGAATTGCGCCTCTCGCAGGATGCCTCCAAGACGCAAGGTAGCACCAGTGCCAACTTGGTCTGGTTTTAGAGTGCCATGTGTGTTCTGCAAACTGACACCCAGAACAGTGGTTTGTGAGTTTTGTTTCCCAGGGAAAAAGCCTGTAAAATGTTTCAGGGGCTTGAGGCCTTAAATTGCCGGGTGCCTCCTGGAATTCGGCCTCTCGCAGGATGCCTCCCAGACGCAAGGTGGCACCAGTTCCAACTTAGTCTGCTTTAGGAGTGCCAAGTGGGTCCTTAAAACTGACACCCAGAACAGTGGCTTCTAAGTTTTGTTTCCCAGGGAAAAAGCCTGTACAATGGATCAGGGTCCCGAGGCCTTAAATTGCCAGGTGTCTCCTGGAATTTGGCCTCTCGCAGGATGCCTCCCAGACGCAAGATGGCACCAGTTCCAACTTGGTCTGGTTTGCGAGTGCCAAGTGGGTCCTGAAAACTGACACCCAGAACAGTGGCTTGTGAGTTTTGTTTCCCAGGGAAAAAGCCTGTACAATGGTTCAGGGTCCTGTGGCCTTAAATTGCCGGGTGCCTCCTGGAGATCTGCCTCTCGCAGGATGCCTCCCAGACGCAAAATGACACCAGTGCCAACTTGGTCTGGTTTGCGATTGCCAAGTGGGTCCTGAAAACTGACACCCAGAACAGTGTCTTGTGAGTTTTGTTTCCCAGGGAAAAAGCCTGTACAATTGTTCAGGGTCCTGCGGCCTTAAATTGCCGGGTGCCTCCTGGAGATCCGCCTCTCGCAGGATGCCTCCCAGACGCAAGGTGGCACCAGTGCCAACTCTGTCTGGTTTTAGAGAGCCAAGTGGGTCCTGAAAACTGACACCCAGAACAGTGGCTTGTGAGTTTTGTTTCCCAGGGAAAAAGCCTGTACAATGGTTCAGGGTCCTGCGGCCTTAAATTGCCGGGTGCCTCCTGGAATTGCGCGTCTCGCAAGATGCCTCCCACACGCTAGGTTGCACCAGTTCCAACTTGGTCTGGTTTGAGAGAGCCAAGTGGGTCCTGAAAACTGACAGCCAGAACAGCGGCTTGTGAGTTTTGTTTCCCAGGGAAAAAGCCTGGACAATGTTCATGGTCTTGCGGCCTTAAATTGCCAGGTGACTCCTGGAATTGCGCCTCTCGCAGGATGCCTCTCAGACGCAAGGTGGCACCAGTGCCAACTTGGTCTGATTTGAGAGTGCCCAGTGGGTCCTGAAAACTTATACCCAGAACAGTGGCTTGTGAGTTTTGTTTCCCAGGGAAAAAGCCTGTACAATGGTTCAGGGTCCTGTGGCCTTAAATTGCCGGGTGCCTCCTGGAGATCTGCCTCTCGCAAGATGCCTCCCAGACGCAAAATGACGCCAGTGCCAACTTGGTCTGGTTTGAGGGTGCCAAGTGGGTCCTGAAAACTGACACCCAGAACAGTGGCTTGTGAGTTTTGTTTCCCAGGGAAAAAGCCTGTACAATGGTTCGGGTTCCTGAGGCCTTAAATTGCCGGGTGCCTCCTGGAATTCGGCCTCTCGCAGGATGCCTTCCAGACGCAATGTAGCACAAGTTCCAACTTGGTCTGGTTTGCGAGTGCCAAGTGGGTCCTGAAAACTGACACCCAGAACAGTGGCTTGTGAGTTTTGTTTCCCAGGGAAAAATCCTGGACAATGGTTCAGGGGCCTGAGGCCTTAAATTGCCGGGTGCGTCCTGGAATTCGGCCTCTCGCAGGATGCCTCCCAGACGCATGGTGGCACCAGTTCCAACTTGGTCTGGTTTGCGAGTGCCAAGTGGGTCCTGAAAACTGACACCCAGAACAGTGGCTTGTGAGTTTTGTTTCCCAGGGAAAAAGCCTGTACAATGGTTCAGGGTCCTGTGGCCTTAAATTGCCGGGTGCCTCCTTGAGATCCGCCTCTCGCAGGATGCCTCCCAGACGCAAAATGACACCAGTGCCAACTTGGTCTGGTTTGAGAGTGCCAGGTGGGTCCTGAAAACTGACACCCAGAACAGTGGCTTGTGAGTTTTGTTTCCTAGGGAAAAAGCCTGTACAATGGTTCAGGGTCCTGCGGCCTTAAATTGGCGGATGCCTCCTGGAATTGCGCCTCTCGCAGGATGCCTCCCTGACGCATGGTGGCACCAGTTCCAACTTGGTCTGGTTTGAGAGTGCCAGGTGGGTCCTGCAAACTGACACCCAGAACAGTGGCTTGTGAGTTTTGTTTCCCAGGGAAAAAGCCTGTACAGTGGTTCAGGGTCCTATGGCCTTAAATTGCCGGGTGCCTCCTGGAATTCGGCCTCTCGCAAGATGCCTCCCAGACGCTAGGTTGCACCAGTTCCAACATGGTCTGGTTTGAGAAAGCCAAATGGGTCCTGAAAACTGACACCCAGAACAGCGGCTTGTGAGTTTTGTTTCCCAGGGAAAAAGCCTGGACAATGTTCATGGTCTTGCGGCCTTAAATTGCCAGGTGACTCCTGGAATTGCGCCTCTCGAAGGATGCCTCCCAGACGCAAGGTGGCACCCGTTCCAACTTGGTCTGGTTTGAGAGTGCCAGGTGGCTCCTGAAAACTGACACCCAGAACAGTGGCTTGTGAGTTTTGTTTCCCAGGGAAAAAGCCTGTACAATGGTTCAGGGTCCTGTGGCCTTAAATTGCCGGGTGCCTCCTGGAGATCTGCCTCTCGCAGGATGCCTCCCGGACGCAAAATGACACCAGTGCCAACTTGGTCTGGTTTGAGGGTGCCAAGTGGGTCCTGAAAACTGACACCCAGAACAGTGGCTTGTGAGTTTTGTTTCCCAGGGAAAAAGCCTGTACAATGGTTCAGGGTCCTGAGGCCTTAAATTGCCGGGTGCCTCCTGGAATTCGGCCCCTCGCAGGATGCCTTCCAGACGTAATGTAGCACCAGTTCCAACTTGGTCTGGTTTGCGAGTGCCAAGTGGGTCCTGAAAACTGACACCCAGAACAGTGGCTTGTGAGTTTTGTTTCCCAGGGAAAAAGCCTGTACAATGGTTCAGGGTCCTGCGGCCTTAAATTGCCGGGTGCCTCCTTGAGATCCGCCTCTTGCAGGATGCCTCCCAGACGCAAGGTGGCACCAGTGCCAACTTGGTCTGGTTTTAGAGAGCCAAGTGGGTCCTGAAAACTGACACCCAGAACAGTGGCTTATGAGTTTTGTTTCCCAGGGAAAAAGCCTGTAGAATGTTTCAGGGTCCTATGGCCTTAAATTGCCGGGTGCCTCCTGGAATTGCGCCTCTCGCAAGATGCCTCCCAGACGCTAGGTTGCACCAGTTCCAACTTGGTCTGGTTTGAGAGAGCCAAGTGGGTCCTGAAAACTGACACCCAGAACAGCGGCTTGTGAGTTTTGTTTCCCAGGGAAAAAGCCTGGACAATGTTCGTGGTCTTGCGGCCTTAAATTGCCAGGTGACTCCTGGAATTGCGCCTCTCGCAGGATGCCTCTCAGACGCAAGGTGGCACCAGTGCCAACTTGGTCTGGTTTGAGAGTGCCCAGTGGGTCCTGAAAACTTATACCCAGAACAGTGGCTTGTGAGTTTTGTTTCCCAGGGAAAAAGCCTGTACAATGGTTCAGGGTCCTGTGGCCTTAAATTGCCGGGTGCCTCCTGGAGATCTGCCTCTCGCAGGATGCCTCCCGGACGCAAAATGACACCAGTGCCAACTTGGTCTGGTTTGAGGGTGCCAAGTGGGTCCTGAAAACTGACACCCAGAACAGTGGCTTGTGAGTTTTGTTTCCCAGGGAAAAAGCCTGTACAATGGTTCAGGTTCCTGAGGCCTTAAATTGCCAGGTGCCTCCTGGAATTCGGCCTCTCGCAGGATGCCTTCCAGACGCAATGTAGCACCAGTTCCAACTTGGTCTGGTTTGCGAGTGCCAAGTGGGTCCTGAAAACTGACACCCAGAACAGTGGCTTGTGAGTTTTGTTTCCCAGGGAAAAATCCTGGACAATGGTTCAGGGGCCTGAGGCCTTAAATTGCCGGGTGCGTCCTGGAATTCGGCCTCTCGCAGGATGCCTCCCAGACGCATGGTGGCACCAGTTCCAACTTGGTCTGGTTTGCGAGTGCCAAGTGGGTCCTGAAAACTGACACCCAGAACAGTGGCTTGTGAGTTTTGTTTCCCAGGGAAAAAGCCTGTACAATGGTTCAGGGTCCTGTGGCCTTAAATTGCCGGGTGCCTCCTTGATATCCGCCTCTCGCAGGATGCCTCCCAGACGCAAAATGACACCAGTGCCAACTTGGTCTGGTTTGAGAGTGCCAGGTGGGTCCTGAAAACTGACACCCAGAACAGTGGCTTGTGAGTTTTGTTTCCTAGGGAAAAAGCCTGTACAATGGTTCAGGGTCCTGCGGCCTTTAATTGGCGGATGCCTCCTGGAATTGCGCCTCTCGCAGGATGCCTCCCTGACGCATGGTGGCACCAGTGCCAACTTAATCTGGTTTGAGGGTGCCAAGTGGGTCCTGAAAACTGACACCCAGAACAGTGGCTTGTGAGTTTTGTTTCCCAGGGAAAAAGCCTGTACAATGGTTTAGGGTCCTGAGGCCTTAAATTGCCAGGTGCCTCCTGGAATTCGGCCTCTCGCAGGATGCCTACCAAACGCAATGTAGCACCAGTTCCAACTTGGTCTGGTTTGCGAGTGCCAAGTGGGTCCTGAAAACTGACACCCAGAACAGTGGCTTGTGAGTTTTGTTTCCCAGCGAAAAAGCCTGTACAATGGTTCAGGGTCCTGTGGCCTTAAATTGCCAGGTGCCTCCTTGAGATCCGCCTCTCGCAGGATGCCTCCCAGACGCAAGGTGGCACCAGTGCCAACTTGGTCTGGTTTTAGAGAGCCAAGTGGGTCCTGAAAACTGACACCCAGAACAGTGGCTTGTGAGTTTTGTTTCCCAGGGAAAAAGCCTGTACAATGGTTCAGGGTCCTGTGGCCTTAAATTGCCGGGTGCCTCCTGGAATTCGGCCTCTCGCAGGATGCCTCCCAGATGCAAAATTACACCAGTGCCAACTTGGTCTGGTTTGAGAGTGCCAGGTCGCTCCTGCAAACTGACACCCAGAACAGTGGCTTGTGAGTTTTGTTTCCCAGGGAAAAAGCCTGTACAATGGTTCAGGGTCCTGTGGCCTTAAATTGCCGGCTGCCTCCTGGAATTGCGCCTCTCGCAGGATGCCTCTCAGACGCTAGGTTGCACCAGTTCAAACTTGGTCTGGTTTGAGAGAGCCAAGTGGGTCCTGAAAACTGACACCCAGAACAGCGGCTTGTGAGTTTTGTTTCTCAGGGAAAAAGCCTGGACAATGTTCATGGTCTTGCGGCCTTAAATTGCAAGGTGACTCCTGGAATTGCGCCTCTCGCAGGATGCCTCCCAGACGCAAGGTGGCACCAGTGCCAACTTGGTCTGGTTTGAGAGTGCCTGGTCGCTCCTGCAAATTGACACCCAGAACAGTGGCTTGTGAGTTTTGTTTCCCAGGGTAAAAGCCTGTACAATGGTTCAGGGTCCTGCGGTCTTAAATATCCGGGTGCCTCCTGGAGATCCGCCTCTCGCAGGATGCCTCCCAGACGCAAAATGACACCAGTGCCAACTTGGTCTGGTTTGTGAGTACTCAGTGGGTCCTGAAAACTGACACCCAGAACAGTGGCTTGTGAGTTTTGTTTCCCAGGGAAAAAGCCTGTACAATGGTTCAGGGTCCTGTGGCGTTAAATTGCCGGGTGCCTACTGGAGATCTGCCTCTCGCAGGATGCCTTCCAGACGCAATGTAGCACCAGTTCCAACTTGGTCTGGTTTGCGAGTGCCAAGTGGGTCCTGAAAACTGACACCCAGAACAGTGGCTTCTGAGTTTTGTTTCCCAGGGAAAAAGCCTGGACAATGGTTCAGGGGCCTGAGGCCTTAAATTGCCGGCTGCCTCCTGGAATTCGGCCTCTCGCAGGATGCCTCCCAGACGCATGGTGGCACCAGTTCCAACTTGGTCTGGTTTGCGAGTGCCAAGTGGGTCCTGAAAACTGACACCCAGAACAGTGGCTTGTGAGTTTTTTTTCCCAGGGAAAAAGCCTGTACAATGGTTCAGGGTCCTGCGGCCTTAAATTGCCGGGTGCCTCCTGGAGATCCGCCACTTGCAGGATGCCTCCCAGACGCAAAATGACACCAGTGCAAACTTGGTCTGGTTTGAGAGTGCCAGGTGGGTCCTGAAAACTGACACCCAGAACAGTGGCTTGTGAGTTTTGTTTCCCAGGGAAAAAGCCTGTACAATGGTTCAGGGTCCTGAGGCCTTAAATTGCCGGGTGCCTCCTGGAATTCGGCCTCTCGCAGGATGCCTCCCAGACGCAAGGTGGCACCAGTGCCAACTTGGTCTGGTTTGAGAGTGCCCAGTGGGTCCTAAAAACTAACACCCAGAACAGTGGCTTGTGAGTTTTGTTTCCTAGGGAAAAAGCCTGTACAATGGTTCAGGGTCCTGTGGGCTTTAATTGCCGGGTGCCGACTGGAGATCTGCCTCTCGCAGGATGCCTCCCAGAAGCAAAATGCCACCAGTGCCAACTTGGTCTGGTTTGAGGGTGCCAAGTGGGTCCTGAAAACTGACACCCAGATCAGTGGCTTGTGAGTTTTGTTTCCCAGGGAAAAAGCCTGTACAATGGTTCAGGTTCCTGAGGCCTTAAATTGCCGGGTGCCTCCTGGAATTCGGCCTCTCGCAGGATGCCTCCCAGACGCAAGGTGGCACCAGTTCCAACTTGGTCTGGTTTGCGAGTGCCAAGTGGGTCCTGAAAACTGACACCCAGAACAGTGGCTTGTGAGTTTTCCTTACCAGGGAAAAAGCCTGTACAATGGTTCAGGGTCCTGCGGTCTTAAATTGCAGCGTACCTCCTGGAGATCCGCCTCTCGCAGGATGCCTCCCAGACGCAAAATGACACCAGTGCCAACTTGGTCTGGTTTGAGAGTGCCAAGTGGGTCTTGAAAACTGACACCCAGAACAGTGGCTTGTGAGTTTTGTTTCCCAGGGAAAAAGCCTGTACAATGGTTCAGGGTCCTGCGGCCTTAAATAGCCGGGTGCCTCCTGGAATTGCGCCTCTCGCAGGATGCCTCCCAGACGCAAGGTGGCACCAGTGCCAACTTGGTCTGGTTTTAGAGAGCCAAGTGGGTCCTGCAAACTGACACCCAGAACAGTGGCTTGTGAGTTTTGTTTCCCAGGGAAAAAGCCTGTACAGTGGTTAGGGGTCCTATGGCCTTAAATTGCCGGGTACCTCCTGGAATTCGGCCTCTCACAAGATGCCTCCCAGACGCTAGGTTGCACCAGTTCCAACTTGGTCTTGTTTGAGAAAGCCAAGTGGGTCCTGAAATCTGACACCCAGAACAGCGGCTTGTGAGTTTTGTTTCCCAGGGAAAAAGCCTGGACAATGTTCATGGTCTTGCGGCCTTAAATTGCCAGGTGACTCCTGGAATTGCGCCTCTCGCAGGATGCCTCCCAGACGCAAAATGACACCAGTGCCAACTTGGTCTGGTTTGAGAGTACTCAGTGGGTCCTGAAAACTGACACCCAGAACAGTGGCTTGTGAGTTTTGTTTCCCAGGGAAAAAGCCTGTACAATGGTTCAGGGTCCTGTGGCCTTAAATTGCCGGGTGCCTACTGGAGATCTGCCTCTCGCAGGATGCCTTCCAGACGCAATGTAGCACCAGTTCCAACTTGGTCTGGTTTGCGAGTGCCAAGTGGGTCCTGAAAACTGACACCCAGAACAGTGGCTTCTGAGTTTTGTTTCCCAGGGAAAAAGCCTGTAGAATGGTTCAGGGGCCTGAGGCCTTAAATTGCCGGCTGCCTCCTGGAATTCGGCCTCTCGCAGGATGCCTCCCAGACGCATGGTGGCACCAGTTCCAACTTGGTCTGGTTTGCGAGTGCCAAGTGGGTCCTGAAAACTGACACCCAGAACAGTGGCTTGTGAGTTTTGTTTCCCAGGGAAAAAGCCTGTACAATGGTTCAGGGTCCTGCGGCCTTAAATTGCCGGGTGCCTCCTAGAGATCCGCCACTTGCAGGATGCCTCCCAGACGCAAAATGACACCAGTGCAAACTTGGTCTTGTTTGAGAGTGCCCAGTGGGTCCTGAAAACTGACACCCAGAACAGTGGCTTGTGAGTTTTGTTTCCCAGGGAAAAAGCCTGTACAATGGTTCAGGGTCCTGAGGCCTTAAATTGCCGGGTGCCTCCTGGAATTCAGCCTCTCGCAGGATGCCTCCCAGACGCAAGGTGGCACCAGTGCAAACTTGGTCTGGTTTGAGAGTGCCAGGTCGCTCCTGCAAACTGACACCCAGAACAGTGGCTTGTGAGTTTTGTTTCCCAGGGAAAAAGCCTGTAGAATGGTTCAGGGTCCTATGGCCTTAAATTGCCGGGTGCCTCCTGGAATTCAGCCTCTCGCAGGATGCCTCCCAGACGCTAGGTTGCACCAGTTCCAACTTGGTCTGGTTTGAGAGAGCCAAGTGGGTCCTGAAAACTGACACCAAGAACAGCGGCTTGTGAGTTTTGTTTCCCAGGGAAAAAGCCTGGACGATGTTCATGGTCTTGCAGCCTTAAATTGCCAGGTGACTCCTGGAATTGCGCCTCTCGCAGGATGCCTCCCAGACGCAAGGTGGCACCAGTGCCAACTTGGTCTGGTTTGAGAGTACTCAGTGGGTCTTGAAAACTGACACCCAGAACAGTGGCTTGTGAGTTTTGTTTCCCAGGGAAAAAGCCTGTACAATGGTTCAGGGTCCTGCGGCCTTAAATTGCCGGGTGCCTACTGGAGATCTGCCTTTCGCAGGATGCCTTCCAGACGCAATGTAGCACCAGTTCCAACTTGGTCTGGTTTGCGAGTGCCAAGTGGGTCCTGAAAACTGACACCCAGAACAGTGGCTTGTGAGTTTTGTTTCCCAGGGAAAAAGCCTGTAGAATGGTTCAGGGTCCTGCGGCCTTAAATTGCCGGGTGCCTCCTGGCATTCAGCCTCTCGCAGGATGCCTCCCAGACGCTAGGTTGCACCAGTTCCAACTTGGTCTGGTTTGAGAGAGCCAAGTGGGTCCTGAAAACCGACACCAAGAACAGCGGCTTGTGAGTTTTGTTTCCCAGCGAAAAAGCCTGGACGATGTTCATGGTCTTGCAGCCTTAAATTGCCAGGTGACTCCTGGAATTGCGCCTCTCGCAGGATGCCTCCCAGACGCAAGGTGGCACCAGTGCCAACTTGGTCTGGTTTGAGAGTGCCCAGTGGGTCCTAAAAACTAACACCCAGAACAGTGGCTTGTGAGTTTTGTTTCCCAGGGAAAAAGCCTGTACAATGGTTCAGGGTCCTGTGGGCTTAAATTGCCGGGTGCCGACTGGAGATCTGCCTCTCGCAGGATGCCTCCCAGACGCAAAATGCCACCAGTGCCAACTTGGTCTGGTTTGAGAGTGCCCAGTGGGTCCTGAAAACTGACACCCAGAACAGTGGCTTGTGAGTTTTGTTTCCCAGGGAAAAAGCCTGTACAATGGTTCAGGGTCCTGAGGCCTTAAATTGCCGGGTGCCTCCTGGAATTCAGCCTCTCGCAGGATGCCTCCCAGACGCAAGGTGGCACCAGTGCAAACTTGGTCTGGTTTGAGAGTGCCAGGTCGCTCCTGCAAACTGACACCCAGAACAGTGGCTTGTGAGTTTTGTTTCCCAGGGAAAAAGCCTGTAGAATGGTTCAGGGTCCTATGGCCTTAAATTGCCGGGTGCCTCCTGGAATTCAGCCTCTCGCAGGATGCCTCCCAGACGCTAGGTTGCACCAGTTCCAACTTGGTCTGGTTTGAGAGAGCCAAGTGGGTCCTGAAAACTGACACCAAGAACAGCGGCTTGTGAGTTTTGTTTCCCAGGGAAAAAGCCTGGACGATGTTCATGGTCTTGCAGCCTTAAATTGCCAGGTGACTCCTGGAATTGCGCCTCACGCAGGATGCCTCCCAGACGCAAGGTGGCACCAGTGCCAACTTGGTCTGGTTTGAGAGTGCCCAGTGGGTACTAAAAACTAACACCCAGAACAGTGGCTTGTGAGTTTTGTTTCCCAGGGAAAAAGCCTGGACAATGGTTCAGGGTCCTGTGGGCTTAAATTGCCGGGTGCCGACTGGAGATCTGCCTCTCGCAGGATGCCTCCCAGACGTAAAATGCCACCAGTGCCAACTTGGTCTGGTTTGAGGGTGCCAAGTGGGTCCTGAAAACTGACACCCAGAACAGTGGCTTGTGAGTTTTGTTTCCCAGGGAAAAAGCCTGTACAATGGTTCAGGTTCCTGAGGACTTAAATTGCCGGGTGCCTCCTGGAATTCGGCCTCTCGCAGGATGCCTCCCAGACGCAAGGTGGCACCAGTTCCAACTTGGTCTGGTTTGCGAGTGCCAAGTGGGTCCTGAAAACTGACACCCAGAACAGTGGCTTGTGAGTTTTGCTTCCCAGGGAAAAAGCCTGTACAATGGTCCAGGGTCCAGCGGTCTTAAATTGCAGCGTACCTCCTGGAGATCCGCCTCTCGCAGGATGCCTCCCAGACGCAAAAAGACACTAGTGCCAATTTGGTCTGGTTTGACAGTGCCAAGTGGGTCTTGAAAACTGACACCCAGAACAGTGGCTTGTGAGTTTTGTTTCCCAGGGAAAAAGCCTGTACAATGGTTCAGGGTCCTGCGGCCTTAAATAGCCGGGTGCCTCCTGGAATTGCGCCTCTCGCAGGATGCCTCCCAGACGCAAGGTGGCACCAGTGCCAACTTGGTCTGGTTTTAGAGAGCCAAGTGGGTCCTGAAAACTGACACCCAGAACAGCGGCTTGTGAGTTTTGTTTCTCAGGGAAAAAGCCTGGACAATGTTCATGGTCTTGCGGCCTTAAATTGCCAGGTGACTCCTGGAATGGCGCCTCTCGCAGGATGCCTCCCAGACGCAAGATGGCACCAGTGCCAACTTGGTCTGGTTTGAGAGTGCCAGGTCGCTCCTGCAAATTGACACCCAGAACAGTGGCTTGTGAGTTTTGTTTCCCAGGGAAAAAGCCTGTACAATGGTTCAGGGTCCTGCGGCCTTAAATTGCCGGGTGCCTCCTGGAGATCCGCCTCTCGCAGGATGCCTCCCAGACGCAAAATGACACCAGTGCCAACTTGGTCTGGTTTGTGAGTGCCAGGTCGCTCCTGCAAACTGACACCCAGAACAGTGGCTTGTGAGTTTTGTTTCCCAGGGAAAAAGCCTGTACAGTGGTTCAGGGTCCTGAGGCCTTAAATTGCCGGGTGCCTCCTGGAATTCGGCCTCTCACAAGATGCCTCCCAGACGCTAGGTTGCACCAGTGCCAACTTGGTCTGGTTTGAGAAAGCCAAGTGGGTCCTGAAATCTGACACCCAGAACAGCGGCTTGTGAGTTTTGTTTCCCAGGGAAAAAGCCTGGACAATGTTCATGGTCTTGCGGCCTTAAATTGCCAGGTGACTCCTGGAATTGCGCCTCTCGCAGGATGCCTCCCAGACGCAAGGTGGCACCAGTGCCAACTTGGTCTGGTTTGAGAGTGCCCAGTGGGTCCTAAAAACTAACACCCAGAACAGTGGCTTGTGAGTTTTGTTTCCCAGGGAAAAAGCCTGTACAA
The DNA here is from genome assembly GCF_963513975.1 of Fringilla coelebs. NCBI lineage: Eukaryota > Metazoa > Chordata > Aves > Passeriformes > Fringillidae > Fringilla > Fringilla coelebs. The sequence goes on along the minus strand of NW_028167587.1, from coordinate 1,251,001 downwards.
TGGTTCAGGGTCCTGTGGGCTTAAATTGCCGGGTGCCGACTGGAGATCTGCCTCTCGCAGGATGCCTCCCAGACGCAAAATGCCACCAGTGCCAACTTGGTCTGGTTTGAGAGTGCCCAGTGGGTCCTGAAAACTGACACCCAGAACAGTGGCTTGTGAGTTTTGTTTCCCAGGGAAAAAGCCTGTACAATGGTTCAGGGTCCTGAGGCCTTAAATTGCCGGGTGCCTCCTGGAATTCAGCCTCTCGCAGGATGCCTCCCAGACGCAAGGTGGCACCAGTGCAAACTTGGTCTGGTTTGAGAGTGCCAGGTCGCTCCTGCAAACTGACACCCAGAACAGTGGCTTGTGAGTTTTGTTTCCCAGGGAAAAAGCCTGTAGAATGGTTCAGGGTCCTATGGCCTTAAATTGCCGGGTGCCTCCTGGAATTCAGCCTCTCGCAGGATGCCTCCCAGACGCTAGGTTGCACCAGTTCCAACTTGGTCTGGTTTGAGAGAGCCAAGTGGGTCCTGAAAACTGACACCAAGAACAGCGGCTTGTGAGTTTTGTTTCCCAGGGAAAAAGCCTGGACGATGTTCATGGTCTTGCAGCCTTAAATTGCCAGGTGACTCCTGGAATTGCGCCTCACGCAGGATGCCTCCCAGACGCAAGGTGGCACCAGTGCCAACTTGGTCTGGTTTGAGAGTGCCCAGTGGGTACTAAAAACTAACACCCAGAACAGTGGCTTGTGAGTTTTGTTTCCCAGGGAAAAAGCCTGGACAATGGTTCAGGGTCCTGTGGGCTTAAATTGCCGGGTGCCGACTGGAGATCTGCCTCTCGCAGGATGCCTCCCAGACGTAAAATGCCACCAGTGCCAACTTGGTCTGGTTTGAGGGTGCCAAGTGGGTCCTGAAAACTGACACCCAGAACAGTGGCTTGTGAGTTTTGTTTCCCAGGGAAAAAGCCTGTACAATGGTTCAGGTTCCTGAGGACTTAAATTGCCGGGTGCCTCCTGGAATTCGGCCTCTCGCAGGATGCCTCCCAGACGCAAGGTGGCACCAGTTCCAACTTGGTCTGGTTTGCGAGTGCCAAGTGGGTCCTGAAAACTGACACCCAGAACAGTGGCTTGTGAGTTTTGCTTCCCAGGGAAAAAGCCTGTACAATGGTCCAGGGTCCAGCGGTCTTAAATTGCAGCGTACCTCCTGGAGATCCGCCTCTCGCAGGATGCCTCCCAGACGCAAAAAGACACCAGTGCCAACTTGGTCTGGTTTGACAGTGCCAAGTGGGTCTTGAAAACTGACACCCAGAACAGTGGCTTGTAAGTTTTGTTTCCCAGGGAAAAAGCCTGTACAATGGTTCAGGGTCCTGCGGCCTTAAATAGCCGGGTGCCTCCTGGAATTGCGCCTCTCGCAGGATGCCTCCCAGACGCAAGGTGGCACCAGTGCCAACTTGGTCTGGTTTTAGAGAGCCAAGTGGGTCCTGAAAACTGACACCCAGAACAGCGGCTTGTGAGTTTTGTTTCTCAGGGAAAAAGCCTGGACAATGTTCATGGTCTTGCGGCCTTAAATTGCCAGGTGACTCCTGGAATGGCGCCTCTCGCAAAATGCCTCCCAGACGCAAGGTGGCACCGGTGCCAACTTGGTCTGGTTTGAGAGTGCCAGGTCGCTCCTGCAAATTGACACCCAGAACAGTGGCTTGTGAGTTTTGTTTCCCAGGGAAAAAGCCTGTACAATGGTTCAGGGTCCTGCGGTCTTAAATTGCCGGGTGCCTCCTGGAGATCCGCCTCTCGCAGGATGCCTCCCAGACGCAAAATGACACCAGTGCCAACTTGGTCTGGTTTGTGAGTGCCAGGTCGCTCCTGCAAACTGACACCCAGAACAGTGGCTTGTGAGTTTTGTTTCCCAGTGAAAAAGCCTGTACAGTGGTTCAGGGTCCTATGGCCTTAAATTGCCGGGTGCCTCCTGGAATTCGGCCTCTCACAAGATGCCTCCCAGACGCTAGGTTGCACCAGTGCCAACTTGGTCTGGTTTGAGAAAGCCAAGTGGGTCCTGAAATCTGACACCCAGAACAGCGGCTTGTGAGTTTTGATTCCCAGGGAAAAAGCCTGGACAATGTTCATGGTCTTGCGGCCTTAAATTGCCAGGTGACTCCTGGAATTGCGCCTCTCGCAGGATGCCTCCCAGACGCAAGGTGGCACCAGTGCCAACTTGGTCTGGTTTGAGAGTACTCAGTGGGTCTTGAAAACTGACACCCAGAACAGTGGCTTGTGAGTTTTGTTTCCCAGGGAAAAAGCCTGTACAATGGTTCAGGGTCCTGTGGCCTTAAATTGCCGGGCGCCTACTGGAGATCTGCCTCTCGCAGGATGCCTTCCAGACGCAATGTAGCACCAGTTCCAACTTGGTCTGGTTTGCGAGTGCCAAGTGGGTCCTGAAAACTGACACCCAGAACAGTGGCTTGTGAGTTTTGTTTCCCAGGGAAAAAGCCTGTAGAATGGTTCAGGGTCCTGCGGCCTTAAATTGCCGGGTGCCTACTGGAATTCAGCCTCTCGCAGGATGCCTCCCAGACGCTAGGTTGCACCAGTTCCAACTTGGTCTGGTTTGAGAGAGCCAAGTGGGTCCTGAAAACCGACACCAAGAACAGCGGCTTGTGAGTTTTGTTTCCCAGGGAAAGAGCCTGGACGATGTTCATGGTCTTGCAGCCTTAAATTGCCAGGTGACTCCTGGAATTGCGCCTCTCGCAGGATGCCTCCCAGACGCAAGGTGGCACCAGTGCCAACTTGGTCTGGTTTGAGAGTGCCCAGTGGGTCCTAAAAACTAACACCCAGAACAGTGGCTTGTGAGTTTTGTTTCCCAGGGAAAAAGCCTGTACAATGGTTCAGGGTCCTGTGGGCTTAAATTGCCGGGTGCCGACTGGAGATCTGCCTCTCGCAGGATGCCTCCCAGACGCAAAATGCCACCAGTGCCAACTTGGTCTGGTTTGAGAGTGCCCAGTGGGTCCTGAAAACTGACACCCAGAACAGTGGCTTGTGAGTTTTGTTTCCCAGGGAAAAAGCCTGGACAATGGTTCAGGGTCCTGCGGCCTTAAATTGGCGGATGCCTCCTGGAATTGCGCCTCTCGCAGGATGCCTCCCTGACGCATGGTGGCACCAGTTCCAACTTGGTCTGGTTTGAGAGTGCCAGGTCGCTCCTGCAAACTGACACCCAGAACAGTGGCTTGTGAGTTTTGTTTCCCAGGGAAAAAGCCTGTAGAATGGTTCAGGGTCCTATGGCCTTAAATTGCCGGGTGCCTCCTGAAATTCGGCCTCTCGCAAGATGCCTCCCAGACGCTAGGTTGCACCAGTTCCAACTTGGTCTGGTTTGAGAAAGCCAAATGGGTCCTGAAAACTGACACCCAGAACAGCGGCTTGTGAGTTTTGTTTCCCAGGGAAAAAGCCTGGACAATGTTCATGGTCTTGCGGCCTTAAATTGCCAGGTGACTCCTGGAATTGCGCCTCTCGAAGGATGCCTCCCAGACGCAAGGTGGCACCCGTTCCAACTTGGTCTGGTTTGAGAGTGCCCAGTGGGTCCTGAAAACTGACACCCAGAACAGTGGCTTCTGAGTTTTGTTTCCCAGGGAAAAAGCCTGTACAATGGTTCAGGGTCCTGTGGCCTTAAATTGCCGGGTGCCTCCTGGAGATCTGCCTCTCGCAGGATGCCTCCCAGACGCAAAATGACACCAGTGCCAACTTGGTCTGGTTTGAGGGTGCCAAGTGGGTCCTGAAAACTGACACCCAGAACAGTGGCTTGTGAGTTTTGTTTCCCAGGGAAAAAGCCTGTAGAATGGTTCAGGGTCCTATGGCCTTAAATTGCCGGGTGCCTCCTGGAATTCAGCCTCTCGCAGGATGCCTCCCAGACGCTAGGTTGCACCAGTTCCAACTTGGTCTGGTTTGAGAGAGCCAAGTGGGTCCTGAAAACTGACACCCAGAACAGTGGCTTGTGAGTTTTGTTTCCCAGGGAAAAAGCCTGGACGATATTCATGGTCTTGCAGCCTTAAATATCCAGGTGACTCCTGGAATTGCGCCTCTCGCAGGATGCCTCCCAGACGCAAAATGACACCAGTGCCAACTTGGTCTGGTTTGAGAGTGCCAAGTGGGTCTTGAAAACTGACACCCAGAACAGTGGCTTGTGAGTTTTGTTTCCCAGGGAAAAAGCCTGTACAATGGTTCAGGGTCCTGCGGCCTTAAATAGCCGGGTGCCTCCTGGAATTGCGCCTCTCGCAGGATGCCTCCCAGACGCAAGGTGGCACCAGTGCCAACTTGGTCTGGTTTTAGAGAGCCAAGTGGGTCCTGCAAACTGACACCCAGAACAGTGGCTTGTGAGTTTTGTTTCCCAGGGAAAAAGCCTGTACAGTGGTTAGGGGTCCTATGGCCTTAAATTGCCGGGTGCCTCCTGGAATTCGGCCTCTCACAAGATGCCTCCCAGACGCTAGGTTGCACCAGTTCCAACTTGGTCTGGTTTGAGAAAGCCAAGTGTGTCCTGAAATCTGACACCCAGAACAGCGGCTTGTGAGTTTTGTTTCCCAGGGAAAAAGCCTGGACAATGTTCATGGTCTTGCGGCCTTAAATTGCCAGGTGACTCCTGGAATTGCGCCTCTCGCAGGATGCCTCCCAGACGCAAAATGACACCAGTGCCAACTTGGTCTGGTTTGAGACTACTCAGTGGGTCCTGAAAACTGACACCCAGAACAGTGGCTTGTGAGTTTTGTTTCCTAGGGAAAAAGCCTGTACAATGGTTCAGGGTCCTGTGGCCTTAAATTGCCGGGTGCCTACTGGAGATCTGCCTCTCGCAGGATGCCTTCCAGACGCAATGTAGCACCAGTTCCAACTTGGTCTGGTTTGCGAGTGCCAAGTGGGTCCTGAAAACTGACACCCAGAACAGTGGCTTCTGAGTTTTGTTTCCCAGGGAAAAAGCCTGTAGAATGGTTCAGGGGCCTGAGGCCTTAAATTGCCGGGTGCCTCCTGGAATTCGGCCTCTCGCAGGATGCCTCCCAGACGCATGGTGGCACCAGTTCCAACTTGGTCTGGTTTGCGAGTGCCAAGTGGGTCCTGAAAACTGACACCCAGAACAGTGGCTTGTGAGTTTTGTTTCCCAGGGAAAAAGCCTGTACAATGGTTCAGGGTCCTGCGGCCTTAAATTGCCGGGTGCCTCCTGGAGATCCGCCACTTGCAGGATGCCTCCCAGACGCAAAATGACACCAGTGCCAACTTGGTCTGGTTTAAGAGTGCCAGGTCGCTCCTGCAAACTGACACCCAGAACATTGGCTTGTGAGTTTTGTTTCCCAGGGAAAAAGCCTGTAGAATGGTTCAGGGTCCTATGGCCTTAAATTGCCAGGTGCCTCCTGGAATTCAGCCTCTCGCAGGATGCCTCCCAGACGCTAGGTTGCACCAGTTCCAACTTGGTCTGGTTTGAGAGAGCCAAGTGGGTCCTGAAAACTGACACCAAGAACAGCGGCTTGTGAGTTTTGTTTCCCAGGGAAAAAGCCTGGACGATGTTCATGGTCTTGCAGCCTTAAATTGCCAGGTGACTCCTGGAATTGCGCCTCTCGCAGGATGCCTCCCAGACGCAAGGTGGCACCAGTGCCAACTTGGTCTGGTTTGAGAGTGCCCAGTGGGTCCTAAAAACTAACACCCAGAACAGTGGCTTGTGAGTTTTGTTTCCCAGGGAAAAAGCCTGTACAATGGTTCAGGGTCCTGTGGGCTTAAATTGCCGGGTGCCGACTGGAGATCTGCCTCTCGCAGGATGCCTCCCAGACGCAAAATGCCACCAGTGCCAACTTGGTCTGGTTTAAAAGTGCCAAGTGGGTCCTGAAAACTGACACCCAGAACAGTGGCTTGTGAGTTTTGTTTCCCAGGGAAAAAGCCTGTACAATGGTTCAGGTTCCTGAGGCCTTAAATTGCCGGGTGCCTCCTGGAATTCGGCCTCTCGCAGGATGCCTCCCAGACGCAAGGTGGCACCAGTTCCAACTTGGTCTGGTTTAAGAGTGCCAAGTGGGTCTTGAAAACTGACACCCAGAACAGTGGCTTGTGAGTTTTGCTTCCCAGGGAAAAAGCCTGTACAATGGTTCAGGGTCCTGCGGTCTTAAATTGCAGCGTACCTCCTGGAGATCCGCCTCTCGCAGGATGCCTCCCAGACGCAAAATGACACCAGTGCCAACTTGGTCTGGTTTGAGAGTGCCAAGTGGGTCTTGAAAACTGACACCCAGAACAGTGGCTTGTGAGTTTTGTTTCCCAGGGAAAAAGCCTGTACAATGGTTCAGGGTCCTGCGGCCTTAAATAGCCGGGTGCCTCCTGGAATTGCGCCTCTCGCAGGATGCCTCCCAGACGCAAGGTGGCACCAGTGCCAACTTGGTCTGCTTTTAGAGAGCCAAGTGGGTCCTGAAAACTGACACCCAGAACAGTGGCTTGTGAGTGTTGTTTCCCAGGGAAAAAGCCTGGACAATGGTTCAGGGTCCTGAGGCCTTAAAATACCGGGTGCCTCCTGGAATTCAGCCTCTCGCAGGATGCCTCCCAGACGCAAGGTGGCACCAGTGCCAACTTTGTCTGGTTTAAGAGCGCCAGGTGGCTCCTGAAAACTGACACCGTGGACAGTGGCTTGTGAGTTTTGTTTCCCAGGGAAAAAGCCTGTACAATGGTTCAGGGTATTGCGGCCTTAAATAGCCGGGTGCCTCCTGGAGATCCGCCTATAGCAGGATGCCTCCCAGATGCAAAATGACACTAGTGCCAACTTGGTCTGGTTTGAGAGTGCCAGGTGGCTCCTGCAAACTGACACCCAGAACAGTGGCTTGTGAGTTTTGTTTCCTAGGGAAAAAGCATGTACAATGGTTCAGGGTCCTGTGGCCTTAAATTGGCGGATGCCTCCTGGAATTGCGCCTCTCGCAGGATGCCTCCCAGACGCAAGGTGGCACCAGTGCCAACTTGGTCTGGTTTGAGAGTGCCAGGTCGCTCCTGCAAACTGACACCCAGAACAGTGGCTTGTGAGTTTTGTTTCCTAGGGAAAAAGCCTGTACAATGGTTCAGGGTCCTATGGCCTGAAATTGCCGGGTGCCTCCTGGAATTCCGCCTCTCGCAAGATGCCTCCCAGACGCTAGGTTGCACCAGTTCCAACTTGGTCTGGTTTGAGAGAGCCAAGTGGGTCCTGAAAACTGACACCCAGAACAGCGGCTTGTGAGTTTTGTTTCCCAGGGAAAAAGCCTGGACAATGTTCATGGTCTTGCGGCCTTAAATTGCCAGGTGACTCCTGGAATTGTGCCTCTCGCGGGATGCCTCCCAGACGCAAGGTGGCACCAGTGCCAACTTGGTCTGGTTTGAGAGTGCCAGGTCGCTCCTGCAAACTGACACCCAGAACAGTGGCTTGTGAGTTTTGTTTCCCAGGGAAAAAGCCTGTACAATGGTTCAGGTTCCTGAGGCCTTAAATTGCCGGGTGCCTCCTGGAATTCGGCCTCTCACAGGATGCCTCCCAGACGCAAGGTGGCACCAGTTCCTACTTGGTCTGGTTTGCGAGTGCCAAGTGGGTCCTGAAAACTGACACCCAGAACAGTGGCTTGTGAGTTTTGCTTCCCAGGGAAAAAGCCTGTACAATGGTCCAGTGTCCTGCGGTCTTAAATTGCAGCGTACCTCCTGGAGATCCGCCTCTCGCAGGATGCCTCCCAGACGCAAAATGACACCAGTGCCAACTTGGTCTGGTTTGAGAGTGCCAAGTGGGTCTTGAAAACTGACACCCAGAACAGTGGCTTGTGAGTTTTGTTTCCCAGGGAAAAAGCCTGTACAATGGTTCAGGGTCCTGCGGCCTTAAATAGCCGGGTGCCTCCTGGAATTGCGCCTCTCGCAGGATGCCTCCCAGACGCAAGGTGGCACCAGTGCCAACTTGGTCTGGTTTTAGAGAGCCAAGTGGGTCCTGAAAACTGACACCCAGAACAGCGGCTTGTGAGTTTTGTTTCTCAGGGAAAAAGCCTGGACAATGTTCATGGTCTTGCGGCCTTAAATTGCCAGGTGACTCCTGGAATGGCGCCTCTCGCAGGATGCCTCCCAGACGCAAGGTGGCACCAGTGCCAACTTGGTCTGGTTTGAGAGTGCCAGGTCGCTCCTGCAAATTGACACCCAGAACAGTGGCTTGTGAGTTTTGTTTCCCAGGGAAAAAGCCTGTACAATGGTTCAGGGTCCTGCGGCCTTAAATTGCCGGGTGCCTCCTGGAGATCCGCCTCTCGCAGGATGCCTCCCAGACGCAAAATGACACCAGTGCCAACTTGGTCTGGCTTGAGAGTGCCAGGTCGCTCCTGCAAACTGACACCCAGAACAGTGGCTTGTGAGTTTTGTTTCCCAGGGAAAAAGCCTGTAGAATGGTTCAGGGTCTTATGGCCTTAAATTGCCGGGTGCCTCCTGGAATTCAGCCTCTCACAAGATGCCTCCCAGACGCTAGGTTGCACCAGTGCCAACTTGGTCTGGTTTGAGAAAGCCAAGTGGGTCCTGAAATCTGACACCCAGAACAGCGGCTTGTGAGTTTTGATTCCCAGGGAAAAAGCCTGGACAATGTTCATGGTCTTGCGGCCTTAAATTGCCACGTGACTCCTGGAATTGCGCCTCTCGCAGGATGCCTCCCAGACGCAAGGTGGCACCAGTGCCAACTTGGTCTGGTTTGAGAGTACTCAGTGGGTCTTGAAAACTGACACCCAGAACAGTGGCTTGTGAGTTTTGTTTCCCAGGGAAAAAGCCTGTACAATGGTTCAGGGTCCTGTGGCCTTAAATTGCCGGGTGCCTACTGGAGATCTGCCTCTCGCAGGATGCCTTCCAGACGCAATGTAGCACCAGTTCCAACTTGGTCTGGTTTGCGACTGCCAAGTGGGTCCTGAAAACTGACACCCAGAACAGTGGCTTGTGAGTTTTGTTTCCCAGGGAAAAAGCCTGTAGAATGGTTCAGGGTCCTATGGCCTTAAATTGCCGGGTGCCTCCTGGAATTCAGCCTCTCGCAGGATGCCTCCCAGACGCAAAATGACACCAGTGCCAACTTGGTCTGGTTTGAGAGTGCCAAGTGGGTCTTGAAAACTGACACCCAGAACAGTGGCTTGTGAGTTTTGTTTCCCAGGGAAAAAGCCTGTACAATGGTTCAGGGTCCTGCGGCCTTAAATAGCCGGGTGCCTCCTGGAATTGCGCCTCTCGCAGGATGCCTCCCAGACGCAAGGTGGCACCAGTGCCAACTTGGTCTGGTTTGAGAGTGCCAGGTCGCTCCTGCAAACTGACACCCAGAACAGTGGCTTGTGAGTTTTGTTTCCTAGGGAAAAAGCCTGTACAATGGTTCAGGGTCCTATGGCCTGAAATTGCCGGGTGCCTCCTGGAATTCCGCCTCTCGCAAGATGCCTCCCAGACGCTAGGTTGCACCAGTTCCAACTTGGTCTGGTTTGAGAGAGCCAAGTGGGTCCTGAAAACTGACACCCAGAACAGCGGCTTGTGAGTTTTGTTTCCCAGGGAAAAAGCCTGGACAATGTTCATGGTCTTGCGGCCTTAAATTGCCAGGTGACTCCTGGAATTGTGCCTCTCGCGGGATGCCTCCCAGACGCAAGGTGGCACCAGTGCCAACTTGGTCTGGTTTGAGAGTGCCAGGTCGCTCCTGCAAACTGACACCCAGAACAGTGGCTTGTGAGTTTTGTTTCCCAGGGAAAAAGCCTGTACAATGGTTCAGGTTCCTGAGGCCTTAAATTGCCGGGTGCCTCCTGGAATTCGGCCTCTCACAGGATGCCTCCCAGACGCAAGGTGGCACCAGTTCCTACTTGGTCTGGTTTGCGAGTGCCAAGTGGGTCCTGAAAACTGACACCCAGAACAGTGGCTTGTGAGTTTTGCTTCCCAGGGAAAAAGCCTGTACAATGGTCCAGTGTCCTGCGGTCTTAAATTGCAGCGTACCTCCTGGAGATCCGCCTCTCGCAGGATGCCTCCCAGACGCAAAATGACACCAGTGCCAACTTGGTCTGGTTTGAGAGTGCCAAGTGGGTCTTGAAAACTGACACCCAGAACAGTGGCTTGTGAGTTTTGTTTCCCAGGGAAAAAGCCTGTACAATGGTTCAGGGTCCTGCGGCCTTAAATAGCCGGGTGCCTCCTGGAATTGCGCCTCTCGCAGGATGCCTCCCAGACGCAAGGTGGCACCAGTGCCAACTTGGTCTGGTTTTAGAGAGCCAAGTGGGTCCTGAAAACTGACAGCCAGAACAGCGGCTTGTGAGTTTTGTTTCTCAGGGAAAAAGCCTGGACAATGTTCATGGTCTTGCGGCCTTAAATTGCCAGGTGACTCCTGGAATGGCGCCTCTCGCAGGATGCCTCCCAGACGCAAGGTGGCACCAGTGCCAACTTGGTCTGGTTTGAGAGTGCCAGGTCGCTCCTGCAAATTGACACCCAGAACAGTGGCTTGTGAGTTTTGTTTCCCAGGGAAAAAGCCTGTACAATGGTTCAGGGTCCTGCGGCCTTAAATTGCCGGGTGCCTCCTGGAGATCCGCCTCTCGCAGGATGCCTCCCAGACGCAAAATGACACCAGTGCCAACTTGGTCTGGCTTGAGAGTGCCAGGTCGCTCCTGCAAACTGACACCCAGAACAGTGGCTTGTGAGTTTTGTTTCCCAGGGAAAAAGCCTGTAGAATGGTTCAGGGTTCTATGGCCTTAAATTGCCGGGTGCCTCTTGGAGATCCGCCACTTGCAGGATGCCTCCCAGACGCAAAATGACACCAGTGCAAACTTGGTCTGGTTTGAGAGTGCCAGGTGGGTCCTGAAAACTGACACCCAGAACAGTGGCTTGTGAGTTTTGTTTCCCAGGGAAAAAGCCTGTACAATGGTTCAGGGTCCTGCGGCCTTAAATAGCCGGGTGCCTCCTGGAATTGCGCCTCTCGCAGGATGCCTCCCAGACGCAAGGTGGCACCAGTGCAAACTTGGTCTGGTTTTAGAGTGCCAGGTCGCTCCTGCAAACTGACACCCAGAACAGTGGCTTGTGAGTTTTGTTTCCCAGGGAAAAAGCCTGTAGAATGGTTCAGGGTCCTATGGCCTTAAATTGCCGGGTGCCTCCTGCAATTCGGCCTCTCGCAAGATGCCTCCCACACGCTAGGTTGCACCAGTTCCAACTTGGTCTGGTTTGAGAGAGCCAAGTGGGTCCTGAAAACTGATACCAAGAACAGCGACTTGTGAGTTTTGTTTCCCAGGGAAAAAGCCTGGACGATGTTCATGGTCTTGCAGCCTTAAATTGCCAGCTGACTCCAGGAATTGCGCCTCTCGCAGGATGCCTCCCAGACGCAAGGTGGCACCAGTGCCAACTTGGTCTGGTTTGAGAGTGCCCAGTGGGTCCTAAAAACTAACACCCAGAACAGTGGCTTGTGAGTTTGTTTCCCAAGGAAAAAGCCCGTACAATGGTTCAGGGTCCTGTGGGCTTAAATTGCCGGGTGCCGACTGGAGATCTGCCTCTCGCAGGATGCCTCCCAGACGCAAAATGACACCACTGCCAACTTGGTCTGGTTTGAGGGTGCCAAGTGGGTCCTGGAAACTGACACCCAGAACAGCGGCTTGTGAGTTTTGTTTCCCAGGGAAAAAGCCTGGAAAATATTCATGGTCTTGCGGCCTTAAATTGCCAGGTGACTCCTGGAATTGCGCCTCTCGCAGGATGCCTCCCAGACGCAAGGTGGCACCAGTGCCAACTTGGTCTGGTTTGAGGGTGCCCAGTGGGTCCTGAAAACTGACACCCAGAACAGTGGCTTGTGAGTTTTGTTTCCCAGGGAAAAAGCCTGTACAATGGTTCAGGGTCCTGCGGCCTTAAATTGCCGGGTGCCTCCTGGAATTGCGCCTCTCGCAGGATGCCTCCCAGACGCAAGGTAGCACCAGTGCCAACTTGGTCTGGTTTTAGAGTGCCAAGTGGGTCCTGAAAACTGACACCCAGAACAGTGGCTTGTGAGTTTTGTTTCCCAGGGAAAAAGCCTGTACAGTGATTCAGGGGCCTGAGGCCGTAAATTGCCGGGTGCCTCCTGGAATTCGGCCTCTCGCAGGATGCCTCCCAGACGCATGGTGGCACCCGTTCCAACTTGGTCTGGTTTGAGAAAGCCAAGTGGGTCCTGAAAACTGACACCCAGAACAGTGGCTTGTGAGTTTTGTTTCCCAGGGAAAAAGCCTGTACAATGGTTCAGGGTCCTGTGGCCTGAAATTGCCAGGTGCCTCCTGGAGATCTGCCTCTCGCAGGATGCCTCCCAGACGCAAAATGACACCAGTGCCAACTTGGTCTGGTTTGAGGGTGCCAAGTGGGTCCTGAAAACTGACACCCAGAACAGTGGCTTGTGAGTTTTGTTTCCCAGGGAAAAAGCCTGTACAATGGTTCAGGGTCCTGCGGCCTTAAATTGCCGGGTGCCTCCTTGAGATCCGCCTCTCGCAGGATGCCTCCCAGACGCAAGGTGGCACCCGTTCCAACTTGGTCTGGTTTGAGAGTGCCCAGTGGGTCCTGAAAACTGACACCCAGAACAGTGGCTTGTGAGTTTTGTTTCCCAGGGAAAAAGCCTGTAGAATGGTTCAGGGTCCTATGACCTTAAATATCCGAGTGACTCCTGGAATTCGGCCTCTCGCAAGATGCCTCCCAGACGCTAGGTTGCACCAGTTCCAACTTGGTCTGGTTTGAGAGAGCCAAGTGGGTCCTGGAAACTGACACCCAGAACAGCGGCTTGTGAGTTTTGTTTCCCAGGGAAAAAGCCTGGGAAATATTCATGGTCTTGCGGCCTTAAATTGCCAGGTGACTCCTGGAATTGCGCCTCTCGCAGGATGCCTCCCAGACGCAAGGTGGCACCAGTGCCAACTTGGTCTGGTTTGAGGGTGCCCAGTGGGTCCTGAAAACTGACACCCAGAACAGTGGCTTGTGAGTTTTGTTTCCCAGGGAAAAAGCCTGTACAATGGTTCAGGGTCCTGAGGCCTTAAATTGCCGGGTGCCTCCTGGAATTCGGCCTCTCGCAGGATGCCTCCCAGACGCAAGGTGGCACCAGTGCCAACTTGGTCTGGTTTTAGAGTACTCAGTGCGTCCTGAAAACTTACACCCAGAACAGGGGCTTCTGAGTTTTGTTTCCTAGGGAAAAAGCCTGGACAATGGTTCAGGGGCCTGAGGCCTTAAATTGCCGGGTGCCTCCTGGAATTCGGCCTCTCGCAGGATGCCTCCCAGACGCAAGGTGGCACCAGTGCAAACATGGTCTGGTTTTAGAGTGCCAGGTCGCTCCTGCAAACTGACACCCAGAACAGTGGCTTGTGAGTTTTGTTTCCCAGGGAAAAAGCCTGTAGAATGGTTCAGGGTCCTATGGCCTTAAATTGCCGGGTGCCTCCTGGAATTCGGCCTCTCGCAAGATGCCTCCCAGACGCTAGGTTGCACCAGTTCCAACTTGGTCTGGTTTGAGAGAGCCATGTGGGTCCTGAAAACTGACACCAAGAACAGCGGCTTGTGAGTTTTGTTTCCCAGGGAAAAAGCCTGGACGATGTTCATGGTCTTGCAGCCTTAAATTGCCAGCTGACTCCTGGAATTGCGCCTCTCGCAGGATGCCTCCCAGACGCAAGGTGGCACCAGTGCCAACTTGGTCTGGTTTGAGAGTGCCCAGTGGGTCCTAAAAACTAACACCCAGAACAGTGGCTTGTGAGTTTGTTTCCCAAGGAAAAAGCCCGTACAATGGTTCAGGGTCCTGTGGGCTTAAATTGCCGGGTGCCGACTGGAGATCTGCCTCTCGCAGGATGCCTCCCAGACGCAAAATGACACCAGTGCCAACTTGGTCTGGTTTGAGGGTGCCAAGTGGGTCCTGGAAACTGACACCCAGAACAGCGGCTTGTGAGTTTTGTTTCCCAGGGAAAAAGCCTGGAAAATATTCATGGTCTTGCGGCCTTAAATTGCCAGGTGACTCCTGGAATTGCGCCTCTCGCAGGATGCCTCCCAGACGCAAGGTGGCACCAGTGCCAACTTGGTCTGGTTTGAGGGTGCCCAGTGGGTCCTGAAAACTGACACCCAGAACAGTGGCTTGTGAGTTTTGTTTCCCAGGGAAAAAGCCTGTACAATGGTTCAGGGTCCTGCGGCCTTAAATTGCCGGGTGCCTACTGGAGATCTGCCTCTCGCAGGATGCCTTCCAGACGCAATGTAGCACCAGTTCCAACTTGGTCTGTTTTGCGAGTGCCAAGTGGGTCCTGAAAACTGACACCCAGAACAGTGGCTTCTGAGTTTTGTTTCCTAGGGAAAAAGCCTGGACAATGGTTCAGGGGCCTGAGGCCTTAAATTGCCGGGTGCCTCCTGGAATTCGGCCTCTCGCAGGATGCCTCCCAGACGCAAGGTGGCACCAGTGCCAACTTGGTCTGGTTTGAGAGTACTCAGTGGGTCCTGAAAACTGACACCCAGAACAGTGGCTTCTGAGTTTCGTTTCCTAGGGAAAAAGCCTGGACAATGGTTCAGGGGCCTGAGGCCTTAAATTGCCGGGTGCCTCCTGGAATTCGGCCTCTCGCAGGATGCCTCCCAGACGCATGGTGGCACCAGTTCCAACTTGGTCTGGTTTAAGAGTGCCAAGTGGGTCCTGAAAACTGACACTCAGAACAGTGGCTTGTGAGTTTTGTTTCCCAGGGAAAAAGCCTGTACAATGGTTCAGGGTCCTGCGGCCTTAAATTGCCGGGTGCCTCCTGGAGATCCGCCACTTGCAGGATGCCTCCCAGACGCAAAATGACACCAGTGCAAACTTGGTCTGGTTTGAGAGAGCCAAGTGGGTCCTGAAAACTGACACCAAGAACAGCGACTTGTGAGTTTTGTTTCCCAGGGAAAAAGCCTGTACAATGGTTCAGGGTCCTGAGGCCTTAAATTGCCGGGTGCTTCCTGGAATTGCGCCTCTCGCAGGATGCCTCCCAGACGCAAAATGACACCAGTGCAAACTTGGTCTGGTTTTAGAGTGCCAGGTCGCTCCTGCAAACTGACACCCAGAACAGTGGCTTGTGAGTTTTGTTTCCCAGGGAAAAAGCCTGTAGAATGGTTCAGGGTCCTGAGGCCTTAAATTGCCGGGTGCCTCCTGGAATTCGGCCTCTCGCAGGATGCCTCCCAGACGCAATGTAGCACCAGTTCCAACTTGGTCTGGTTTGCGAGTGCCAAGTGGGTCCTGAAAACTGACACCCAGAACAGTGGCTTGTGAGTTTTGTTTCCCAGGGAAAAAGCCTGTACAATGGTTCAGGGTCCTGCGGCCTTAAATAGCCGGGTGCCTCCTGGAATTGCGCCTCTCGCAGGATGCCTCCCAGACGCAAGGTGGCACCAGTGCCAACTTGGTCTGGTTTGAGAGTGCCAGGTCGCTCCTGCAAACTGACACCCAGAACAGTGGCTTGTGAGTTTTGTTTCCTAGGGAAAAAGCCTGTACAATGGTTCAGGGTCCTATGGCCTGAAATTGCCGGGTGCCTCCTGGAATTCCGCCTCTCGCAAGATGCCTCCCAGACGCTAGGTTGCACCAGTTCCAACTTGGTCTGGTTTGAGAGAGCCAAGTGGGTCCTGAAAACTGACACCCAGAACAGCGGCTTGTGAGTTTTGTTTCCCAGGGAAAAAGCCTGGACAATGTTCATGGTCTTGCGGCCTTAAATTGCCAGGTGACTCCTGGAATTGTGCCTCTCGCGGGATGCCTCCCAGACGCAAGGTGGCACCAGTGCCAACTTGGTCTGGTTTGAGAGTGCCAGGTCGCTCCTGCAAACTGACACCCAGAACAGTGGCTTGTGAGTTTTGTTTCCCAGGGAAAAAGCCTGTACAATGGTTCAGGTTCCTGAGGCCTTAAATTGCCGGGTGCCTCCTGGAATTCGGCCTCTCACAGGATGCCTCCCAGACGCAAGGTGGCACCAGTTCCTACTTGGTCTGGTTTGCGAGTGCCAAGTGGGTCCTGAAAACTGACACCCAGAACAGTGGCTTGTGAGTTTTGCTACCCAGGGAAAAAGCCTGTACAATGGTCCAGTGTCCTGCGGTCTTAAATTGCAGCGTACCTCCTGGAGATCCGCCTCTCGCAGGATGCCTCCCAGACGCAAAATGACACCAGTGCCAACTTGGTCTGGTTTGAGAGTGCCAAGTGGGTCTTGAAAACTGACACCCAGAACAGTGGCTTGTGAGTTTTGTTTCCCAGGGAAAAAGCCTGTACAATGGTTCAGGGTCCTGCGGCCTTAAATAGCCGGGTGCCTCCTGGAATTGCGCCTCTCGCAGGATGCCTCCCAGACGCAAGGTGGCACCAGTGCCAACTTGGTCTGGTTTTAGAGAGCCAAGTGGGTCCTGAAAACTGACACCCAGAACAGCGGCTTGTGAGTTTTGTTTCTCAGGGAAAAAGCCTGGACAATGTTCATGGTCTTGCGGCCTTAAATTGCCAGGTGACTCCTGGAATGGCGCCTCTCGCAGGATGCCTCCCAGACGCAAGGTGGCACCAGTGCCAACTTGGTCTGGTTTGAGAGTGCCAGGTCGCTCCTGCAAATTGACACCCAGAACAGTGGCTTGTGAGTTTTGTTTCCCAGGGAAAAAGCCTGTACAATGGTTCAGGGTCCTGCGGCCTTAAATTGCCGGGTGCCTCCTGGAGATCCGCCTCTCGCAGGATGCCTCCCAGACGCAAAATGACACCAGTGCCAACTTGGTCTGGCTTGAGAGTGCCAGGTCGCTCCTGCAAACTGACACCCAGAACAGTGGCTTGTGAGTTTTGTTTCCCAGGGAAAAAGCCTGTAGAATGGTTCAGGGTCCTATGGCCTTAAATTGCCGGGTGCCTCCTGGAGATCCGCCACTTGCAGGATGCCTCCCAGACGCAAAATGACACCAGTGCAAACTTGGTCTGGTTTGAGAGTGCCAGGTGGGTCCTGAAAACTGACACCCAGAACAGTGGCTTGTGAGTTTTGTTTCCCATAGAAAAAGCCTGTACAATGGTTCAGGGTCCTGCGGCCTTAAATTGCCGGGTGCCTCCTGGAATTGCGCCTCTCGCAGGATGCCTCCCAGACGCAAGGTGGCACCAGTGCCAACTTGGTCTGGTTTGAGAGTGCCAGGTCGCTCCTGCAAACTGACACCCAGAACAGTGGCTTGTGAGTTTTGTTTCCCAGGGAAAAAGCCTGTAGAATGGTTCAGGGTCCTATGGCCTTAAATTGCCGGGTGCCTCCTGCAATTCGGCCTCTCGCAAGATGCCTCCCAGACGCTAGGTTGCACCAGTTCCAACTTGGTCTGGTTTGAGAGAGCCAAGTGGGTCCTGAAAACTGACACCAAGAACAGCGACTTGTGAGTTTTGTTTCCCAGGGAAAAAGCCTGGACGATGTTCATGGTCTTGCAGCCTTAAATTGCCAGCTGACTCCAGGAATTGCGCCTCTCGCAGGATGCCTCCCAGACGCAAGGTGGCAGCAGTGCCAACTTGGTCTGGTTTGAGAGTGCCCAGTGGGTCCTAAAAACTAACACCCAGAACAGTGGCTTGTGAGTTTGTTTCCCAAGGAAAAAGCCCGTACAATGGTTCAGGGTCCTGTGGGCTTAAATTGCCGGGTGCCGACTGGAGATCTGCCTCTCGCAGGATGCCTCCCAGACGCAAAATGACACCACTGCCAACTTGGTCTGGTTTGAGGGTGCCAAGTGGGTCCTGGAAACTGACACCCAGAACAGCGGCTTGTGAGTTTTGTTTCCCAGGGAAAAAGCCTGGAAAATATTCATGGTCTTGCGGCCTTAAATTGCCAGGTGACTCCTGGAATTGCGCCTCTCGCAGGATGCCTCCCAGACGCAAGGTGGCACCAGTGCCAACTTGGTCTGGTTTGAGGGTGCCCAGTGGGTCCTGAAAACTGACACCCAGAACAGTGGCTTGTGAGTTTTGTTTCCCAGGGAAAAAGCCTGTACAATGGTTCAGGGTCCTGCGGCCTTAAATTGCCGGGTGCCTCCTGGAATTGCGCCTCTCGCAGGATGCCTCCCAGACGCAAGGTAGCACCTGTGCCAACTTGGTCTGGTTTTAGAGTGCCAAGTGGGTCCTGAAAACTGACACCCAGAACAGTGGCTTGTGAGTTTTGTTTCCCAGGGAAAAAGCCTGTACAGTGATTCAGGGGCCTGAGGCCGTAAATTGCCGGGTGCCTCCTGGAATTCGGCCTCTCGCAGGATGCCTCCCAGACGCATGGTGGCACCCGTTCCAACTTGGTCTGGTTTGAGAAAGCCAAGTGGGTCCTGAAAACTGACACCCAGAACAGTGGCTTGTGAGTTTTGTTTCCCAGGGAAAAAGCCTGTACAATGGTTCAGGGTCCTGTGGCCTGAAATTGCCAGGTGCCTCCTGGAGATCTGCCTCTCGCAGGATGCCTCCCAGACGCAAAATGACACCAGTGCCAACTTGGTCTGGTTTGAGGGTGCCAAGTGGGTCCTGAAAACTGACACCCAGAACAGTGGCTTGTGAGTTTTGTTTCCCAGGGAAAAAGCCTGTACAATGGTTCAGGGTCCTGCGGCCTTAAATTGCCGGGTGCCTCCTTGAGATCCGCCTCTCGCAGGATGCCTCCCAGACGCAAGGTGGCACCCGTTCCAACTTGGTCTGGTTTGAGAGTGCCCAGTGGGTCCTGAAAACTGACACCCAGAACAGTGGCTTGTGAGTTTTGTTTCCCAGGGAAAAATCCTGTAGAATGGTTCAGGGTCCTATGACCTTAAATATCCGAGTGACTCCTGGAATTCGGCCTCTCGCAAGATGCCTCCCAGACGCTAGGTTGCACCAGTTCCAACTTGGTCTGGTTTGAGAGAGCCAAGTGGGTCCTGGAAACTGACACCCAGAACAGCGGCTTGTGAGTTTTGTTTCCCAGGGAAAAAGCCTGGGAAATATTCATGGTCTTGCGGCCTTAAATTGCCAGGTGACTCCTGGAATTGCGCCTCTCGCAGGATGCCTCCCAGACGCAAGGTGGCACCAGTGCCAACTTGGTCTGGTTTTAGAGAGCCAAGTGGGTCCGTAAAACTGACACCCAGAACAGTGGCTTGTGAGTTTTGTTTCCCAGGGAAAAAGCCTGTACAATGGTTCAGGGTCCTGAGGCCTTAAATTGCCGGGTGCCTCCTGGAATTCGGCCTCTCGCAGGATGCCTCCCAGACGCAAGGTGGCACCAGTGCCAACTTGGTCTGGTTTTAGAGTACTCAGTGCGTCCTGAAAACTTACACCCAGAACAGGGGCTTCTGAGTTTTGTTTCCTAGGGAAAAAGCCTGGACAATGGTTCAGGGGCCTGAGGCCTTAAATTGCCGGGTGCCTCCTGGAATTCGGCCTCTCGCAGGATGCCTCCCAGACGCAAGGTGGCACCAGTGCAAACATGGTCTGGTTTTAGAGTGCCAGGTCGCTCCTGCAAACTGACACCCAGAACAGTGGCTTGTGAGTTTTGTTTCCCAGGGAAAAAGCCTGTAGAATGGTTCAGGGTCCTATGGCCTTAAATTGCCGGGTGCCTCCTGGAATTCGGCCTCTCGCAAGATGCCTCCCAGACGCTAGGTTGCACCAGTTCCAACTTGGTCTGGTTTGAGAGAGCCATGTGGGTCCTGAAAACTGACACCAAGAACAGCGGCTTGTGAGTTTTGTTTCCCAGGGAAAAAGCCTGGACGATGTTCATGGTCTTGCAGCCTTAAATTGCCAGCTGACTCCTGGAATTGCGCCTCTCGCAGGATGCCTCCCAGACGCAAGGTGGCACCAGTGCCAACTTGGTCTGGTTTGAGAGTGCCCAGTGGGTCCTAAAAACTAACAACCAGAACAGTGGCTTGTGAGTTTGTTTCCCAAGGAAAAAGCCCGTACAATGGTTCAGGGTCCTGTGGGCTTAAATTGCCGGGTGCCGACTGGAGATCTGCCTCTCGCAGGATGCCTCCCAGACGCAAAATGACACCAGTGCCAACTTGGTCTGGTTTGAGGGTGCCAAGTGGGTCCTGGAAACTGACACCCAGAACAGCGGCTTGTGAGTTTTGTTTCCCAGGGAAAAAGCCTGGAAAATATTCATGGTCTTGCGGCCTTAAATTGCCAGGTGACTCCTGGAATTGCGCCTCTCGCAGGATGCCTCCCAGACGCAAGGTGGCACCAGTGCCAACTTGGTCTGGTTTGAGGGTGCCCAGTGGGTCCTGAAAACTGACACCCAGAACAGTGGCTTGTGAGTTTTGTTTCCCAGGGAAAAAGCCTGTACAATGGTTCAGGGTCCTGCGGCCTTAAATTGCCGGGTGCCTACTGGAGATCTGCCTCTCGCAGGATGCCTTCCAGACGCAATGTAGCACCAGTTCCAACTTGGTCTGGTTTGCGAGTGCCAAGTGGGTCCTGAAAACTGACACCCAGAACAGTGGCTTCTGAGTTTTGTTTCCTAGGGAAAAAGCCTGGACAATGGTTCAGGGGCCTGAGGCCTTAAATTGCCGGGTGCCTCCTGGAATTCGGCCTCTCGCAGGATGCCTCCCAGACGCAAGGTGGCACCAGTGCCAACTTGGTCTGGTTTGAGAGTACTCAGTGGGTCCTGAAAACTGACACCCAGAACAGTGGCTTCTGAGTTTCGTTTCCTAGGGAAAAAGCCTGGACAATGGTTCAGGGGCCTGAGGCCTTAAATTGCCGGGTGCCTCCTGGAATTCGGCCTCTCGCAGGATGCCTCCCAGACGCATGGTGGCACCAGTTCCAACTTGGTCTGGTTTAAGAGTGCCAAATGGGTCCTGAAAACTGACACTCAGAACAGTGGCTTGTGAGTTTTGTTTCCCAGGGAAAAAGCCTGTACAATGGTTCAGGGTCCTGCGGCCTTAAATTGCCGGGTGCCTCCTGGAGATCCGCCACTTGCAGGATGCCTCCCAGACGCAAAATGACACCAGTGCAAACTTGGTCTGGTTTGAGAGAGCCAAGTGGGTCCTGAAAACTGACACCAAGAACAGCGACTTGTGAGTTTTGTTTCCCAGGGAAAAAGCCTGTACAATGGTTCAGGGTCCTGAGGCCTTAAATTGCCGGGTGCTTCCTGGAATTGCGCCTCTCGCAGGATGCCTCCCAGACGCAAAATGACACCAGTGCAAACTTGGTCTGGTTTGAGAGTGCCAGGTCGCTCCTGCAAACTGACACCCAGAACAGTGGCTTGTGAGTTTTGTTTCCCAGGGAAAAAGCCTGTAGAATGGTTCAGGGTCCTATGGCCTTAAATTGCCGGGTGCCTCCTGGAATTCGGCCTCTCGCAAGATGCCTCCCAGACGCTAGGTTGCACCAGTTCCAACTTGGTCTGGTTTGAGAGAGCCATGTGGGTCCTGAAAACTGACACCAAGAACAGCGGCTTGTGAGTTTTGTTTCCCAGGGAAAAAGCCTGGACGATGTTCATGGTCTTGCAGCCTTAAATTGCCAGCTGACTCCTGGAATTGCGCCTCTCGCAGGATGCCTCCCAGACGCAAGGTGGCACCAGTGCCAACTTGGTCTGGTTTGAGAGTGCCCAGTGGGTCCTAAAAACTAACAACCAGAACAGTGGCTTGTGAGTTTGTTTCCCAAGGAAAAAGCCCGTACAATGGTTCAGGGTCCTGTGGGCTTAAATTGCCGGGTGCCGACTGGAGATCTGCCTCTCGCAGGATGCCTCCCAGACGCAAAATGACACCAGTGCCAACTTGGTCTGGTTTGAGGGTGCCAAGTGGGTCCTGGAAACTGACACCCAGAACAGCGGCTTGTGAGTTTTGTTTCCCAGGGAAAAAGCCTGGAAAATATTCATGGTCTTGCGGCCTTAAATTGCCAGGTGACTCCTGGAATTGCGCCTCTCGCAGGATGCCTCCCAGACGCAAGGTGGCACCAGTGCCAACTTGGTCTGGTTTGAGGGTGCCCAGTGGGTCCTGAAAACTGACACCCAGAACAGTGGCTTGTGAGTTTTGTTTCCCAGGGAAAAAGCCTGTACAATGGTTCAGGGTCCTGCGGCCTTAAATTGCCGGGTGCCTACTGGAGATCTGCCTCTCGCAGGATGCCTTCCAGACGCAATGTAGCACCAGTTCCAACTTGGTCTGGTTTGCGAGTGCCAAGTGGGTCCTGAAAACTGACACCCAGAACAGTGGCTTCTGAGTTTTGTTTCCTAGGGAAAAAGCCTGGACAATGGTTCAGGGGCCTGAGGCCTTAAATTGCCGGGTGCCTCCTGGAATTCGGCCTCTCGCAGGATGCCTCCCAGACGCAAGGTGGCACCAGTGCCAACTTGGTCTGGTTTGAGAGTACTCAGTGGGTCCTGAAAACTGACACCCAGAACAGTGGCTTCTGAGTTTCGTTTCCTAGGGAAAAAGCCTGGACAATGGTTCAGGGGCCTGAGGCCTTAAATTGCCGGGTGCCTCCTGGAATTCGGCCTCTCGCAGGATGCCTCCCAGACGCATGGTGGCACCAGTTCCAACTTGGTCTGGTTTAAGAGTGCCAAGTGGGTCCTGAAAACTGACACCCAGAACAGTGGCTTGTGAGTTTTGTTTCCCAGGGAAAAAGCCTGTACAATGGTTCAGGGTCCTGCGGCATTAAATTGCCGGGTGCCTCCTGGAGATCCGCCACTTGCAGGATGCCTCCCAGACGCAAAATGACACCAGTGCAAACTTGGTCTGGTTTGAGAGAGCCAAGTGGGTCCTGAAAACTGACACCAAGAACAGCGACTTGTGAGTTTTGTTTCCCAGGGAAAAAGCCTGTACAATGGTTCAGGGTCCTGAGGCCTTAAATTGCCGGGTGCTTCCTGGAATTGCGCCTCTCGCAGGATGCCTCCCAGACGCAAAATGACACCAGTGCAAACTTGGTCTGGTTTGAGAGTGCCAGGTCGCTCCTGCAAACTGACACCCAGAACAGTGGCTTGTGAGTTTTGTTTCCCAGGGAAAAAGCCTGTAGAATGGTTCAGGGTCCTGAGGCCTTAAATTGCCGGGTGCCTCCTGGAATTCGGCCTCTCGCAGGATGCCTTCCAGACGCAATGTAGCACCAGTTCCAACTTGGTCTGGTTTGCGAGTGCCAAGTGGGTCCTGAAAACTGACACCCAGAACAGTGGCTTGTGAGTTTTGTTTCCCAGGGAAAAAGCCTGTACAATGGTTCAGGGTCCTGCGGCCTTAAATTGCCGGGTGCCTCCTGGAATTGCGCCTCTCACAGGATGCCTCCCAGACGCAAGGTGGCACCAGTGCCAACTTGGTCTGGTTTGCGAGTGCCAGGTGGCTCCTGCAAACTGACACCCAGAACAGTTGCTTGTGAGTTTTGTTTCTCAGGGAAAAATTCTGGACAATGTTCATGGTCTTGCGGCCTTAAATTGCCAGGTGACTCCTGGAATTGCGCCTCTCGCAGGATGCCTTCCAGACGCAAGGTGGCACCAGTGCCAACTTGGTCTGGTTTGAGAGTGCCAGGTCGCTCCTGCAAACTGACACCCAGAACAGTGGCTTGTGAGTTTTGTTTCCCAGGGAAAAAGCCTGTACAATGATTCAGGGTCCTTCGGTCTTAAATTGCCGGGTGCCTCCTGGAGATCCGCCTTTCGCAGGATGCCTCCCAGACGCAAAATGACACCAGTGCCAACTTGGTCTGGTTTATGAGTGCCAGGTGGGTCCTGAAAACTGACACCCAGAACAGTGGCTTGTGAGTTTTGCTTACCAGGGAAAAAGCCTGGACAATGTTCATGGTCTTGCGGCCTTAAATTGCCAGGTGACTCCTGGAATTGCGCCTCTCGCAGGATGCCTCCCAGACGCAAGGTGGCACCAGTGCCACCTTGGTCTGGTTTGAGAGTACTCAGTGGGTCCTGAAAACTGACACCCAGAACAGTGGCTTGTGAGTTTTGTTTCCCAGGGAAAAAGCCTGTACAATGGTTCAGGGTCCTGTGGCCTTAAATTGCCGGGTGCCTCCTGGAGATCCGCCACTTGCAGGATGCCTCCCAGACGCAAAATGACACCAGTGCAAACTTGGTCTGGTTTGAGAGTGCCAGGTGGGTCCTGAAAACTGACACCCAGAACAGTGGCTTGTGAGTTTTGTTTCCCAGGGAAAAAGCCTGTACAATGGTTCAGGGTCCTGAGGCCTTAAATTGCCGGGTGCCTCCTGGAATTGCGCCTCTCGCAGGATGCCTCCCAGACGCAAGGCGGCACCAGTGCAAACTTGGTCTGGTTTTAGAGTGCCAGGTCGCTCCTGCAAACTGACACCCAGAACAGTGGCTTGTGAGTTTTGTTTCCCAGGGAAAATGCCTGTACAATGGTTCAGGGTCCTATGGCCTTAAATTGCCGGGTGCCTCCTGGAATTCGGCCTCTCGCAAGATGCCTCCCAGACGCTAGGTTGCACCAGTTCCAACTTGGTCTGGTTTGAGAGAGCCAAGTGGGTCCTGAAAACTGACACCAAGAACAGCGACTTGTGAGTTTTGTTTCCCAGGGAAAAAGCCTGGACGATGTTCATGGTCTTGCAGCCTTAAATTGCCAGGTGACTCCTGGAATTGCGCCTCTCGCAGGATGCCTCCCAGACGCAAGGTGGCACCAGTGCCAACTTGGTCTGGTTTGAGAGTGCCCAGTGGGTCCTAAAAACTAACACTCAGAACAGTGGCTTGTGAGTTTGTTTCCCAAGGAAAAAGCCCGTACAATGGTTCAGGGTCCTGTGGGCTTAAATTGCCGGGTGCCGACTGGAGATCTGCCTCTCGCAGGATGCCTCCCAGACGCAAAATGACACCACTGCCAACTTGGTCTGGTTTGAGGGTGCCAAGTGGGTCCTGGAAACTGACACCCAGAACAGCGGCTTGTGAGTTTTGTTTCCTAAGGAAAAAGCCTGGAAAATATTCATGGTCTTGCGGCCTTAAATTGCCAGGTGACTCCTGGAATTGCGCCTCTCGCAGGATGCCTCCCAGACGCAAGGTGGCACCAGTGCCAACTTGGTCTGGTTTGAGGGTGCCCAGTGGGTCCTGAAAACTGACACCCAGAACAGTGGCTTGTGAGTTTTGTTTCCCAGGGAAAAAGCCTGTACAATGGTTCAGGGTCCTGCGGCCTTAAATTGCCGGGTGCCTCCTGGAATTGCGCCTCTCGCAGGATGCCTCCCAGACGCAAGGTAGCACCAGTGCCAACTTGGTCTGGTTTTAGAGTGCCAAGTGGGTCCTGAAAACTGACACCCAGAACAGTGGCTTGTGAGTTTTGTTTCCCAGGGAAAAAGCCTGTACAGTGATTCAGGGGCCTGAGGCCGTAAATTGCCGGGTGCCTCCTGGAATTCGGCCTCTCGCAGGATGCCTCACAGACGCATGGTGGCACCCGTTCCAACTTGGTCTGGTTTGAGAAAGCCAAGTGGGTCCTGAAAACTGACACCCAGAACAGTGGCTTGTGAGTTTTGTTTCCCAGGGAAAAAGCCTGTACAATGGTTCAGGGTCCTGTGGCCTGAAATTGCCAGGTGCCTCCTGGAGATCTGCCTCTCGCAGGATGCCTCCCAGACGCAAAATGACACCAGTGCCAACTTGGTCTGGTTTGAGGGTGCCAAGTGGGTCCTGAAAACTGACACCCAGAACAGTGGCTTGTGAGTTTTGTTTCCCAGGGAAAAAGCCTGTACAATGGTTCAGGGTCCTGAGGCCTTAAATTGCCGGGTGCCTCCTGGAATTCGGCCTCTCGCAGGATGCCTTCCAGACACAATGTAGCACCAGTTCCAACTTGGTCTGGTTTGCGAGTGCCAAGTGGGTCCTGAAAACTGACACCCAGAACAGTGGCTTGTGAGTTTTGTTTCCCAGGGAAAAAGCCTGTACAATGGTTCAGGGTCCTGCGGCCTTAAATTGCCGGGTGCCTCCTTGAGATCCGCCTCTCGCAGGATGCCTCCCAGACGCTAGGTTGCACCAGTTCCAACTTGGTCTGGTTTGAGAGAGCCAAGTGGGTCCTGGAAACTGACACCCAGAACAGCGGCTTGTGAGTTTTGTTTCCCAGGGAAAAAGCCTGGGAAATATTCATGGTCTTGCGGCCTTAAATTGCCAGGTGACTCCTGGAATTGCGCCTCTCGCAGGATGCCTCCCAGACGCAAGGTGGCACCAGTGCCAACTTGGTCTGGTTTTAGAGAGCCAAGTGGGTCCTGAAAACTGACACCCAGAACAGTGGCTTGTGAGTTTTGTTTCCCAGGGAAAAAGCCTGTACAATGGTTCAGGGTCCTGAGGCCTTAAATTGCCGGGTGCCTCCTGGAATTCGGCCTCTCGCAGGATGCCTCCCAGACGCAAGGTGGCACCAGTGCCAACTTGGTCTGGTTTTAGAGTACTCAGTGCGTCCTGAAAACTTACACCCAGAACAGGGGCTTCTGAGTTTTGTTTCCTAGGGAAAAAGCCTGGACAATGGTTCAGGGGCCTGAGGCCTTAAATTGCCGGGTGCCTCCTGGAATTCGGCCTCTCGCAGGATGCCTCCCAGACGCAAGGTGGCACCAGTGCAAACATGGTCTGGTTTTAGAGTGCCAGGTCGCTCCTGCAAACTGACACCCAGAACAGTGGCTTGTGAGTTTTGTTTCCCAGGGAAAAAGCCTGTAGAATGGTTCAGGGTCCTATGGCCTTAAATTGCCGGGTGCCTCCTGGAATTCGGCCTCTCGCAAGATGCCTCCCAGACGCTAGGTTGCACCAGTTCCAACTTGGTCTGGTTTGAGAGAGCCATGTGGGTCCTGAAAACTGACACCAAGAACAGCGGCTTGTGAGTTTTGTTTCCCAGGGAAAAAGCCTGGACGATGTTCATGGTCTTGCAGCCTTAAATTGCCAGCTGACTCCTGGAATTGCGCCTCTCGCAGGATGCCTCCCAGACGCAAGGTGGCACCAGTGCCAACTTGGTCTGGTTTGAGAGTGCCCAGTGGGTCCTAAAAACTAACACCCAGAACAGTGGCTTGTGAGTTTGTTTCCCAAGGAAAAAGCCCGTACAATGGTTCAGGGTCCTGTGGGCTTAAATTGCCGGGTGCCGACTGGAGATCTGCCTCTCGCAGCATGCCTCCCAGACGCAAAATGACACCAGTGCCAACTTGGTCTGGTTTGAGGGTGCCAAGTGGGTCCTGGAAACTGACACCCAGAACAGCGGCTTGTGAGTTTTGTTTCCCAGGGAAAAAGCCTGGAAAATATTCATGGTCTTGCGGCCTTAAATTGCCAGGTGACTCCTGGAATTGCGCCTCTCGCAGGATGCCTCCCAGACGCAAGGTGGCACCAGTGCCAACTTGGTCTGGTTTGAGGGTGCCCAGTGGGTCCTGAAAACTGACACCCAGAACAGTGGCTTGTGAGTTTTGTTTCCCAGGGAAAAAGCCTGTACAATGGTTCAGGGTCCTGCGGCCTTAAATTGCCGGGTGCCTACTGGAGATCTGCCTCTCGCAGGATGCCTTCCAGACGCAATGTAGCACCAGTTCCAACTTGGTCTGGTTTGCGAGTGCCAAGTGGGTCCTGAAAACTGACACCCAGAACAGTGGCTTCTGAGTTTTGTTTCCTAGGGAAAAAGCCTGGACAATGGTTCAGGGTCCTGAGGCCTTAAATTGCCGGGTGCCTCCTGGAATTCGGCCTCTCGCAGGATGCCTCCCAGACGCAAGGTGGCACCAGTGCCAACTTGGTCTGGTTTGAGAGTACTCAGTGGGTCCTGAAAACTGACACCCAGAACAGTGGCTTCTGAGTTTCGTTTCCTAGGGAAAAAGCCTGGACAATGGTTCAGGGGCCTGAGGCCTTAAATTGCCGGGTGCCTCCTGGAATTCGGCCTCTCGCAGGATGCCTCCCAGACGCATGGTGGCACCAGTTCCAACTTGGTCTGGTTTAAGAGTGCCAAGTGGGTCCTGAAAACTGACACCCAGAACAGTGGCTTGTGAGTTTTGTTTCCCAGGGAAAAAGCCTGTACAATGGTTCAGGGTCCTGCGGCCTTAAATTGCCGGGTGCCTCCTGGAGATCCGCCACTTGCAGGATGCCTCCCAGACGCAAAATGACACCAGTGCAAACTTGGTCTGGTTTGAGAGAGCCAAGTGGGTCCTGAAAACTGACACCAAGAACAGCGACTTGTGAGTTTTGTTTCCCAGGGAAAAAGCCTGTACAATGGTTCAGGGTCCTGAGGCCTTAAATTGCCGGGTGCTTCCTGGAATTGCGCCTCTCGCAGGATGCCTCCCAGACGCAAAATGACACCAGTGCAAACATGGTCTGGTTTTAGAGTGCCAGGTCGCTCCTGCAAACTGACACCCAGAACAGTGGCTTGTGAGTTTTGTTTCCCAGGGAAAAAGCCTGTAGAATGGTTCAGGGTCCTGAGGCCTTAAATTGCCGGGTGCCTCCTGGAATTCGGCCTCTCGCAGGATGCCTTCCAGACGCAATGTAGCACCAGTTCCAACTTGGTCTGGTTTGCGAGTGCCTAGTGGGTCCTGAAAACTGACACCCAGAACAGTGGCTTGTGAGTTTTGTTTCCCAGGGAAAAAGCCTGTACAATGGTTCAGGGTCCTGCGGCCTTAAATTGCCGGGTGCCTCCTGGAATTGCGCCTCTCACAGGATGCCTCCCAGACGCAAGGTGGCACCAGTGCCAACTTGGTCTGGTTTGCGAGTGCCAGGTGGCTCCTGCAAACTGACACCCAGAACAGTTGCTTGTGAGTTTTGTTTCTCAGGGAAAAATTCTGGACAATGTTCATGGCCTTGCGGCCTTAAATTGCCAGGTGACTCCTGGAATTGCGCCTCTCGCAGGATGCCTTCCAGATGCAAGGTGGCACCAGTGCCAACTTGGTCTGGTTTGAGAGTGCCAGGTCGCTCCTGCAAACTGACACCCAGAACAGTGGCTTGTGAGTTTTGTTTCCCAGGGAAAAAGCCTGTACAATGATTCAGGGTCCTTCGGTCTTAAATTGCCGGGTGCCTCCTGGA
Source organism: Fringilla coelebs (assembly GCF_963513975.1). Taxonomy (NCBI): domain Eukaryota; kingdom Metazoa; phylum Chordata; class Aves; order Passeriformes; family Fringillidae; genus Fringilla; species Fringilla coelebs. The sequence continues at coordinate 1,222,309 of NW_028167587.1, read as the reverse complement.
GATCCGCCTTTCGCAGGATGCCTCCCAGACGCAAAATGACACCAGTGCCAACTTGGTCTGGTTTATGAGTGCCAGGTGGGTCCTGAAAACTGACACCCAGAACAGTGGCTTGTGAGTTTTGTTTCCCAGGGAAAAAGCCTGTACAATGGTTCAGGGTCCTGAGGCCTTAAATTGCCGGGTGCCTCCTGGAATTCGGCCTCTCGCAGGATGCCTTCCAGACGCAATGTAGCACCAGTCCAACTTGGTCTGGTTTGCGAGTGCCAAGTGGGTCCTGAAAACTGACACCCAGAACAGTGGCTTGTGAGTTTTGTTTCCCAGGGAAAAAGCCTGTACAATGGTTCAGGGTCCTGCGGCCTTAAATTGCCGGGTGCCTCCTGGAATTGCGCCTCTCACAGGATGCCTCCCAGACGCAAGGTGGCACCAGTGCCAACTTGGTCTGGTTTGAGAGTGCCAGGTCGCTCCTGCAAACTGACACCCAGAACAGTGGCTTGTGAGTTTTGTTTCCCAGGGAAAAAGCATGTACAATGGTTCAGGGTCCTGCGGCCTTAAATTGGCGGATGCCTCCTGGAATTGCGCCTCTCGCAGGATGCCTCCCAGACGCAAGGTGCCACCAGTGCCAACTTGGTCTGGTTTGAGAGTGCCAGGTCGCTCCTGCAAACTGACACCCAGAACAGTGGCTTGTGAGTTTTGTTTCCCAGGGAAAATCCTGTACAATGGTTCAGGGTCCTTCGGTCTTAAATTGCCGGGTGCCTCCTGGAGATCCGCCTCTCGCAGGATGCCTCCCAGACGCAAAATGACACCAGTGCCAACTTGGTCTGGTTTGTGAGTGCCAGGTCGCTCCTGCAAACTGACACCCAGAACAGTGGCTTGTGAGTTTTGTTTCCCAGGGAAAAAGCCTGTACAGTGGTTCAGGGTCCTAGGGCCTTAAATTGCCGGGTGCCTCCTGGAATTCGGCCTCTCGCAAGATGCCTCTCAGACGCTAGGTTGCACCAGTTCCAACTTGGTCTGGTTTGAGAAAGAAGAGTGGGTCCTGAAAACTGACACCCAGAACAGTGGCTTGTGAGTTTTGTTTCCCAGGGAAAAAGCCTGGACAATGTTCATGGTCTTGCGGCCTTAAATTGCCAGGTGACTCCTGGAATTGCGCCTCTCGCAGGATGCCTCCCAGACGCAAGGTGGCACCAGTGCCACCTTGGTCTGGTTTGAGAGTACTCAGTGGGTCCTGAAAACTGACACCCAGAACAGTGGCTTGTGAGTTTTGTTTCCCAGGGAAAATGCCTGTACAATGGTTCAGGGTCCTGTGGCCTTAAATTGCCGGGTGCCTACTGGAGATCTGCCTCTCGCAGGATGCCTTCCCGAAGCAATGTAGCACCAGTTCCAACTTGGCCTGGTTTGCGAGTGCCAAGTGGGTCCTGAAAACTGACACCCAGAACAGTGGCTTCTGAGTTTTGTTTCCTAGGGAAAAAGCCTGGACGATGTTCATGGTCTTGCAGCCTTAAATTGCCAGGTGACTCCTGGAATTGCGCCTCTCGCAGGATGCCTCCCAGATGCATGGTGGCACCCGTTCCAACTTGGTCTGGTTTGAGAGTGACCAGTGGGTCCTGAAAACTGACACCCAGAACAGTGGCTTGTGAGTTTTGTTTCCCAGGGAAAAAGCCTGTACAATGGTTCAGGGTCCTGTGGCCTTAAAATGCCAGGTGCCTCCTGGAGATCTGCCTCTCGCAGGATGCCTCCCAGACGCAAAATGACACCAGTGCCAACTTGGTCTGGTTTGAGAGAGCCAAGTGGGTCCTGAAAACTGACACCCAGAACAGTGGCTTGTGAGTTTTGTTTCCCAGGGAAAAAGCCTGTACAATGGTTCAGGGTCCTGAGGCCTTAAATTGCCGGGTGCCTCCTGGAATTCGGCCTCTCGCAGGATGCCTTCCAGACGCAATGTAGCACCAGTTCCAACTTGGTCTGGTTTGCGAGTGCCAAGTGGGTCCTGAAAACTGACACCCAGAACAGTGGCTTGTGAGTTTTGTTTCCCAGGGAAAAAGCCTGTACAATGGTTCAGGGTCCTGCGGCCTTAAATTGCCGGGTGCCTCCTTGAGATCCGCCTCTCGCAGGATGCCTCCCAGACGCAAGGTGGCACCAGTTCCAACTTGGTCTGGTTTTAGAGAGCCAAGTGGGTCCTGAAAACTGACACCCAGAACAGCGGCTTGTGAGTTTTGTTTCCCAGGGAAACAGCCTCGACAATGTTCATGGTCTTGCGGCCTTAAATTGCCAGGTGACTCCTGGAATTGCGCCTCTCGCAGGATGCCTCCCAGACGCAAGGTGGCACCAGTTCGAACTTGGTCTGGTTTGAGAGTGCCCAGTGGGTCCTGAAAACTGACACCCAGAACAGTGGCTTGTGAGTTTTGTTTCCCAGGGAAAAAGCCTGTAGAATGGTTCAGGGTCCTATGACCTTAAATATCCGGGTGCCTCCTGGAATTCGGCATCTCGCAAGATGCCTCCCAGACGCAAGGTTGCACCAGTTCACACTTGGTCTGGTTTGAGAGAGCCAAGTGGGTCCTGGAAACTGACACCCAGAACAGCGGCTTGTGAGTTTTGTTTCCCAGGGAAAAAGCCTGGGAAATATTCATGGTCTTGCGGCCTTAAATTGCCAGGTGACTCCTGGAATTGCTCCTCTCGCAGGATGCCTCCCAGACGCAAGGTGGCACCAGTGCCAACTTGGTCTGGTTTGAGGGTGCCCAGTGGGTCCTGAAAACTGACACCCAGAACAGTGGCTTGTGAGTTTTGTTTCCCAGGGAAAAAGCCTGTACAATGGTTCAGGTTCCTGAGGCCTTAAATTGCCGGGTGCCTCCTGGAATTGCGCCTCTCGCAGGATGCCTCCCAGACGCAAGGTGGCACCAGTGCCAACTTGGTCTGGTTTAAGAGAGCCAAGTGGGTCCTGAAAACTGACACCCAGAACAGTGGCTTGTGAGTTTTGTTTCCCAGGGAAAAAGCCTGTACAATGGTTCAGGGTCCTGAGGCCTTAAATTGCCGGGTGCCTCCTGGAATTCGGCCTCTCGCAGGATGCCTCCCAAACGCTAGGTTGCACCAGTTCGAACTTAATCTGGTTTGAGAGAGCCAAGTGGGTCCTGAAAACTGACACCCAGAACAGCGGCTTGTGAGTTTTGTTTCCCAGGGAAACAGCCTCGACAATGTTCATGGTCTTGCGGCCTCAAATTGCCAGGTGACTCCTGGAATTGCGCCTCTCGCAGGATGCCTCCCAGACGCAAGGTGGCACCCATTCCAACTTGGTCTGGTTTGAGAGTGCCCAGTGGGTCCTGAAAACTGACACCCAGAACAGTGGCTTGTGAGTTTTGTTTCCCAGGGAAAAAGCCTGTACAATGGTTCAGGGTCCTGCGGCCTTAAATTGCCGGGTGCCTCCTGGAATTCGGCCTCTCGCAGGATGCCTTCCAGACGCAATGTAGCACCAGTTCCAACTTGGTCTGGTTTGCGAGTGCCAAGTGGGTCCTGAAAACTGACACCCAGAACAGTGGCTTGTGAGTTTTGTTTCCCAGGGAAAACGCCTGTACAAAGGTTCAGGGTCCTGAGGCCTTAAATTGCCGGGTGCCTCCTGGAATTCAGCCTCTCGCAGGATGCCTCCCAGATGCAAGGTGGCACCAGTGCAAACTTGGTCTGGTTTTAGAGTGCCAGGTCGCTCCTGCAAACTGACACCCAGAACAGTGGCTTGTGAGTTTTGTTTCCCAGGGAAAAAGCCTGTAGAATTGTTCAGGGTCCTATGGCCTTAAATTGCCGGGTGCCTCCTGCAATTCGGCCTCTCGCAAGATGCCTCCCAGACGCTAGGTTGCACCAGTTCCAACTTGGTCTGGTTTGAGAGAGCCAAGTGGGTCCTGAAAACTGACACCAAGAACAGCGACTTGTGAGTTTTGTTTCCCAGGGAAAAAGCCTGGACGATGTTCATGGTCTTGCAGCCTTAAATTGCCAGGTGACTCCAGGAATTGCGCCTCTCGCAGGATGCCTCCCAGACGCAAGGTGGCACCAGTTCCAACTTGGTCTGGTTTGAGAGTGCCCAGTGGGTCCTAAAAACTAACACCCAGAACAGTGGCTTGTGAGTTTTCTTTCCAAGGGAAAAAGCCTGTACAATGGTTCAGGGTCCTGTGGGCTTAAATTGCCGGGTGCCGACTGGAGATCTGCCTCTCGCAGGATGCCTCCCAGACGCAAAATGACACCAGTGCCAACTTGGTCTGGTTTGAGGGTGCCAAGTGGGTCCTGAAAACTGACACCCAGAACAGTGGCTTGTGAGTTTTGTTTCCCAGGGAAAAAGCCTGTACAATGGTTCAGGTTCCTGAGGCCTTAAATTGCCGGGTGCCTCCTGGAATTCGGCCTCTCGCAGGATGCCTTCCAGACGCAATGTAGCACCAGTTCCAACTTGGTCTGGTTTAAGAGTGCCAAGTAGGTCCTGAAAACTGACACCAAGAACAGTGGCTTGTGAGTTTTGTTTCCCAGGGAAAAAGCCTGTACAATTGTTCAGGGTCCTGCGGCCTTAAATAGCCGGGTGCCTCCTGGAATTGCGCCTCTCGCAGGATGCCTCCCAGACGCAAGGTGGCACCAGTGCCAACTTGGTCTGGTTTTAGAGAGCCAAGTGTGTTCTGAAAACTGACACCCAGAACAGTGGCTTGTGAGTTTTGTTTCCCAGGGAAAAAGCCTGGACAATGGTTCAGGGTCCTGAGGCCTTAAAATGCCGGGTGCCTCCTGGAATTCGGCCTCTCGCAGGATGCCTCCCAGACGCAAGGTGGCACCAGTGCCAACTTGGTCTGGTTTAAGAGTGCCAGGTGGCTCCTGAAAACTGACACCCTGGACAGTGGCTTGTGAGTTTTGTTTCCCAGGGAAAAAGCCTGTACAATGGTTCAGGGTATTGCGGCCTTAAATAGCCGGGTGCCTCCTGGAGATCCGCAACTCGCAGGATGCCTCCCAGATGCAAAATTACACCAGTGCCAACTTGGTCTGGTTTGAGAGTGCCAGGTGGCTCCTGCAAACTGACACCCAGAACAGTGGCTTATGAGTTTTGTTTCCTAGGGAAAAAGCCTGTACAATGGTTCAGGGTCCTGCGGCCTTTAATTGGCGGATGCCTCCTGGAATTGCGCCTCTCGCAGGATGCCTCCCAGACGCAAGGTGGCACCAGTGCCAACTTGGTCTGGTTTGAGAGTGCCAGGTCGCTCCTGCAAACTGACACCCAGAACAGTGGCTTGTGAGTTTTGTTTCCCAGGGAAAAACCTGTACAATGGTTCAGGGTCCTATGGCCTTAAATTGCCGGGTGCCTCCTGGAATTCGGCCTCTCGCAAGATGCCTCCCAGACGCTAGGTTGCACGAGTTCCAACTTGGTCTGGTTTGAGAGAGCCAAGTGGGTCCTGAAAACTGACACCCAGAACAGCGGCTTGTGAGTTTTGTTTCCCAGGGAAAAAGCCTGGACAATGTTCATGGTCTTGCGGCCTTAAATTGCCAGGTGACTCCTGGAGATCCGCCACTTGCAGGATGCCTCCCAGACGCAAAATGACACCAGTGCCAACTTGGTCTGGTTTGAGAGTGCCAGGTGGGTCCTGAAAACTGACACCCAGAACAGTGGCTTGTGAGTTTTGTTTCCCAGGGAAAAAGCCTGTAGAATGGTTCAGGGTCCTATGACCTTAAATATCCGGGTGCCTCCTGGAATTCGGCATCTCGCAAGATGCCTCCCAGACGCAAGGTTGCACCAGTTCCAACTTGGTCTGGTTTGAGAGAGCCAAGTGGGTCCTGGAAACTGACACCCAGAACAGCGGCTTGTGAGTTTTGTTTCCCAGGGAAAAAGCCTGGGAAATATTCATGGTCTTGCGGCCTTAAATTGCCAGGTGACTCCTGGAATTGCTCCTCTCGCAGGATGCCTCCCAGACGCAAGGTGGCACCAGTGCCAACTTGGTCTGGTTTGAGGGTGCCCAGTGGGTCCTGAAAACTGACACCAAGAACAGTGGCTTGTGAGTTTTGTTTCCCAGGGAAAAAGCCTGTACAATGGTTCAGGGTCCTGCGGCCTTAAATTGCCGGGTGCCTCCTGGAATTGCGCCTCTCGCAGGATGCCTCCCAGACGCAAGGTGGCACCAGTGCCAACTTGGTCTGGTTTTAGAGAGCCAAGTGGGTCCTGAAAACTGACACCCAGAACAGTGGCTTGTGAGTTTTGTTTCCCAGGGAAAAAGCCTGTACAATGGTTCAGGGTCCTGAGGCCTTAAATTGCCAGGTGCCTCCTGGAATTCGGCCTCTCGCAGGATGCCTCCCAGACGCTAGGTTACACCAGTTCGAACTTGGTCTGGTTTGAGAGAGCCAAGTGGGTCCTGAAAACTGACACCCAGAACAGCGGCTTGTGAGTTTTGTTTCCCAGGGAAACAGCCTCGACAATGTTCATGGTCTTGCGGCCTCAAATTGCCAGGTGACTCCTGGAATTGCGCCTCTCGCAGGATGCCTCCCAGACGCAAGGTGGCACCCATTCCAACTTGGTCTGGTTTGAGAGTGCCCAGTGGGTCCTGAAAACTGACACCCAGAACAGTGGCTTGTGAGTTTTGTTTCCCAGGGAAAAAGCCTGTACAATGGTTCAGGGTCCTGCGGCCTTAAATTGCCGGGTGCCTCCTGGAATTCGGCCTCTCGCAGGATGCCTTCCAGACGCAATGTAGCACCAGTTCCAACTTGGTCTGGTTTGCGAGTGCCAAGTGGGTCCTGAAAACTGACACCCAGAACAGTGGCTTGTGAGTTTTGTTTCCCAGGGAAAACGCCTGTACAAAGGTTCAGGGTCCTGAGGCCTTAAATTGCCGGGTGCCTCCTGGAATTCAGCCTCTCGCAGGATGCCTCCCAGATGCAAGGTGGCACCAGTGCAAACTTGGTCTGGTTTTAGAGTGCCAGGTCGCTCCTGCAAACTGACACCCAGAACAGTGGCTTGTGAGTTTTGTTTCCCAGGGAAAAAGCCTGTACAATGGTTCAGGGTCCTGAGGCCTTAAATTGCCGGGTGCCTCCTGGAATTCGGCCTCTCGCAAGATGCCTCCCAGACGCTAGGTTGCACCAGTTCCAACTTGGTCTGGTTTGAGAGAGCCAAGTGGGTCCTGAAAACTGACACCAAGAACAGCGACTTGTGAGTTTTGTTTCCCAGGGAAAAAGCCTGGACGATGTTCATGGTCTTGCAGCCTTAAATTGCCAGGTGACTCCTGGAATTGCGCCTCTCGCAGGATGCCTCCCAGACGCAAGGTGGCACCAGTTCCAACTTGGTCTGGTTTGAGAGTGCCCAGTGGGTCCTAAAAACTAACACCCAGAACAGTGGCTTGTGAGTTTTCTTTCCAAGGGAAAAAGCCTGTACAATGGTTCAGGGTCCTGTGGGCTTAAATTGCCGGGTGCCGACTGGAGATCTGCCTCTCGCAGGATGCCTCCCAGACGCAAAATGACACCAGTGCCAACTTGGTCTGGTTTGAGGGTGCCAAGTGGGTCCTGAAAACTGACACCCAGAACAGTGGCTTGTGAGTTTTGTTTCCCAGGGAAAAAGCCTGTACAATGGTTCAGGTTCCTGAGGCCTTAAATTGCCGGGTGCCTCCTGGAATTGCGCCTCTCGCAGGATGCCTTCCAGACGCAATGTAGCACCAGTTCCAACTTGGTCTGGTTTAAGAGTGCCAAGTAGGTCCTGAAAACTGACACCAAGAACAGTGGCTTGTGAGTTTTGTTTCCCAGGGAAAAAGCCTGTACAATTGTTCAGGGTCCTGCGGCCTTAAATAGCCGGGTGCCTCCTGGAATTGCGCCTCTCGCAGGATGCCTCCCAGACGCAAGGTGGCACCAGTGCCAACTTGGTCTGGTTTTAGAGAGCCAAGTGTGTTCTGAAAACTGACACCCAGAACAGTGGCTTGTGAGTTTTGTTTCCCAGGGAAAAAGCCTGGACAATGGTTCAGGGTCCTGAGGCCTTAAAATGCCGGGTGCCTCCTGGAATTCGGCCTCTCGCAGGATGCCTCCCAGACGCAAGGTGGCACCAGTGCCAACTTGGTCTGGTTTAAGAGTGCCAGGTGGCTCCTGAAAACTGACACCCTGGACAGTGGCTTGTGAGTTTTGTTTCCCAGGGAAAAAGCCTGTACAATGGTTCAGGGTATTGCGGCCTTAAATAGCCGGGTGCCTCCTGGAGATCCGCAACTCGCAGGATGCCTCCCAGATGCAAAATTACACCAGTGCCAACTTGGTCTGGTTTGAGAGTGCCAGGTGGCTCCTGCAAACTGACACCCAGAACAGTGGCTTGTGAGTTTTGTTTCCTAGGGAAAAAGCCTGTACAATGGTTCAGGGTCCTGCGGCCTTTAATTGGCGGATGCCTCCTGGAATTGCGCCTCTCGCAGGATGCCTCCCAGACGCAAGGTGGCACCAGTGCCAACTTGGTCTGGTTTGAGAGTGCCAGGTCGCTCCTGCAAACTGACACCCAGAACAGTGGCTTGTGAGTTTTGTTTCCCAGGGAAAAACCTGTACAATGGTTCAGGGTCCTATGGCCTTAAATTGCCGGGTGCCTCCTGGAATTCGGCCTCTCGCAAGATGCCTCCCAGACGCTAGGTTGCACGAGTTCCAACTTGGTCTGGTTTGAGAGAGCCAAGTGGGTCCTGAAAACTGACACCCAGAACAGCGGCTTGTGAGTTTTGTTTCCCAGGGAAAAAGCCTGGACAATGTTCATGGTCTTGCGGCCTTAAATTGCCAGGTGACTCCTGGAGATCCGCCACTTGCAGGATGCCTCCCAGACGCAAAATGACACCAGTGCCAACTTGGTCTGGTTTGAGAGTGCCAGGTGGGTCCTGAAAACTGACACCCAGAACAGTGGCTTGTGAGTTTTGTTTCCCAGGGAAAAAGCCTGTACAATGGTTCAGGGTCCTGCGGCCTTAAATTGCCGGGTGCCTCCTAGAATTGCGCCTCTCGCAGGATGCCTCCCAGACGCAAGGTGGCACCAGTGCCAACTTGGTCTGGTTTGAGAGTGCCCAGTGGGTCCTGAAAACTGACACCCAGAACAGTGGCTTGTGAGTTTTGTTTCCCAGGGAAAAAGCCTGTACAATGGTTCAGGGTCCTGAGGCCTTAAATTGCCGGGTGCCTCCTGGAATTCGGCCTCTCGCAGGATGCCTCCCAGACGCTAGGTTGCACCAGTTAGAACTTGGTCTGGTTTGAGAGAGCCAAGTGGGTCCTGAAAACTGACACCCAGAACAGCGGCTTGTGAGTTTTGTTTCCCAGGGAAAAAGCCTCGAAAATGTTCATGGTCTTGCGGCCTTAATTTGCCAGGTGACTCCTGGAATTGCGCCTCTCGCAGGATGCCTACCAGACGCAAGGTGGCACCCGTTCCAACTTGGTCTGGTTTGAGAGTGCCCAGTGGGTCCTGAAAACTGACACCCAGAACAGTGGCTTGTGAGTTTTGTTTCCCAGGGAAAAAGCCTGTACAATGGTTCAGGGTCCTGTGGCCTTAAATTGCCAGGTGCCTCCTGGAGATCTGCCTCTCGCAGGATGCCTCCCAGACGCAAAATTACACCACTGCCAACTTGGTCTGGTTTGAGGGTGCCAAGTGGGTCCTGAAAACTGACACCCAGAACAGTGGCTTGTGAGTTTTGTTTCCCAGGGAAAAAGCCTGTACAATGGTTCAGGTTCCTGAGGCCTTAAATTGCCGGGTGCCTCCTGGAATTCGGCCTCTCGCAGGATGCCTTCCAGGCGCAATGTAGCACCAGTTCGAACTTGGTCTGGTTTACGAGTGCCAAGTGGGTCCTGAAAACTGACACCCAGAACAGTGGCTTGTGAGTTTTGTTTCCCAGGGAAAAAGCCTGTACAATGGTTCAGGGTCCTGCGGCCTAAAATTGCCGGGTGCCTCCTTGAGATCCGCCTCTCGCAGGATGCCTCCCAGACGCAAAATGACACCAGTGCCAACTTGGTCTGGTTTTAGAGAGCCAAGTGTGTTCTGAAAACTGACACCCAGAACAGTGGCTTGTGAGTTTTGTTTCTTAGGGAAAAAACCTGTACAATTGTAGGGTCCTGTGGCCTTAAATTGCCGGGTGCCTCCTGGAATTCGGCCTCTCGCAGGATGCCTCCCAGATGCAAAATTACACCAGTGCCAACATGGTCTGGTTTGAGAGTGCCAGGTGGCTCCTGCAAACTGACACCAAGAAGAGTGGCTTGTGAGTTTTGTTTCCTAGGGAAAAAGCCTGTACAATGGTTCAGGGTCCTGCGGCCTTAAATAGCCGGGTGCCTCCTGGAATTGCGCCTCTCGCAGGATGCCTCCCAGACGCAAGGTGGCACCATTGCCAACTTGGTCTGGTTTGAGAGTGCCAGGTCGCTCCTGCAAACTGACACCCAGAACAGTGGCTTGTGAGTTTTGTTTCCCAGGGAAAAAGCCTGTACAATTGTTCAGGGTCCTGTGGCCTTAAATTGCCGGGTGCCTCCTGGAATTGCGCCTCTCGCAAGATGCCTCTCAGACGCTAGGTTGCACCAGTTCCAACTTGGTCTGGTTTGAGAAAGCCAAGTGGGTCCTGAAAACTGACACCCAGAACAGCGGCTTGTGAGTTTTGTTTCTCAGGGAAAAAGCCTGGACAATGTTCATGGTCTTGCGGCCTTAAATTGCCAGGTGACTCCTGGAATTGCGCCTCTCGCAGGATGCCTCCCAGACGCAAGGTGGCACCAGTGCCAACTTGGTCTGGTTTGAGAGTGCCAGGTCGCTCCTGCAAACTGACACCCAGAACAGTGGCTTGTGAGTTTTGTTTCCCAGGGAAAAAGCCTGCACAATCGTTCAGGGTCCTGCGGTCTTAAATTGCCGGGTGCCTCCTGGAATTGCGCCTCTCGCAGGATGCCTCCCAGACGCAAGGTGGCACCAGTGCCAACTTGGTCTGGTTTGCGAGTGCCAGGTGGCTCCTGCAAACTGACACCCAGAACAGTTGCTTGTGAGTTTTGTTTCTCAGGGAAAAATTCTGGACAATGTTCATGGCCTTGCGGCCTTAAATTGCCAGGTGACTCCTGGAATTGCGCCTCTCGCAGGATGCCTTCCAGACGCAAGGTGGCACCAGTGCCAACTTGGTCTGGTTTGAGAGTGCCAGGTCGCTCCTGCAAACTGACACCCAGAACAGTGGCTTGTGAGTTTTGTTTCCCAGGGAAAAAGCCTGTACAATGATTCAGGGTCCTTCGGTCTTAAATTGCCGGGTGCCTCCTGGAGATCCGCCTTTCGCAGGATGCCTCCCAGACGCAAAATGACACCAGTGCCAACTTGGTCTGGTTTATGAGTGCCAGGTGGGTCCTGAAAACTGACACCCAGAACAGTGGCTTGTGAGTTTTGTTTCCCAGGGAAAAAGCCTGTACAATGGTTCAGGGTCCTGAGGCCTTAAATTGCCGGGTGCCTCCTGGAATTCGGCCTCTCGCAGGATGCCTTCCAGACGCAATGTAGCACCAGTTCCAACTTGGTCTGGTTTGCGAGTGCCAAGTGGGTCCTGAAAACTGACACCCAGAACAGTGGCTTGTGAGTTTTGTTTCCCAGGGAAAAAGCCTGTACAATGGTTCAGGGTCCTGCGGCCTTAAATTGCCGGGTGCCTCCTGGAATTGCGCCTCTCACAGGATGCCTCCCAGACGCAAGGTGGCACCAGTGCCAACTTGGTCTGGTTTGAGAGTGCCAGGTCGCTCCTGCAAACTGACACCCAGAACAGTGGCTTGTGAGTTTTGTTTCCCAGGGAAAAAGCATGTACAATGGTTCAGGGTCCTGCGGCCTTAAATTGGCGGATGCCTCCTGGAATTGCGCCTCTCGCAGGATGCCTCCCAGACGCAAGGTGCCACCAGTGCCAACTTGGTCTGGTTTGAGAGTGCCAGGTCGCTCCTGCAAACTGACACCCAGAACAGTGGCTTGTGAGTTTTGTTTCCCAGGGAAAATCCTGTACAATGGTTCAGGGTCCTTCGGTCTTAAATTGCCGGGTGCCTCCTGGAGATCCGCCTCTCGCAGGATGCCTCCCAGACGCAAAATGACACCAGTGCCAACTTGGTCTGGTTTGTGAGTGCCAGGTCGCTCCTGCAAACTGACACCCAGAACAGTGGCTTGTGAGTTTTGTTTCCCAGGGAAAAAGCCTGTACAGTGGTTCAGGGTCCTAGGGCCTTAAATTGCCGGGTGCCTCCTGGAATTCGGCCTCTCGCAAGATGCCTCTCAGACGCTAGGTTGCACCAGTTCCAACTTGGTCTGGTTTGAGAAAGCAGAGTGGGTCCTGAAAACTGACACCCAGAACAGTGGCTTGTGAGTTTTGTTTCCCAGGGAAAAAGCCTGGACAATGTTCATGGTCTTGCGGCCTTAAATTGCCAGGTGACTCCTGGAATTGCGCCTCTCGCAGGATGCCTCCCAGACGCAAGGTGGCACCAGTGCCACCTTGGTCTGGTTTGAGAGTACTCAGTGGGTCCTGAAAACTGACACCCAGAACAGTGGCTTGTGAGTTTTGTTTCCCAGGGAAAATGCCTGTACAATGGTTCAGGGTCCTGTGGCCTTAAATTGCCGGGTGCCTACTGGAGATCTGCCTCTCGCAGGATGCCTTCCCGACGCAATGTAGCACCAGTTCCAACTTGGCCTGGTTTGCGAGTGCCAAGTGGGTCCTGAAAACTGACACCCAGAACAGTGGCTTGTGAGTTTTGTTTCCCAGGGAAAAAGCCTGTACAATGGTTCAGGGTCCTGTGGCCTTAAAATGCCAGGTGCCTCCTGGAGATCTGCCTCTCGCAGGATGCCTCCCAGACGCAAAATGACACCAGTGCCAACTTGGTCTGGTTTGAGAGAGCCAAGTGGGTCCTGAAAACTGACACCCAGAACAGTGGCTTGTGAGTTTTGTTTCCCAGGGAAAAAGCCTGTACAATGGTTCAGGGTCCTGAGGCCTTAAATTGCCGGGTGCCTCCTGGAATTCGGCCTCTCGCAGGATGCCTTCCAGACGCAATGTAGCACCAGTTCCAACTTGGTCTGGTTTGTGAGTGCCAAGTGGGTCCTGAAAACTGACACCCAGAACAGTGGCTTGTGAGTTTTGTTTCCCAGGGAAAAAGCCTGTACAATGGTTCAGGGTCCTGCGGCCTTAAATTGCCGGGTGCCTCCTTGAGATCCGCCTCTCGCAGGATGCCTCCCAGACGCAAGGTGGCACCAGTTCCAACTTGGTCTGGTTTTAGAGAGCCAAGTGGGTCCTGAAAACTGACACCCAGAACAGCGGCTTGTGAGTTTTGTTTCCCAGGGAAACAGCCTCGACAATGTTCATGGTCTTGCGGCCTTAAATTGCCAGGTGACTCCTGGAATTGCGCCTCTCGCAGGATGCCTCCCAGACGCAAGGTGGCACCAGTTCGAACTTGGTCTGGTTTGAGAGTGCCCAGTGGGTCCTGAAAACTGACACCCAGAACAGTGGCTTGTGAGTTTTGTTTCCCAGGGAAAAAGCCTGTAGAATGGTTCAGGGTCCTATGACCTTAAATATCCGGGTGCCTCCTGGAATTCGGCATCTCGCAAGATGCCTCCCAGACGCAAGGTTGCACCAGTTCCAACTTGGTCTGGTTTGAGAGAGCCAAGTGGGTCCTGGAAACTGACACCCAGAACAGCGGCTTGTGAGTTTTGTTTCCCAGGGAAAAAGCCGGGGAAATATTCATGGTCTTGCGGCCTTAAATTGCCAGGTGACTCCTGGAATTGCTCCTCTCGCAGGATGCCTCCCAGACGCAAGGTGGCACCAGTGCCAACTTGGTCTGGTTTGAGGGTGCCCAGTGGGTCCTGAAAACTGACACCCAGAACAGTGGCTTGTGAGTTTTGTTTCCCAGGGAAAAAGCCTGTACAATGGTTCAGGGTCCTGCGGCCTTAAATTGCCGGGTGCCTCCTGGAATTGCGCCTCTCGCAGGATGCCTCCCAGACGCAAGGTGGCACCAGTGCCAACTTGGTCTGGTTTAAGAGAGCCAAGTGGGTCCTGAAAACTGACACCCAGAACAGTGGCTTGTGAGTTTTGTTTCCCAGGGAAAAAGCCTGTACAATGGTTCAGGGTCCTGAGGCCTTAAATTGCCAGGTGCCTCCTGGAATTCGGCCTCTCGCAGGATGCCTCCCAGACGCTAGGTTGCACCAGTTCGAACTTGGTCTGGTTTGAGAGAGCCAAGTGGGTCCTGAAAACTGACACCCAGAACAGCGGCTTGTGAGTTTTGTTTCCCAGGGAAACAGCCTCGACAATGTTCATGGTCTTGCGGCCTCAAATTGCCAGGTGACTCCTGGAATTGCGCCTCTCGCAGGATGCCTCCCAGACGCAAGGTGGCACCCATTCCAACTTGGTCTGGTTTGAGAGTGCCCAGTGGGTCCTGAAAACTGACACCCAGAACAGTGGCTTGTGAGTTTTGTTTCCCAGGGAAAAAGCCTGTACAATGGTTCAGGGTCCTGCGGCCTTAAATTGCCGGGTGCCTCCTGGAATTCGGCCTCTCGCAGGATGCCTTCCAGACGCAATGTAGCACCAGTTCCAACTTGGTCTGGTTTGCGAGTGCCAAGTGGGTCCTGAAAACTGACACCCAGAACAGTGGCTTGTGAGTTTTGTTTCCCAGGGAAAACGCCTGTACAAAGGTTCAGGGTCCTGAGGCCTTAAATTGCCAGGTGACTCCTGGAATTCAGCCTCTCGCAGGATGCCTCCCAGATGCAAGGTGGCACCAGTGCAAACTTGGTCTGGTTTTAGAGTGCCAGGTCGCTCCTGCAAACTGACACCCAGAACAGTGGCTTGTGAGTTTTGTTTCCCAGGGAAAAAGCCTGTAGAATTGTTCAGGGTCCTATGGCCTTAAATTGCCGGGTGCCTCCTGGAATTCGGCCTCTCGCAAGATGCCTCCCAGACGCTAGGTTGCACCAGTTCCAACTTGGTCTGGTTTGAGAGAGCCAAGTGGGTCCTGAAAACTGACACCAAGAACAGCGACTTGTGAGTTTTGTTTCCCAGGGAAAAAGCCTGGACGATGTTCATGGTCTTGCAGCCTTAAATTGCCAGGTGACTCCTGGAATTGCGCCTCTCGCAGGATGCCTCCCAGACGCAAGGTGGCACCAGTTCCAACTTGGTCTGGTTTGAGAGTGCCCAGTGGGTCCTAAAAACTAACACCCAGAACAGTGGCTTGTGAGTTTTCTTTCCAAGGGAAAAAGCCTGTACAATGGTTCAGGGTCCTGTGGGCATAAATTGCCGGGTGCCGACTGGAGATCTGCCTCTCGCAGGATGCCTCCCAGACGCAAAATGACACCAGTGCCAACTTGGTCTGGTTTGAGGGTGCCAAGTGGGTCCTGAAAACTGACACCCAGAACAGTGGCTTGTGAGTTTTGTTTCCCAGGGAAAAAGCCTGTACAATGGTTCAGGTTCCTGAGGCCTTAAATTGCCGGGTGCCTCCTGGAATTCGGCCTCTCGCAGGATGCCTTCCAGACGCAATGTAGCACCAGTTCCAACTTGGTCTGGTTTAAGAGTGCCAAGTAGGTCCTGAAAACTGACACCAAGAACAGTGGCTTGTGAGTTTTGTTTCCCAGGGAAAAAGCCTGTACAATTGTTCAGGGTCCTGCGGCCTTAAATAGCCGGGTGCCTCCTGGAATTGCGCCTCTCGCAGGATGCCTCCCAGACGCAAGGTGGCACCAGTGCCAACTTGGTCTGGTTTTAGAGAGCCAAGTGTGTTCTGAAAACTGACACCCAGAACAGTGGCTTGTGAGTTTTGTTTCCCAGGGAAAAAGCCTGGACAATGGTTCAGGGTCCTGAGGCCTTAAAATGCCGGGTGCCTCCTGGAATTCGGCCTCTCGCAGGATGCCTCCCAGACGCAAGGTGGCACCAGTGCCAACTTGGTCTGGTTTAAGAGTGCCAGGTGGCTCCTGAAAACTGACACCCTGGACAGTGGCTTGTGAGTTTTGTTTCCCAGGGAAAAAGCCTGTACAATGGTTCAGGGTATTGCGGCCTTAAATAGCCGGGTGCCTCCTGGAGATCCGCAACTCGCAGGATGCCTCCCAGATGCAAAATTACACCAGTGCCAACTTGGTCTGGTTTGAGAGTGCCAGGTGGCTCCTGCAAACTGACACCCAGAACAGTGGCTTGTGAGTTTTGTTTCCTAGGGAAAAAGCCTGTACAATGGTTCAGGGTCCTGCGGCCTTTAATTGGCGGATGCCTCCTGGAATTGCGCCTCTCGCAGGATGCCTCCCAGACGCAAGGTGGCACCAGTGCCAACTTGGTCTGGTTTGAGAGTGCCAGGTCGCTCCTGCAAACTGACACCCAGAACAGTGGCTTGTGAGTTTTGTTTCCCAGGGAAAAACCTGTACAATGGTTCAGGGTCCTATGGCCTTAAATTGCCGGGTGCCTCCTGGAATTCGGCCTCTCGCAAGATGCCTCCCAGACGCTAGGTTGCACGAGTTCCAACTTGGTCTGGTTTGAGAGAGCCAAGTGGGTCCTGAAAACTGACACCCAGAACAGCGGCTTGTGAGTTTTGTTTCCCAGGGAAAAAGCCTGGACAATGTTCATGGTCTTGCGGCCTTAAATTGCCAGGTGACTCCTGGAGATCCGCCACTTGCAGGATGCCTCCCAGACGCAAAATGACACCAGTGCCAACTTGGTCTGGTTTGAGAGTGCCAGGTGGGTCCTGAAAACTGACACCCAGAACAGTGGCTTGTGAGTTTTGTTTCCCAGGGAAAAAGCCTGTACAATGGTTCAGGGTCCTGCGGCCTTAAATTGCCGGGTGCCTCCTAGAATTGCGCCTCTCGCAGGATGCCTCCCAGACGCAAGGTGGCACCAGTGCCAACTTGGTCTGGTTTGAGAGTGCCCAGTGGGTCCTGAAAACTGACACCCAGAACAGTGGCTTGTGAGTTTTGTTTCCCAGGGAAAAAGCCTGTACAATGGTTCAGGGTCCTGAGGCCTTAAATTGCCGGGTGCCTCCTGGAATTCGGCCTCTCGCAGGATGCCTCCCAGACGCTAGGTTGCACCAGTTAGAACTTGGTCTGGTTTGAGAGAGCCAAGTGGGTCCTGAAAACTGACACCCAGAACAGCGGCTTGTGAGTTTTGTTTCCCAGGGAAAAAGCCTCGAAAATGTTCATGGTCTTGCGGCCTTAATTTGCCAGGTGACTCCTGGAATTGCGCCTCTCGCAGGATGCCTCCCAGACGCAAGGTGGCACCCGTTCCAACTTGGTCTGGTTTGAGAGTGCCCAGTGGGTCCTGAAAACTGACACCCAGAACAGTGGCTTGTGAGTTTTGTTTCCCAGGGAAAAAGCCTGTACAATGGTTCAGGGTCCTGTGGCCTTAAATTGCCAGGTGCCTCCTGGAGATCTGCCTCTCGCAGGATGCCTCCCAGACGCAAAATTACACCACTGCCAACTTGGTCTGGTTTGAGGGTGCCAAGTGGGTCCTGAAAACTGACACCCAGAACAGTGGCTTGTGAGTTTTGTTTCCCAGGGAAAAAGCCTGTACAATGGTTCAGGTTCCTGAGGCCTTAAATTGCCGGGTGCCTCCTGGAATTCGGCCTCTCGCAGGATGCCTTCCAGGCGCAATGTAGCACCAGTTCGAACTTGGTCTGGTTTACGAGTGCCAAGTGGGTCCTGAAAACTGACACCCAGAACAGTGGCTTGTGAGTTTTGTTTCCCAGGGAAAAAGCCTGTACAATGGTTCAGGGTCCTGCGGCCTAAAATTGCCGGGTGCCTCCTTGAGATCCGCCTCTCGCAGGATGCCTCCCAGACGCAAGGTGGCACCAGTGCCAACTTGGTCTGGTTTTAGAGAGCCAAGTGTGTTCTGAAAACTGACACCCAGAACAGTGGCTTGTGAGTTTTGTTTCTTAGGGAAAAAACCTGTACAATTGTTCAGGGTCCTGTGGCCTTAAATTGCCGGGTGCCTCCTGGAATTCGGCCTCTCGCAGGATGCCTCCCAGATGCAAAATTACACCAGTGCCAACATGGTCTGGTTTGAGAGTGCCAGGTGGCTCCTGCAAACTGACACCAAGAAGAGTGGCTTGTGAGTTTTGTTTCCTAGGGAAAAAGCCTGTACAATGGTTCAGGGTCCTGCGGCCTTAAATAGCCGGGTGCCTCCTGGAATTGCGCCTCTCGCAGGATGCCTCCCAGACGCAAGGTGGCACCATTGCCAACTTGGTCTGGTTTGAGAGTGCCAGGTCGCTCCTGCAAACTGACACCCAGAACAGTGGCTTGTGAGTTTTGTTTCCCAGGGAAAAAGCCTGTACAATGGTTCAGGGTCCTGCGGCCTTAAATAGCCGGGTGCCTCCTGGAATTGCGCCTCTCGCAGGATGCCTCTCAGACGCTAGGTTGCACCAGTTCCAACTTGGTCTGGTTTGAGAAAGCCAAGTGGGTCCTGAAAACTGACACCCAGAACAGCGGCTTGTGAGTTTTGTTTCTCAGGGAAAAAGCCTGGACAATGTTCATGGTCTTGCGGCCTTAAATTGCCAGGTGACTCCTGGAATTGCGCCTCTCGCAGGATGCCTCCCAGACGCAAGGTGGCACCAGTGCCAACTTGGTCTGGTTTGAGAGTGCCAGGTCGCTCCTGCAAACTGACACCCAGAACAGTGGCTTGTGAGTTTTGTTTCCCAGGGAAAAAGCCTGCACAATCGTTCAGGGTCCTGCGGTCTTAAATTGCCGGGTGCCTCCTGGAGATCCGCCTCTCGCAGGATGCCTCCCAGACGCAAAATGACACCAGTGCCAACTTGGTCTGGTTTGTGAGTGCCAGGTCGCTCCTGCAAACGGACACCCAGAACAGTGGCTTGTGAGTTTTGTTTCCCAGGGAAAAACCTGTACAGTGGTTCAGGGTCCTATGGCCTTAAATTGCCGGGTGCCTCCTGGAATTCGGCCTCTCGCAAGATGCCTCCCAGACGCTAGGTTGCACCAGTTCCAACTTGGTCTGGTTTGAGAAAGCCAAGTGGGTCCTGAAAACTGACACCCAGAACAGCGGCTTGTGAGTTTTGTTTCCCAGGGAAAAAGCCTGGACAATGTTCATGGTCTTGCGGCCTTAAATTGCCAGGTGACTCCTGGAATTGCGCCTCTCGCAGGATGCCTCCCAGACGCAAGGTGGCACCAGTGCCAACTTGGTCTGGTTTGAGAGTACTCAGTGGGTCCTGAAAACTGACACCCAGAACAGTGGCTTGTGAGTTTTGTTTCCCAAGGAAAAAGCCCGTGCAATGGTTCAGGGTCCTGTGGCCTTAAATTGCCGGGTGCCTACTGGAGATCTGCCTCTCGCAGGATGCCTTCCAGACGCAATGTAGCACCAGTTCCAACTTGGTCTGGTTTGCGAGTGCCAAGTGGGTCCTGAAAACTGACACCCAGAACAGTGGCTTCTGAGTTTTGTTTCCAAGGGAAAAAGCCTGGACAATGGTTCAGGGGCCTGAGGCCTTAAATTGCCGGGTGCCTCCTGGAATTCGGCCTCTCGCAGGATGCCTCCCAGACGCATGGTGTCACCAGTTCCGACTTGGTCTGGTTTAAGAGTGCCAAGTGGGTCCTGAAAACTGACACCCAGAAGAGTGGCTTGTGAGTTTTGTTTCCCAGGGAAAAAGCCTGTACAATGGTTCAGGGTCCTGCGGCCTTAAATTGCCGGGTGCCTCCTGGAGATCCGCCATTTGCAGGATGCCTCCCAGACGCAAAATGACACCAGTGCAAACTTGGTCTGGTTTGAGAGTGCCAGGTGGGTCCTGAAAACTGACACCCAGAACAGTGGCTTGTGAGTTTTGTTTCCCAGGGAAAAAGCCTGTACAATGGTTCAGGGTCCTGAGGCCTTAAATTGCCGGGTGCCTCCTGGAATTGCGCCTCTCGCAGGATGCCTCCCAGACGCAAGGTGGCACCAGTGCCAACTTGGTCTGGTTTTAGAGAGCCAAGTGGGTCCTGAAAACTGACACCCAGAACAGTGGCTTGTGAGTTTTGTTTCCCAGGGAAAAAGCCTGTACAATGGTTCAGGGTCCTGAGGCCTTAAATTGCCGGGTGCCTCCTGGAATTCGGCCTCTCGCAGGATGCCTCCCAGACGCAAGGTGGCACCAGTGCCAACTTGGTCTGGTTTTAGAGTACTCAGTGGGTCCTGAAAACTTACACCCAGAACAGGGGCTTCTGAGTTTTGTTTCCTAGGGAAAAAGCCTGGACAATGGTTCAGGGGCCTGAGGCCTTAAATTGCCGGGTGCCTCCTGGAATTCGGCCTCTCGCAGGATGCCTCCCAGACGCAAGGTGGCACCAGTGCAAACATGGTCTGGTTTTAGAGTGCCAGGTCGCTCCTGCAAACTGACACCCAGAACAGTGGCTTGTGAGTTTTGTTTCCCAGGGAAAAAGCCTGTAGAATTGTTCAGGGTCCTATGGCCTTAAATTGCCGGGTGCCTCCTGCAATTCGGCCTCTCGCAAGATGCCTCCCAGACGCTAGGTTGCACCAGTTCCAACTTGGTCTGGTTTGAGAGAGCCATGTGGGTCCTGAAAACTGACACCAAGAACAGCGGCTTGTGAGTTTTGTTTCCCAGGGAAAAAGCCTGGACGATGTTCATGGTCTTGCAGCCTTAAATTGCCAGCTGACTCCTGGAATTGCGCCTCTCGCAGGATGCCTCCCAGACGCAAGGTGGCACCAGTGCCAACTTGGTCTGGTTTGAGAGTGCCCAGTGGGTCCTAAAAACTAACACCCAGAACAGTGGCTTGTGAGTTTGTTTCCCAAGGAAAAAGCCCGTACAATGGTTCAGGGTCCTGTGGGCTTAAATTGCCGGGTGCCGACTGGAGATCTGCCTCTCGCAGGATGCCTCCCAGACGCAAAATGACACCAGTGCCAACTTGGTCTGGTTTGAGGGTGCCAAGTGGGTCCTGGAAACTGACACCCAGAACAGCGGCTTGTGAGTTTTGTTTCCCAGGGAAAAAGCCTGGAAAATATTCATGGTCTTGCGGCCTTAAATTGCCAGGTGACTCCTGGAATTGCGCCTCTCGCAGGATGCCTCCCAGACGCAAGGTGGCACCAGTGCCAACTTGGTCTGGTTTGAGGGTGCCCAGTGGGTCCTGAAAACTGACACCCAGAACAGTGGCTTGTGAGTTTTGTTTCCCAGGGAAAAAGCCTGTACAATGGTTCAGGGTCCTGCGGCCTTAAATTGCCGGGTGCCTACTGGAGATCTGCCTCTCGCAGGATGCCTTCCAGACGCAATGTAGCACCAGTTCCAACTTGGTCTGGTTTGCGAGTGCCAAGTGGGTCCTGAAAACTGACACCCAGAACAGTGGCTTCTGAGTTTTGTTTCCTAGGGAAAAAGCCTGGACAATGGTTCAGGGGCCTGAGGCCTTAAATTGCCGGGTGCCTCCTGGAATTCGGCCTCTCGCAGGATGCCTCCCAGACGCAAGGTGGCACCAGTGCCAACTTGGTCTGGTTTGAGAGTACTCAGTGGGTCCTGAAAACTGACACCCAGAACAGTGGCTTCTGAGTTTCGTTTCCTAGGGAAAAAGCCTGGACAATGGTTCAGGGGCCTGAGGCCTTAAATTGCCGGGTGCCTCCTGGAATTCGGCCTCTCGCAGGATGCCTCCCAGACGCATGGTGGCACCAGTTCCAACTTGGTCTGGTTTAAGAGTGCCAAGTGGGTCCTGAAAACTGACACCCAGAACAGTGGCTTGTGAGTTTTGTTTCCCAGGGAAAAAGCCTGTACAATGGTTCAGGGTCCTGCGGCCTTAAATTGCCGGGTGCCTCCTGGAGATCCGCCACTTGCAGGATGCCTCCCAGACGCAAAATGACACCAGTGCAAACTTGGTCTGGTTTGAGAGAGCCAAGTGGGTCCTGAAAACTGACACCAAGAACAGCGACTTGTGAGTTTTGTTTCCCAGGGAAAAAGCCTGTACAATGGTTCAGGGTCCTGAGGCCTTAAATTGCCGGGTGCTTCCTGGAATTGCGCCTCTCGCAGGATGCCTCCCAGACGCAAAATGACACCAGTGCAAACTTGGTCTGGTTTTAGAGTGCCAGGTCGCTCCTGCAAACTGACACCCAGAACAGTGGCTTGTGAGTTTTGTTTCCCAGGGAAAAAGCCTGTAGAATGGTTCAGGGTCCTGAGGCCTTAAATTGCCGGGTGCCTCCTGGAATTCGGCCTCTCGCAGGATGCCTTCCAGACGCAATGTAGCACCAGTTCCAACTTGGTCTGGTTTGAGAAAGCCAAGTGGGTCCTGAAAACTGACACCCAGAACAGCGGCTTGTGAGTTTTGTTTCTCAGGGAAAAAGCCTGGACAATGTTCATGGTCTTGCGGCCTTAAATTGCCAGGTGACTCCTGGAATTGCGCCTCTCGCAGGATGCCTCCCAGACGCAAGGTGGCACCAGTGCCAACTTGGTCTGGTTTGAGAGTGCCAGGTCGCTCCTGCAAACTGACACCCAGAACAGTGGCTTGTGA